>NC_064931.1:42749582-43065415 GCF_023897955.1 Schistocerca gregaria
TGAAACTCCATATAACGATGAGCAGCAGGACAATGTTCTTGCCTATCTTTAACAGTGCTGACACTCGACGGACGATTCATCCCTTCGTTAAGGACGCTGTTGGTCTGCAACTCCGTATAACGATGAGCAGCATGCCAATATTCTTGACTATCCTTAACAGTGCTGACACCCCTGAGACGATTCATCCCTACTCTAAGAACGCTCTTGGTCTGCAACTCCATATCACGATGAGCAGCAGGACAACATTCTTGACTATCTTTAACAGTGCTGTCACACCCCAGACGCTTCATCCCTTCTCTAAGGACGCTGTTGGTCTGCAACTCCATATAACGATGAGCAGCACGACAATATTCTTGACTATCCTTAACAGTGCTGACACCCCCCGGACGATTCATCCCTTCTCTAAGGACGCTGTTGGTGTGCAACTCCATATAACGATTAGCAGCAAGACAATATTCTTGATTATCTTTAACAGTGCTAACACCCACCGGACGACTCACACCTTCTCTAAGGACGCTGTTCGTGTGCAACTCCATATAACGATGAGCAGCAGGACAATATTTTTGACTATCTTTAACAGTGCTGACACCCCCCAGACGATTCATCCCTTCTCTAAGGACGCTGTTGGTCTGCAACTCCATATAACGATGAGCAGCAGGACAATATTCTTGACTATCCTTAACAGTGCTGACACCCCCCGCACGCTTCATCCGTTCCGTAAGGACGCATTTGGTCTGCAACTCCATATAACTATGAACAGCAGGACAATGTTTTTGACTATCTTTAACAGTGCTGACACTCCCCGGACGATTCATCCCTCCTCTAAGGACGCTGTTGGTCTGCAACTCCATATAACGATGTGCAGCAGGACAATATTCTTGACTATCTTTAACAGTGCTGACACCCCCCAGACGATTCATCCCTTCTCTATCGACGCTGTTGGACTGCAACTCCATATAACGATGAGCAGCAGGACAATATTCTTGGGTATCTTTAACAGTGCTGACACCCCACGGACGATTCATCCCTTCTCTAAGGACGCTTTGGTCTGCACCACCATATAACGGTGAGCAGCAGGACAAAATTCTGGACTATCTTTAACAGTGCTGACACCCCCCGGACGATTCATCCCTTCTCAAAGGACGCTGTTGGTCTGCAACTCCATATAACGATGACCAGCAGGACAATATTCTTGACTATCTTTAACAGTGCTGACACCCCCCGGACGATTCATCCCTTCTCTAAGGACGCTGTTGGTCTGCAACTCCATATAACGATGAGCAGCAGGACAATATTCTTGACTATCCTTAACAGTGCTGACACCCCCAGCACAATTCATCCCTTCTCTAAGGACGCTGTTGGTCTGCAACTACATATAACGATGAGTAGCAGGACAATATTCTTGACTATCCTTAACAATGCTGACAACCCCCGCACGATTCATCCCTTCCGTAAGGACGCATTTGGTCTGCAACTCCATATAATGATGTGCATCTGGACAATATTCCTGACTATTTTTAACAGTGCTTACACCCCGTAGACGATTCATCCCTTCTCTAAGGACACTGTAGGTGTGCAAATCCATATAACGATGAGCAGCAGGACAATATTCTTGGCTATCTTTATTAGTGCTGACACCCCCTGGACGATTCATCCCTTCTCCAAGGACGCTGTTGGTGTGCAACTCCATATAACGATGAGCAGCAAGACAATATTCTTGATTATCTTTAACAGTGCTAACACCCACCGGACGACTCATACCTCCTCTAAGGACGCTGTTGGTGTGCAACTCCATATAACGATGAGCAGCAGTACAATATTCTTGACTATCTTTAACAGTGCTGACACCCCCCAGACGATTCATCCCTTCTCTATGGACGCTGTTGGTCTGCAACTCCATATAACGATGAGCAGCAGGACAATATTCTTGGCTATCTTTAACAGTGCTGACACCCCACGGACGATTCATCCCTTCTCTAAGGACGCTTTGGTCTGCAACACCATATAACGGTGAGCAGCAGGACAAAATTCTGGACTATCTTTAACAGTGCTGACACCCCTGGACGATTCATCCCTTCTCAAAGGACGCTGTTGGTCTGCAACTCCATATAACGATGACCAGCAGGACAATATTCTTGACTATCTTTAACAGTGCTGACACCCCCAGCACAATTCATCCCTTCTCTAAGGACGCTGTTGGTCTGCAACTACATATAACGATGAGCAGCAGGACAATATTCTTGACTATCTTTAACAGTGCTGACACCCCCCGGACGATTCATCCGTTCTGTAAGGACGCAAATGGTCTGAAACTCCATATAACGATGAGCAGCAGGACAATGTTCTTGCCTATCTTTAACAGTGCTGACACTCGACGGACGATTCATCCCTTCGTTAAGGACGCTGTTGGTCTGCAAATCCGTATAACGATGAGCAGCATGCCAATATTCTTGACTATCCTTAACAGTGCTGACACCCCTGAGACGGTTCATCCCTACTCTAAGGACGCTGTTGGTCTGCAACTCCATATAACGATGAGCAGCAGGACAACATTCTTGACTATCTTTAACAGTGCTGTCACACCCCAGACGATTCATCCGTTCTGTAAGGACGCAATTGGTCTGAAACTCCATATAACGATGAGCAGCAGGACAATGTACTTGACTATCCTTAACAGTGCTGACACCCCCCCCCCCCAGGCGATTCATCACTTTTCTAAGGACGCTGTTGGTCTGCAACTCCATATAACAATGGGCAGCAGGACAATATTCTTGACTATCCTTTACACTGCTGACACCCCCCGGACGATTCATTCCTTCTCTAAGGACGCTGTTGGTGTGCAACTCCATATAACGATTAGCAGCAAGACAATATACTTGATTATCTTTAACAGTGCTAACATCCACCGGACGACTCACACTTTCTCTAAGGACGCTGTTGGTGTGCAATTCCATATAACGATGAGCAGCAGGACAATATTTTTGACTATCCTTAACAGTGCTGACACCCCCCGCACGATTCATCCGTTCCGTAAGGACGCATTTGGTCTGCAACTCCATATAACGATGAGCAGCAGGACGATGTTTTTGACTATCTTTAACAGTGCTGACGCTTTTCGGACGATTCATCCCTCCTCTAAGGACGCTGTTGGGCTGCAACTCCATATAATGATGAGCAGCAGGACAATATTCTTGGCTATCTTTAACAGTGCTGGCACCCCATGGACGATTCATCCCTTCTCTAAGGACGCTTTGGTCTGCAACACCATATAACGGTGACCAGCACTACAAATTTCTTGACTATCTTTAACAGTGCTGTCACCCCACGGACGATTCATCCCTTCTCAAAAGACGCTGTTGGTCTGCAACTCCATATAACGATGAGCAGCAGGACAATATTCTCGACTATCTTTAACAGTGCAGCAACCCCCAGACGATTCATCCCTTCTCTATGGACTCTGTTGGTCTGCAACTCCATATAACGATGAGCAGCTGGACAATATTCTTGGCTATCTTTAACGGTGCTGACACCCCACGGACGATTCATCCCTTCTCTAAGGACGCTGTTGGTCTGCAACTCCATATAACGATGAGCAGCAGGACAATATTCTCGACTATCCTTAACAGTGCTGACACCCCCCGCACAATTCATCCCTTCTCTAAGGACGATGTTGGTGTGGAACTCTATATAACGATGAGCAGCAGGACAATATTCTTGATTATCTTTAACAGTGCTAACACCCACCGGATGATTCATACCTTCTCTAAGGACGCTGTTGTGTGAAACTTAATATAACGATGAGCAGCAGGACAAAATTCTTGATTATCTTTATCAGTGCTAACACCCACCGGATGATTCATACCTTCTCTAAGGACGCTGTTGGTGTGCAACTCCATATAACGATGAGCAGCAGGACAATATTCTTGAATATCCTTAACAGTGCTGACACCCCCCGCACGATTCATCCCTTCCGTAAGGACGCATTTGGTCTGCAACTCCATATAACGATGAGCAGCAGGACAATATTCTTGACTATCCTTAACAGTGCTGACACCCCCCGGACGATTCATCCCTTCTCTAAGGACGCTGTTGGTTTGCAACTCCATATAACGATGAGCAGCAGGACAATATGCTTGATTATTTTTAACAGTGCTAACACCCACCGGATGATTCATACCTTCTCTAAGGACGCTGTTGGTGTGCAACTCCATATAATAATGAGCAGCAGGACAATATTCTTGACTATCTTTAACAGTGCTGACACACCCCAGGCGGTTCATCCCTTCTCTAAGGACGCTGTTGGTCTGCAACTCCATATAACGATGAGCAGCAGGACAATATTCTTGACTATCCTTAACAGTGCTGACACCCCCCGCACGATTCATCCGTTCCGTAAGGACGCAATTAGTCTGAAACTCCTTATAACGATGAGCTGCAGGACAATGTTCTTGCCTATCTTTAACAGTGCTGACACTCCACTGAAGAATCATCCCTTCTCTAAGGAAGCTGTTGGTGTGCAACTCCATATAACGATGAGCAGCAGGACAATATTCTTGATTATCTTTAACAGAGCTAACACCCACCGGATGATTCATACCTTCTCTAAGGATGCTGTTGGTGTGCAACTCCATATAACGATGAGCAGCAGGACAATATTCTTGATTATCTTTAACAGAGCTAACACCCACCGTATGATTCATACCTTCTCTAAGGATGCTGTTGGTGTGCAACTCCATATAACGATGAGCAGCAGGACAATATTCTTGACTATCTTTAACAGTGCTGATACCCCCCAGACGAATCATCCCTTCTCTAAGGACACTGTTGGTATGCACTGCATATAACGATGAGCAGCAGGACAATATTCTTGACTATCTTTAACAGTGCCGACACCCCCGGACGATTCATCCCTTCTCTAAGGACGCTGTTGGTCTGTAAATCCATATAACGATGAGCAGCATTACAATATTCTTGATTATCGATAACAGTGCTGACACCCCACGGACGATCATCCCTTCTCTAAGGACGCTGTTGGTCTGCAACTCCATATAACGATGAGCAGCAGGACAATATTCTAACTATCCTTAAGAGTGCTGACACCCTCCGCACGATTCATCCCTTCCGTAAGGCCGCATTTGGTCTGCAACTCCATATAACGATGAGCAGCAGGACAATATTCCTGACAATCTTTAACAGTGCTGACACCCCCTAGACGATTCATCCCTTCTCTAAAGACACTGTTGGTATGCAACTGCATATAACGATGAGCAGCAGGACAATATTCTTGACTATCTTTAACAGTGCCGACACCCCCGGACGATTCATCCCTTCTCTAAGGACGCTGTTGGTCTGCAACTCCATATAACGATGAGCAGCAGGACAATATTCTTGACTATCCTTAACATTGCTGACACCCCCCGCACGATTCAACCGTTCCGTAAGGACGCAATTGGTCTGAAACTCCATATAACGATGAGCAGCAGGACAATGTTCTTGCCTATCTTTAACAGTGCTGACACTCGACGGACGATTCATCCCTTCGTTAAGGACGCTGTTGGTCTGCAACTCCGTATAACGATGAGCAGCATGCCAATATTCTTGACTATCCTTAACAGTGCTGACACCCCTGAGACGATTCATCCCTACTCTAAGAACGCTCTTGGTCTGCAACTCCATATCACGATGAGCAGCAGGACAACATTCTTGACTATCTTTAACAGTGCTGTCACACCCCAGACGCTTCATCCCTTCTCTAAGGACGCTGTTGGTCTGCAACTCCATATAACGATGAGCAGCACGACAATATTCTTGACTATCCTTAACAGTGCTGACACCCCCCGGACGATTCATCCCTTCTCTAAGGACGCTGTTGGTGTGCAACTCCATATAACGATTAGCAGCAAGACAATATTCTTGATTATCTTTAACAGTGCTAACACCCACCGGACGACTCACACCTTCTCTAAGGACGCTGTTCGTGTGCAACTCCATATAACGATGAGCAGCAGGACAATATTTTTGACTATCTTTAACAGTGCTGACACCCCCCAGACGATTCATCCCTTCTCTAAGGACGCTGTTGGTCTGCAACTCCATATAACGATGAGCAGCAGGACAATATTCTTGACTATCCTTAACAGTGCTGACACCCCCCGCACGCTTCATCCGTTCCGTAAGGACGCATTTGGTCTGCAACTCCATATAACTATGAACAGCAGGACAATGTTTTTGACTATCTTTAACAGTGCTGACACTCCCCGGACGATTCATCCCTCCTCTAAGGACGCTGTTGGTCTGCAACTCCATATAACGATGTGCAGCAGGACAATATTCTTGACTATCTTTAACAGTGCTGACACCCCCCAGACGATTCATCCCTTCTCTATCGACGCTGTTGGACTGCAACTCCATATAACGATGAGCAGCAGGACAATATTCTTGGGTATCTTTAACAGTGCTGACACCCCACGGACGATTCATCCCTTCTCTAAGGACGCTTTGGTCTGCACCACCATATAACGGTGAGCAGCAGGACAAAATTCTGGACTATCTTTAACAGTGCTGACACCCCCCGGACGATTCATCCCTTCTCAAAGGACGCTGTTGGTCTGCAACTCCATATAACGATGACCAGCAGGACAATATTCTTGACTATCTTTAACAGTGCTGACACCCCCCGGACGATTCATCCCTTCTCTAAGGACGCTGTTGGTCTGCAACTCCATATAACGATGAGCAGCAGGACAATATTCTTGACTATCCTTAACAGTGCTGACACCCCCAGCACAATTCATCCCTTCTCTAAGGACGCTGTTGGTCTGCAACTACATATAACGATGAGTAGCAGGACAATATTCTTGACTATCCTTAACAATGCTGACAACCCCCGCACGATTCATCCCTTCCGTAAGGACGCATTTGGTCTGCAACTCCATATAATGATGTGCATCTGGACAATATTCCTGACTATTTTTAACAGTGCTTACACCCCGTAGACGATTCATCCCTTCTCTAAGGACACTGTAGGTGTGCAAATCCATATAACGATGAGCAGCAGGACAATATTCTTGGCTATCTTTATTAGTGCTGACACCCCCTGGACGATTCATCCCTTCTCCAAGGACGCTGTTGGTGTGCAACTCCATATAACGATGAGCAGCAAGACAATATTCTTGATTATCTTTAACAGTGCTAACACCCACCGGACGACTCATACCTCCTCTAAGGACGCTGTTGGTGTGCAACTCCATATAACGATGAGCAGCAGTACAATATTCTTGACTATCTTTAACAGTGCTGACACCCCCCAGACGATTCATCCCTTCTCTATGGACGCTGTTGGTCTGCAACTCCATATAACGATGAGCAGCAGGACAATATTCTTGGCTATCTTTAACAGTGCTGACACCCCACGGACGATTCATCCCTTCTCTAAGGACGCTTTGGTCTGCAACACCATATAACGGTGAGCAGCAGGACAAAATTCTGGACTATCTTTAACAGTGCTGACACCCCTGGACGATTCATCCCTTCTCAAAGGACGCTGTTGGTTTGCAACTCCATATAACGATGACCAGCAGGACAATATTCTTGACTATCTTTAACAGTGCTGACACCCCCAGCACAATTCATCCCTTCTCTAAGGACGCTGTTGGTCTGCAACTACATATAACGATGAGCAGCAGGACAATAATCTTGACTATCTTTAACAGTGCTGACACCCCCCGGACGATTCATCCGTTCTGTAAGGACGCAAATGGTCTGAAACTCCATATAACGATGAGCAGCAGGACAATGTTCTTGCCTATCTTTAACAGTGCTGACACTCGACGGACGATTCATCCCTTCGTTAAGGACGCTGTTGGTCTGCAAATCCGTATAACGATGAGCAGCATGCCAATATTCTTGACTATCCTTAACAGTGCTGACACCCCTGAGACGGTTCATCCCTACTCTAAGGACGCTGTTGGTCTGCAACTCCATATAACGATGAGCAGCAGGACAACATTCTTGACTATCTTTAACAGTGCTGTCACACCCCAGACGATTCATCCGTTCTGTAAGGACGCAATTGGTCTGAAACTCCATATAACGATGAGCAGCAGGACAATGTACTTGACTATCCTTAACAGTGCTGACACCCCCCCCCCCCAGGCGATTCATCACTTTTCTAAGGACGCTGTTGGTCTGCAACTCCATATAACAATGGGCAGCAGGACAATATTCTTGACTATCCTTTACACTGCTGACACCCCCCGGACGATTCATTCCTTCTCTAAGGACGCTGTTGGTGTGCAACTCCATATAACGATTAGCAGCAAGACAATATACTTGATTATCTTTAACAGTGCTAACATCCACCGGACGACTCACACTTTCTCTAAGGACGCTGTTGGTGTGCAATTCCATATAACGATGAGCAGCAGGACAATATTTTTGACTATCCTTAACAGTGCTGACACCCCCCGCACGATTCATCCGTTCCGTAAGGACGCATTTGGTCTGCAACTCCATATAACGATGAGCAGCAGGACGATGTTTTTGACTATCTTTAACAGTGCTGACGCTTTTCGGACGATTCATCCCTCCTCTAAGGACGCTGTTGGGCTGCAACTCCATATAATGATGAGCAGCAGGACAATATTCTTGGCTATCTTTAACAGTGCTGGCACCCCATGGACGATTCATCCCTTCTCTAAGGACGCTTTGGTCTGCAACACCATATAACGGTGACCAGCACTACAAATTTCTTGACTATCTTTAACAGTGCTGTCACCCCACGGACGATTCATCCCTTCTCAAAAGACGCTGTTGGTCTGCAACTCCATATAACGATGAGCAGCAGGACAATATTCTCGACTATCTTTAACAGTGCAGCAACCCCCAGACGATTCATCCCTTCTCTATGGACTCTGTTGGTCTGCAACTCCATATAACGATGAGCAGCTGGACAATATTCTTGGCTATCTTTAACGGTGCTGACACCCCACGGACGATTCATCCCTTCTCTAAGGACGCTGTTGGTCTGCAACTCCATATAACGATGAGCAGCAGGACAATATTCTCGACTATCCTTAACAGTGCTGACACCCCCCGCACAATTCATCACTTCTCTAAGGACGATGTTGGTGTGGAACTCTATATAACGATGAGCAGCAGGACAATATTCTTGATTATCTTTAACAGTGCTAACACCCACCGGATGATTCATACCTTCTCTAAGGACGCTGTTGTGTGAAACTTAATATAACGATGAGCAGCAGGACAAAATTCTTGATTATCTTTATCAGTGCTAACACCCACCGGATGATTCATACCTTCTCTAAGGACGCTGTTGGTGTGCAACTCCATATAACGATGAGCAGCAGGACAATATTCTTGAATATCCTTAACAGTGCTGACACCCCCCGCACGATTCATCCCTTCCGTAAGGACGCATTTGGTCTGCAACTCCATATAACGATGAGCAGCAGGACAATATTCTTGACTATCCTTAACAGTGCTGACACCCCCCGGACGATTCATCCCTTCTCTAAGGACGCTGTTGGTTTGCAACTCCATATAACGATGAGCAGCAGGACAATATGCTTGATTATTTTTAACAGTGCTAACACCCACCGGATGATTCATACCTTCTCTAAGGACGCTGTTGGTGTGCAACTCCATATAATAATGAGCAGCAGGACAATATTCTTGACTATCTTTAACAGTGCTGACACACCCCAGGCGGTTCATCCCTTCTCTAAGGACGCTGTTGGTCTGCAACTCCATATAACGATGAGCAGCAGGACAATATTCTTGACTATCCTTAACAGTGCTGACACCCCCCGCACGATTCATCCGTTCCGTAAGGACGCAATTAGTCTGAAACTCCTTATAACGATGAGCTGCAGGACAATGTTCTTGCCTATCTTTAACAGTGCTGACACTCCACTGAAGAATCATCCCTTCTCTAAGGAAGCTGTTGGTGTGCAACTCCATATAACGATGAGCAGCAGGACAATATTCTTGATTATCTTTAACAGAGCTAACACCCACCGGATGATTCATACCTTCTCTAAGGATGCTGTTGGTGTGCAACTCCATATAACGATGAGCAGCAGGACAATATTCTTGATTATCTTTAACAGAGCTAACACCCACCGTATGATTCATACCTTCTCTAAGGATGCTGTTGGTGTGCAACTCCATATAACGATGAGCAGCAGGACAATATTCTTGACTATCTTTAACAGTGCTGATACCCCCCAGACGAATCATCCCTTCTCTAAGGACACTGTTGGTATGCACTGCATATAACGATGAGCAGCAGGACAATATTCTTGACTATCTTTAACAGTGCCGACACCCCCGGACGATTCATCCCTTCTCTAAGGACGCTGTTGGTCTGTAAATCCATATAACGATGAGCAGCATTACAATATTCTTGATTATCTATAACAGTGCTGACACCCCACGGACGATCATCCCTTCTCTAAGGACGCTGTTGGTCTGCAACTCCATATAACGATGAGCAGCAGGACAATATTCTAACTATCCTTAAGAGTGCTGACACCCTCCGCACGATTCATCCCTTCCGTAAGGCCGCATTTGGTCTGCAACTCCATATAACGATGAGCAGCAGGACAATATTCCTGACAATCTTTAACAGTGCTGACACCCCCTAGACGATTCATCCCTTCTCTAAAGACACTGTTGGTATGCAACTGCATATAACGATGAGCAGCAGGACAATATTCTTGACTATCTTTAACAGTGCCGACACCCCCGGACGATTCATCCCTTCTCTAAGGACGCTGTTGGTCTGCAACTCCATATAACGATGAGCAGCAGGACAATATTCTTGACTATCCTTAACATTGCTGACACCCCCCGCACGATTCAACCGTTCCGTAAGGACGCAATTGGTCTGAAACTCCATATAACGATGAGCAGCAGAACAATGTTGTTGCCTATGTTTAACAGTGCTGACACTCCACGGACGATTCATCTCTTCGTTAAGGACGCTGTTGGTCAGCAACTCCATATAACGATGAGCAGCATGCTAATATTCTTGACTATTTTTAACAGTGCTGACACCCCCCGGACGATTCATCCCTTCCATAAGGACGTTGTTGCTGTGCAACTCCATATAACGATGAGCAGGAGGAATATATTCTTCATTACCTGTAACAGTGCTGACCCCCCCCCCCCCCCCCCCCGGACGATTCATCACTTCTCTAAGGACGGTGTTGGTCTGCAACTCCATATAACGATGAGCAGCAGGACAATATTCTTGACTATCTTCAACAGTGCTGACACCCACCAGACGATTCGTCCCTTCTCTAAGGACATGTTGGTCTGCAACTCCATATAACCATGAGCAGCAGGACAATTTTCTTGATTATCTATAACAGTGCTGACATCCCCCGGACGATCATCCCTTCTCTAAGGACGCTATTGGTCTGCAACTCCATATAACGATGAGCAGCAGGACAATATTCTTGACTATCTTTAACAGTGCTAACACCCACCGGACGATTCATACCTTCTCTACGGACGCTGTTGGTGTGCAACTCCATATAACGATGAGAAGCAGGACAATATTCTTGACTATCTTTAACAGTGCTGACACCCCACGGACGATTCATCCCTTCTCTAAGGACATGTTGGTCTGCAACTCCATATAACCATGAGCAGCAGGACAATATTCTTGATTATCTATAACAGTGCTGACAATCCCCGGACGATCATCCCTTCCCTAAGGACGCTGTTGGTCTGCAACTCCATATAACGATGAGCAGCAGGACAATATTCTTGACTATCCTTAACAGTTCTGCCACCCCCGCGCGATTCTTCCCTTCCGTAAGGACGCATTTGGTCTGCAACTCCATATAACGATGAACAGCAGGACAATATTCCTGACTATTTTTAACAGTGCTGACACCCCCTAGACGATTCATCCCTTCTCTAAGGACACTGTTGGTCTGCAACTCCATATAACGATGAGCAGCAGGACAATATTCTTGACTATCTTTAACTGTGCTGACACCCCCTGACTATTCATCCCTTCTCTAAGGACGCTGTTGTTCTGCAACTCCATATAACGATGAGCAGCAGGACAATATTCTTGATTATCTTTAACATTGCTGACACCCCCCGGACGATTTTTCCCTTCTCTAAGGACGCTGTTGGTCTGCAACTCCATATAACGATGACCAGCAAGACAACATTCATGACTATCTTTAACAGTGCTAACACATCCAGGACGATTCATACCTTCTCAAAGGACGCTGTTGGTCTGCAACTCCATATAACGATCAGCAGCAGGACAAAATTCTTGACTATCTTTAACAGTGGTGACACCCCCCGGACGATTCACCCCTTCTCTAAGGACACCGTTGGTCTGCAACTCCATATAACGATGAGCAGCAGGACAATATTCTTCACTATCCTTAACAGTGCTGACACCCCCCGCACGATTCATCCCTTCCGTAAGGACACATTTGGTATGCAACTCCAAATAACGATGAGCAGCAGGACAATGTTCTTGACTATCTTTAACAGTGCTGAAACTCTCCGGACGATTCATCCCTTCTCTAAGGACGCTGTTGGTCTGCAACTCCATATAACGATGAGCAGCAGGACAATATTCCTGACTATCTTTAACAGTGCTGACAGCCATTAGGCGATTCATCCCGTCCGTAAGGACAAATTTGGTCTGCAACTCCATATAATGATGAGCAGCAGGACAATATTCTTGGCTATCTTTAACAGTGCTGACACCCCCCGGACGATTCATCCCTTCTCCAAGGACGCTGTTGTTCTGCAACTCCATATAACGATGAGCAGCAGGACAACATTCTTGACTATCTTTAACAGTGCTAACACCCACCGGACGATTCATACCTTCTCTAAGGACGCTGTTGGTGTGCAACTCCATATAACGATGAGCAGCAGGACAATATTCTTGACTAACTTTAACAGTGCTGACACCCCCGGACGATTCATCCCTTCTTTAAGGACGCTGTTGGTCTGGAACTCCAATTAACGATGAGTAGCAGGACAATATTCTTGATTATCTTTAACAGTGCTGACACCCCCCAGACGACTCATCCCTTCTCTAAGGATGCTGTTGGTCTGCAACACCATATAACGATGAGCAGCAGGACAATATGCTTGATTATCTATAACAGTGCTGACCCCCCCCCCCCCCCCCGACAATTCATCCCTTCTCTAAGGACGCTGTTGGTCTGCAACTCCAAATAACGATGAGCAGCAGGACAATATACTTGACGATCCTTAACAGTGCTGACACCACCCCGGACGACTCATCCCTTCTCTAAGGACGCTGTTGGTCTCAGAATCCAAATAACGATGTGCAGCAGGACAATATTCCTGAATATCTTTAACAGTGCTGACACCCCCTGGACGATTCATCCATTCCGTAAGGACGCATTTGGTCTGAAACTCCATATAACGATGAGCAGCAGGACAATATTCTTGACTATCTTTAACACTGCTGACACTCCCCGACGATTCATCCCTTCTCTAAGGACGCTGTATGTCTGCAACTCTATATAACGATGAGCAGCAGGACAATATTCTTGACTCTCCTTAACAGTGCTGACACCCCCGGACGATTCATCCCTTCCATAAGGACGCCTTTGTTCTGCAACTCCATATAACGATGAGCAGCAGGACAATATTCTTGATTATCTGTAACAGTTCTGACACCCCGCTTGACGATTCATCCCTTCTCTAAGGACGCTGTTGTTCTGCAACTCCATATAACGTTGAGCAGCATGACAATATTCTTGATTATCTTTAACAGTGCTGACACCCGCTCTACAATCATCCCTTCTCTAACTACGTTGTTGGTCTGCAACTCCATATAACGATGAGCAGCAGGACAACATTCTTGACTATCCTTAACAGTGCTGACACCCCCCGCACGATTCATCCCTTCCGTAAGGACACATTTGGTCTGCAACTCCATATAACGGTGAGCAGCAGGACAATATTCCTGACTATCTCTAACAGTGCTGACACCCCCTAGACGATTCATCCCTTTTCTAAGGACACTGTTGATCTGTAACTCCATATAACAATGAGCAGCAGGACTATATTCTCGCCTAGACGATTCATCCCTTCTCTAAGGACGCTGTTGGTCTGCAACTCCATATAACAATGAGCAGCAGGACAACATTCTTGACTATCTTTAACAGTGCTAACACCCCCCGGATGCTTCATCCCTTCTCTAAGGACGCTGTTGGTGTGCAAATCCATATAACGATGAACAGCAGGACAATATTCCTGACTGTCTTTAACAGTGCTGACACCCCCCGGATGATTCATCCCTTCTCTAAGGACGCTGTTGGTCTGCAACTCCATATATCGATCAGTAGCAGGACAATATTCTTTATTAGTTTAACAGTGCTGACACCCCCTGGACGATTCACCCCTTCTCTAAGGACGCTGTTGGTCTGCAACTCCATATAACGATGAGCAGCAGTTCAATATTCTTGATTATCTTTAACAGTGCTGACACCCCCTGGACGATCATCCCTTTTCTAAGGACGCTGTTGGTCTGCAACTCCAAATAACGATGAGCAGCAGGACAATATACTTGACGATCCTTAACAGTGCTGACACCACCCCGGACGACTCATCCCTTCTCTAAGGACGCTGTTGGTCTCAGAATCCAAATAACGATGTGCAGCAGGACAATATTCCTGAATATCTTTAACAGTGCTGACACCCCCTGGACGATTCATCCATTCCGTAAGGACGCATTTGGTCTGAAACTCCATATAACGATGAGCAGCAGGACAATGTTCTTGACTATCTTTAACACTGCTGACACTCCCCGACGATTCATCCCTTCTCTAAGGACGCTGTTGGTCTGCAACTCTCTATAACGATGAGTATCAGGACAATATTCTTGACTATCCTTAACAGTGCTGACACCCCCCGGACGATTAATCCCTTCCATAAGGACCCCTTTGTTCTGCAACTCCATATAACGATGAGCAGCAGGACAATATTCTTGATTATCTGTAACAGTTCTGACATCCCGCTTGACGATTCATCCCTTCTCTAAGGACGCTGTTGTTCTGCAACTCCATATAAGGTTGAGCAGCAGGACAATATTCTTGATTGTCTTTAACAGTGCTGACACCCCCTCTACAATCATCCCTTCTATAACGACGTTGTTGGTCTGCAACTCCATATAACGATGAGCAGCAGGACAACATTCTTGACTATCCTTAACAGTGTTGACACCCCCCACACGATTCATCCCTTCCGTAAGGACACATTTGGTCTGCAACTCCATATAACGGTGAGCAGCAGGACAATATTCCTGACTATCTTTAACAGTGCTGACACCCCCTAGACGATTCATCCCTTTTCTAAGGACACTGTTGATCTGTAACTCCATATAACAATGAGCAGCAGGACTATATTCTTGGCTATCTTTAACAGTGCTGACACCCCCCGTACGATTCATCCCTTCTCTAAGGACGCTTTTGGTCTGCAACTCCATATAATGATGAGCAGCAGAACAACATCCTTGACTATCTTTAACAGTGCTAACACCTCCCGGACGCATCATCCCATCTTTAAGGACGCTGTTGGTGTGCAACTCCATGTAACGATGAACAGCAGCACAATATTGTTGACTATCTTTAACAGTGCTGACACCCCCCGGACGATTCATCCCTTCTCTAAGGACGCTGTTGGTCTGCAACTCCATATAATGATGAGCAGCATGACAACATTCTTGACTATCTTTAACAGTAGTAACACCCACCGGACGACTCATACCTTCCTAAGGACGCTGTTGGTTTGCAACTCCATATAACGAAGAGCAGGAGAACAATATTCTTGACTATCGTGAACAGTGCTGACACCCCCGGACGATTCATCCCTTCTCTAAGGACGCTGTTGGTCTGGAACTGTAATTAACGATGAGTAGCAGGACAATATTCTTGATTATCTTTAACAGTGCTGACACCCCTCAGACGATTCATCCCTTCTCTAAGGATGCTGTTGGTCCGCAACTCCATATAACGATGAGCAGCAGGACAATATCTTGATTATCTTTAACAGTGCTGACAACCGCCTAGACGATTCATCCCTTCTCTAAGGACGCTGTTGGTCTGCAACTCCATATAATGATGAGCAGCAGGACAATATTCTTGACTATCTATAACAGTGCTAACACCCCCCGGACGCTTCATCCCTTCTGTAAGGACGCTGTAGGTGTGGAACTCCATATAAGGATGAACAGCAGGACAATATTCTTGACTATCTTTTACAGTGCTGACACCCCCCGGATGATTCATCCCTTCTCTAAGGACGCTGTTGGTCTGCAACTCCATATAACGATGAGTAGCAGGACATTATCCTTCATTATCTTTAACAGTGCAGACACCCCCCGGACGATTCATCCCTTCTCTAAGGACGCTGTTGGTGTGCAACTCCATATAACGATGAGCAGCAGTACAATATTCTTGATTATCTTTAACAGTGCTGACACCCCCTGGACGATCATCCCTTTACTAAGGACGCTGTTGGTCTGCAACTCCATATAACGATGAGCAGCAGGACAATATTCTTGACTATCCTTAACAGTGCTGACACCCCCCACACGATTCATCCCTTCCGTAAGGACACATTTGTTCTGTAACTCCATATAACGATGAGCAGCAGGACAATATTCCTCACTATCCTTAACAGTGCTGACACCCCCCGCACGATTCATCCCTTCCGTAAGGACACATTTGGTATGCAACTCCAAATAACGATGAGCAGCAGGACAATGTTCTTGACTATCTTTAACAGTGCTGAAACTCTCCGGACGATTCATCCCTTCTCTAAGGACGCTGTTGGTCTGCAACTCCATATAACGATGAGCAGCAGGACAATATTCCTGACTATCTTTAACAGTGCTGACAGCCATTAGGCGATTCATCCCGTCCGTAAGGACAAATTTGGTCTGCAACTCCATATAATGATGAGCAGCAGGACAATATTCTTGGCTATCTTTAACAGTGCTGACACCCCCCGGACGATTCATCCCTTCTCCAAGGACGCTGTTGTTCTGCAACTCCATATAACGATGAGCAGCAGGACAACATTCTTGACTATCTTTAACAGTGCTAACACCCACCGGACGATTCATACCTTCTCTAAGGACGCTGTTGGTGTGCAACTCCATATAACGATGAGCAGCAGGACAATATTCTTGACTAACTTTAACAGTGCTGACACACCCGGACGATTCATCCCTTCTTTAAGGACGCTGTTGGTCTGGAACTCCAATTAACGATGAGTAGCAGGACAATATTCTTGATTATCTTTAACAGTGCTGACACCCCCCAGACGACTCATCCCTTCTCTAAGGATGCTGTTGGTCTGCAACACCATATAACGATGAGCAGCAGGACAATATGCTTGATTATCTATATCAGTGCTGACCCCCCCCCCCCCCCCCGACGATTCATCCCTTCTCTAAGGACGCTGTTGGTCTGCAACTCCAAATAACGATGAGCAGCAGGACAATATACTTGACGATCCTTAACAGTGCTGACACCACCCCGGACGACTCATCCCTTCTCTAAGGACGCTGTTGGTCTCAGAATCCAAATAACGATGTGCAGCAGGACAATATTCCTGAATATCTTTAACAGTGCTGACACCCCCTGGACGATTCATCCATTCCGTAAGGACGCATTTGGTCTGAAACTCCATATAACGATGAGCAGCAGGACAATATTCTTGACTATCTTTAACACTGCTGACACTCCCCGACGATTCATCCCTTCTCTAAGGACGCTGTATGTCTGCAACTCTATATAACGATGAGCAGCAGGACAATATTCTTGACTCTCCTTAACAGTGCTGACACCCCCGGACGATTCATCCCTTCCATAAGGACGCCTTTGTTCTGCAACTCCATATAACGATGAGCAGCAGGACAATATTCTTGATTATCTGTAACAGTTCTGACACCCCGCTTGACGATTCATCCCTTCTCTAAGGACGCTGTTGTTCTGCAACTCCATATAACGTTGAGCAGCATGACAATATTCTTGATTATCTTTAACAGTGCTGACACCCGCTCTACAATCATCCCTTCTCTAACTACGTTGTTGGTCTGCAACTCCACATAACGATGAGCAGCAGGACAACATTCTTGACTATCCTTAACAGTGCTGACACCCCCGCACGATTCATCCCTTCCGTAAGGACACATTTGGTCTGCAACTCCATATAACGGTGAGCAGCAGGACAATATTCCTGACTATCTCTAACAGTGCTGACACCCCCTAGACGATTCATCCCTTTTCTAAGGACACTGTTGATCTGTAACTCCATATAACAATGAGCAGCAGGACTATATTCTCGCCTAGACGATTCATCCCTTCTCTAAGGACGCTGTTGGTCTGCAACTCCATATAACAATGAGCAGCAGGACAACATTCTTGACTATCTTTAACAGTGCTAACACCCCCCGGATGCTTCATCCCTTCTCTAAGGACGCTGTTGGTGTGCAAATCCATATAACGATGAACAGCAGGACAATATTCCTGAATGTCTTTAACAGTGCTGACACCCCCCGGATGATTCATCCCTTCTCTAAGGACGCTGTTGGTCTGCAACTCCATATAACGATGAGTAGCAGGACATTATCCTTCATTATCTTTAACAGTGCAGACACCCCCCGGACGATTCATCCCTTCTCTAAGGACGCTGTTGGTGTGCAACTCCATATAACGATGAGCAGCAGTACAATATTCTTGATTATCTTTAACAGTGCTGACACCCCCTGGACGATCATCCCTTTACTAAGGACGCTGTTGGTCTGCAACTCCATATAACGATGAGCAGCAGGACAATATTCTTGACTATCCTTAACAGTGCTGACACCCCCCACACGATTCATCCCTTCCGTAAGGACACATTTGTTCTGTAACTCCATATAACGATGAGCAGCAGGACAATATTCCTCACTATCCTTAACAGTGCTGACACCCCCCGCACGATTCATCCCTTCCGTAAGGACACATTTGGTATGCAACTCCAAATAACGATGAGCAGCAGGACAATGTTCTTGACTATCTTTAACAGTGCTGAAACTCTCCGGACGATTCATCCCTTCTCTAAGGACGCTGTTGGTCTGCAACTCCATATAACGATGAGCAGCAGGACAATATTCCTGACTATCTTTAACAGTGCTGACAGCCATTAGGCGATTCATCCCGTCCGTAAGGACAAATTTGGTCTGCAACTCCATATAATGATGAGCAGCAGGACAATATTCTTGGCTATCTTTAACAGTGCTGACACCCCCCGGACGATTCATCCCTTCTCCAAGGACGCTGTTGTTCTGCAACTCCATATAACGATGAGCAGCAGGACAACATTCTTGACTATCTTTAACAGTGCTAACACCCACCGGACGATTCATACCTTCTCTAAGGACGCTGTTGGTGTGCAACTCCATATAACGATGAGCAGCAGGACAATATTCTTGACTAACTTTAACAGTGCTGACACACCCGGACGATTCATCCCTTCTTTAAGGACGCTGTTGGTCTGGAACTCCAATTAACGATGAGTAGCAGGACAATATTCTTGATTATCTTTAACAGTGCTGACACCCCCCAGACGACTCATCCCTTCTCTAAGGATGCTGTTGGTCTGCAACACCATATAACGATGAGCAGCAGGACAATATGCTTGATTATCTATATCAGTGCTGACCCCCCCCCCCCCCCCCCCCGACGATTCATCCCTTCTCTAAGGACGCTGTTGGTCTGCAACTCCAAATAACGATGAGCAGCAGGACAATATACTTGACGATCCTTAACAGTGCTGACACCACCCCGGACGACTCATCCCTTCTCTAAGGACGCTGTTGGTCTCAGAATCCAAATAACGATGTGCAGCAGGACAATATTCCTGAATATCTTTAACAGTGCTGACACCCCCTGGACGATTCATCCATTCCGTAAGGACGCATTTGGTCTGAAACTCCATATAACGATGAGCAGCAGGACAATATTCTTGACTATCTTTAACACTGCTGACACTCCCCGACGATTCATCCCTTCTCTAAGGACGCTGTATGTCTGCAACTCTATATAACGATGAGCAGCAGGACAATATTCTTGACTCTCCTTAACAGTGCTGACACCCCCGGACGATTCATCCCTTCCATAAGGACGCCTTTGTTCTGCAACTCCATATAACGATGAGCAGCAGGACAATATTCTTGATTATCTGTAACAGTTCTGACACCCCGCTTGACGATTCATCCCTTCTCTAAGGACGCTGTTGTTCTGCAACTCCATATAACGTTGAGCAGCATGACAATATTCTTGATTATCTTTAACAGTGCTGACACCCGCTCTACAATCATCCCTTCTCTAACTACGTTGTTGGTCTGCAACTCCACATAACGATGAGCAGCAGGACAACATTCTTGACTATCCTTAACAGTGCTGACACCCCCGCACGATTCATCCCTTCCGTAAGGACACATTTGGTCTGCAACTCCATATAACGGTGAGCAGCAGGACAATATTCCTGACTATCTCTAACAGTGCTGACACCCCCTAGACGATTCATCCCTTTTCTAAGGACACTGTTGATCTGTAACTCCATATAACAATGAGCAGCAGGACTATATTCTCGCCTAGACGATTCATCCCTTCTCTAAGGACGCTGTTGGTCTGCAACTCCATATAACAATGAGCAGCAGGACAACATTCTTGACTATCTTTAACAGTGCTAACACCCCCCGGATGCTTCATCCCTTCTCTAAGGACGCTGTTGGTGTGCAAATCCATATAACGATGAACAGCAGGACAATATTCCTGAATGTCTTTAACAGTGCTGACACCCCCCGGATGATTCATCCCTTCTCTAAGGACGCTGTTGGTCTGCAACTCCATATATCGATCAGTAGCAGGACAATATTCTTTATTAGTTTAACAGTGCTGACACCCCCTGGACGATTCACCCCTTCTCTAAGGACGCTCTTGGTGTGCAACTCCATATAACGATGAGCAGCAGTTCAATATTCTTGATTATCTTTAACAGTGCTGACACCCCCTGGACGATCATCCCTTTTCTAAGGACGCTGTTGGTCTGCAACTCCAAATAACGATGAGCAGCAGGACAATATACTTGACGATCCTTAACAGTGCTGACACCACCCCGGACGACTCATCCCTTCTCTAAGGACGCTGTTGGTCTCAGAATCCAAATAACGATGTGCAGCAGGACAATATTCCTGAATATCTTTAACAGTGCTGACACCCCCTGGACGATTCATCCATTCCGTAAGGACGCATTTGGTCTGAAACTCCATATAACGATGAGCAGCAGGACACTGTTCTTGACTATCTTTAACACTGCTGACACTCCCAGACGATTCATCCCTTCTCTAAGGACGCTGTTGGTCTGCAACTCTCTATAACGATGAGTATCAGGACAATATTCTTGACTATCCTTAACAGT
This sequence comes from Schistocerca gregaria, assembly GCF_023897955.1. NCBI lineage: Eukaryota > Metazoa > Arthropoda > Insecta > Orthoptera > Acrididae > Schistocerca > Schistocerca gregaria. Next base: position 42,771,096 of record NC_064931.1, read on the forward strand.
GCTGACACCCCCCGGACGATTCATCCCTTCCATAAGGACCCCTTTGTTCTGCAACTCCATATAACGATGAGCAGCAGGACAATATTCTTGATTATCTGTAACAGTTCTGACATCCCGCTTGACGATTCATCCCTTCTCTAAGGACGCTGTTGTTCTGCAACTCCATATAAGGTTGAGCAGCAGGACAATATTCTTGATTGTCTTTAACAGTGCTGACACCTCCTCTACAATCATCCCTTCTATAACGACGTTGTTGGTCTGCAACTCCATATAACGATGAGCAGCAGGACAACATTCTTGACTATCCTTAACAGTTTTGACACCCCCCACACGATTCATCCCTTCCGTAAGGACACATTTGGTCTGCAACTCCATATAACGGTGAGCAGCAGGACAAAATTCCTGACTATCTTTAACAGTGCTGACACCCCCTAGACGATTCATCCCTTTTCTAAGGACACTGTTGATCTGTAACTCCATATAACAATGAGCAGCAGGACTATATTCTTGGCTATCTTTAACAGTGCTGACACCCCCCGTACGATTCATCCCTTCTCTAAGGACGCTTTTGGTCTGCAACTCCATATAATGATGAGCAGCAGAACAACATCCTTGACTATCTTTAACAGTGCTAACACCTCCCGGACGCATCATCCCATCTTTAAGGACGCTGTTGGTGTGCAACTCCATGTAACGATGAACAGCAGCACAATATTCTTGACTATCTTTAACAGTGCTGACACCTCCCGGACGCATCATCCCATCTTTAAGGACGCTGTTGGTGTGCAACTCCATATAACGAAGAGCAGGAGAACAATATTCTTGACTATCGTGAACAGTGCTGACACCCCCGGACGATTCATCCCTTCTCTAAGGACGCTGTTGGTCTGGAACTGTAATTAACGATGAGTAGCAGGACAATATTCTTGATTATCTTTAACAGTGCTGACACCCCTCAGACGATTCATCCCTTCTCTAAGGATGCTGTTGGTCTGCAACTCCATATAACGATGAGCAGCAGGACAATATCTTGATTATCTTTAACAGTGCTGACAACCGCCTAGACGATTCATCCCTTCTCTAAGGACGCTGTTGGTCTGCAACTCCATATAATGATGAGCAGCAGGACAATATTCTTGACTATCTATAACAGTGCTAACACCCCCCGGACGCTTCATCCCTTCTGTAAGGACGCTGTTGGTGTGGAACTCCATATAAGGATGAACAGCAGGACAATATTCTTGACTATCTTTTACAGTGCTGACACCCCCCGGATGATTCATCCCTTCTCTAAGGACGCTGTTGGTCTGCAACTCCAAATAACGATGAGCAGCAGGACAATATACTTGACGATCCTTAACAGTGCTGACACCACCCCGGACGACTCATCCCTTCTCTAAGGACGCTGTTGGTCTCAGAATCCAAATAACGATGTGCAGCAGGACAATATTCCTGAATATCTTTAACAGTGCTGACACCCCCTGGACGATTCATCCATTCCGTAAGGACGCATTTGGTCTGAAACTCCATATAACGATGAGCAGCAGGACAATATTCTTGACTATCTTTAACACTGCTGACACTCCCCGACGATTCATCCCTTTTCTAAGGACGCTGTATGTCTGCAACTCTATATAACGATGAGCAGCAGGACAATATTCTTGACTCTCCTTAACAGTGCTGACACCCCCGGACGATTCATCCCTTCCATAAGGACGCCTTTGTTCTGCAACTCCATATAACGATGAGCAGCAGGACAATATTCTTGATTATCTGTAACAGTTCTGACACCCCGCTTGACGATTCATCCCTTCTCTAAGGACGCTGTTGTTCTGCAACTCCATATAACGTTGAGCAGCATGACAATATTCTTGATTATCTTTAACAGTGCTGACACCCGCTCTACAATCATCCCTTCTCTAACTACGTTGTTGGTCTGCAACTCCATATAACGATGAGCAGCAGGACAATATCTTGATTATGTTTAACAGTGCTGACAACCGCCTAGACGATTCATCCCTTCTCTAAGGACGCTGTTGGTCTGCAACTCCATATAATGATGAGCAGCAGGACAATATCTTGATTATCTTTAACAGTGCTGACAACCGCCTAGACGATTCATCCCTTCTCTAAGGACGCTGTTGGTGTGCAACTCCATATAACGATGAGCAGCAGTACAATATTCTTGATTATCTTTAACAGTGCTGACACCCCCTGGACGATCATCCCTTTACTAAGGACGCTGTTGGTCTGCAACTCCATATAACGATGAGCAGCAGGACAATATTCTTGACTATCCTTAACAGTGCTGACACCCCCCACACGATTCATCCCTTCCGTAAGGACACATTTGTTCTGTAACTCCATATAACGATGAGCAGAAGGACAATATTCCTGACTATCTTTAACAGTGCTGACAGCCCCTAGACGATTCATCCCTTCCGTAAGGACACATTTGGTCTGCAACTCCATATAACGATGAGCAGCAGTACAATAATCTTGGCTATCTTTAACAGTGCTGACACCCCCCGGACGATTCATCCCTTCTCCAAGGACGCTGTTGGTCTGCAACTCCATATAACGATGAGCAGCAGGACAACATTTTTGACTACCTTTAACAGTGCTAACACCCACCGGACGATTCATACCTTCTCTAAGGACGCTGTTTGTGTGCAACTCCATATAACGATGAGCAGCAGGACAATATTCTTGACTATCTTTAACAGTGCTGACACCCCCAGACGATTCATCAATTCTCTATGGACGCTGTTGGTCTGGAACTCCATATAATGATGAGCAGCAGGACAACATCATTGACTATCTTTAACAGTGCTAACACCCCACGGACGCTTCATCCCATCTCTAAGGACGCTGTTGGTGTGCAAATCGGTATAACCATCAACAGCAGGACAATATTCTTAACTATCTTTAACAGTGCTGACACCCCCCGGACGATTCATCCCTTCTCTAAGGACGCTGTTGGTTTGCAACTCCATATAACGATGAGCAGCAGGACAATATACTTGACTATCCTTAACAGTGCTGACACCACCCGGACGATTCATCCCTTCTCCAAGGACGCTGTTGGTCGGCAACTCCATATAACGATGAGCAGCAGGACTACATTCTTGACTATCTTTAACAGTGCTAACACCCACCGGACGATTCATACCTTCTCTAAGGACGCTGTTTGTGTGCAACTCCATATAACGATGAGCAGCAGGACAATAATCTTGACTATCTTTAACAGTGCTGACACCCCCAGACGATTCATCAATTCTCTAAGGACGCTGTTGGTCTGGAACTCCAATTAACGATGAGTAGCAGGACAATATTGTTGATTATCTTCAACAGTGCTGACACATCCCAGACGATTGATCCCTTCTCTAAGGACGCTGTTGTTCTGCAACTCCATATAACGTTGAGCAGCATGACAATATTCTTGATTATCTTTAACAGTGCTGACACCCGCTCTACAATCATCCCTTCTCTAACTACGTTGTTGGTCTGCAACTCCATATAACGATGAGCAGCAGAACAACATTCTTGACCATCCTTAACAGTGCTGACACCCCCCGCACGATTCATCCCTTCCGTAAGGACACATTTGGTCTGCAACTCCATATAACGGTGAGCAGCAGGACAATATTCCTGACTATCTCTAACAGTGCTGACACCCCCTAGACGATTCATCCCTTTTCTAAGGACACTGTTGATCTGTAACTCCATATAACAATGAGCAGCAGGACTATATTCTCGCCTAGACGATTCATCCCTTCTCTAAGGACGCTGTTGGTCTGCAACTCCATATAACAATGAGCAGCAGGACAACATTCTTGACTATCTTTAACAGTGCTAACACCCCCCGGATGCTTCATCCCTTCTCTAAGGACGCTGTTGGTGTGCAAATCCATATAACGATGAACAGCAGGACAATATTCCTGACTGTCTTTAACAGTGCTGACACCCCCCGGATGATTCATCCCTTCTCTAAGGACGCTGTTGGTCTGCAACTCCATATATCGATCAGTAGCAGGACAATATTCTTTATTAGTTTAACAGTGCTGACACCCCCTGGACGATTCACCCCTTCTCTAAGGACGCTGTTGGTGTGCAACTCCATATAACGATGAGCAGCAGGACAATATTCTTGATTATCTTTAACAGTGCTGACACCCCCTGGACGATCATCCCTTTTCTAAGGAAGATGTTGGTCTGCAACTCCATATAACGATGAGCAGCAGGACAATATTCTTGACTATCCTTAACAGTGCTGACACCCCCCCCACACGATTCATCCCTTCCGTAAGGACACATTAGGTCTGTAACTCCATATAATGATGAGCAGCAGGACAATATTCCTGACTATCTTTAACAGTGCTGACACCCCCCCGGACGATTCATCCCTTCCCCAAGGACGCTGTTGGTCTGGAACTCCAATGAACGATGAGTAGCAGGACAATGTTCTTGATTATTTTTAACAGTGCTAAAACCCCCCAGACGATTCATCCCTTCTCTAAGGATGCTGTTGGTCTGCAACTCCATATAACGATGAGCAGCAGGACAATATTCCTGATTATCTATAACAGTGCTGACACCCCCCCCCCCCCCTTCCGACGATTTATCCCTTCTCTAAGGACGCTGTTGGTCTGCAACTCCAAATAACGTTGAGCAGCACGACAATATACTTGACGATCCTTAACAGTGCTGACACCCCCCCGGGCGACTCATCCCTTCTCTAAAGACGCTGTTGGTCTCAGAATCTAAATAACGATGTGCAGCAGGACAATATTCCTGAATATCTTTAACAGTGCTGACACCCCCTGGACGATTCATCCATTCCGTAAGGACGCATTTGGTCTGAAACTCCATATAACGATGAGCAGCAGGACAATGTTCTTGACTATCTTTAACACTGCTGACACTCCCCGACGATTCATCCCTTCTCTAAGGACGCTGTTGGTCTGCAACTCTCTATAACGATGAGTATCAGGACAATATTCTTGACTATCCTTAACAGTGCTGACACCCCCCGGACGATTCATCCCTTCCATAAGGACCCCTTTGTTCTGCAACTCCATATAACGATGAGCAGCAGGACAATATTCTTGATTATCTGTAACAGTTCTGACACCCCGCTTGACGATTCATCCCTTCTCTAAGGACGCTGTTGTTCTGCAACTCCATATAAGGTTGAGCAGCAGGACAATATTCTTGATTGTCTTTAACAGTGCTGACACCCCCTCTACAATCATCCCTTCTATAACGACGTTGTTGGTCTGCAACTCCATATAACGATGAGCAGCAGGACAACATTCTTGACTATCCTTAACAGTGTTGACACCCCCCACACGATTCATCCCTTCCGTAAGGACACATTTGGTCTGCAACTCCATATAACGGTGAGCAGCAGGACAATATTCCTGACTATCTTTAACAGTGCTGACACCCCCTAGACGATTCATCCCTTTTCTAAGGACACTGTTGATCTGTAACTCCATATAACAATGAGCAGCAGGACTATATTCTTGGCTATCTTTAACAGTGCTGACACCCCCCGTACGATTCATCCCTTCTCTAAGGACGCTTTTGGTCTGCAACTCCATATAATGATGAGCAGCAGAACAACATCCTTGACTATCCTTAACAGTGCTGACACCCCCCGGACGATTCATCCCTTCTCCAAGGACGCTGTTGGTCGGCAACTCCATATAACGATGAGCAGCAGGACTACATTCTTGACTATCTTTAACAGTGCTAACACCCACCGGACGATTCATACCTTCTCTAAGGACGCTGTTAGTGTGCAACTCCATATAACGATGAGCAGCAGGACAATAATCTTGACTATCTTTAACAGTGCTGACACCCCCAGACGATTCATCAATTCTCTAAGGACGCTGTTGGTCTGCAACTCCATATAATGATGAGCAGCAGGACAATATTCTTGACTATCTTTAACAGTGCTAACACCCCCCGGACGCTTCATCCCTTCTCTAAGGACGCTGTTGGTGTGGAGCTCCATATAACGATGAACAGCAGGACAATATTCTTGACTATCTTTGACAGTGCTGACACCCCCCGGATGATTCATCCCGTCTCTAAGGACGCTGTTCGTCTGCAACTCCATATAACGATGAGTAGCAGGACAATATTCTTGATTATCTTTAACAGTGCTGACACCCCCCGGACGATTCATCCCTTCTCTAAGGACGCTGTTGGTGTGCAACTCCATATAACGATGAGCAGCTGGACAATATTCTTGATTATCTATAACAGTGCTGACACCCCCCCAGACGATTCATCCCTTCTCTAAGGACGCTGTTGGTCTGCAACTCCAAATAACGATGAGCAGCAGGACAATATACTTGACTATCCTTAACAGTGCTGACACCCCCCGGACGACTCATCCCATCTCTAAGGACGTTGTTGGTCTCCAAATCCAAATAACGATGTCCAGAAGGACAATATTCCTGAATATCTTTAAAAGTGCTGACACCCCCCGGGCGATTCATCCGTTCCGTAAGGACGCATTTGGTCTGAAACTCCATATAACGATGTGCAGCAGGACAATGTTCTTGACTATCTTTAACAGTGCTGACACTCCCCGACGTTTCATCCCTTCTCTAAGGACGCTGTTGGTCTGCAACTCCATATAACGATGAGTAGCAGGACAATATTCTTGATTATCTGTAACAGTGCTGACACCCCGCCGGACGATTCATCCCTTCTCTAAGGACGCTGTTGTTCTGCAACTCCATATAACGTTGAGCAGCAGGACAATATTCTTGATTATCTTTAACAGTGCTGACACCCCCTGGACAATCATCCCTTCTCTAAGGACGCTGTTGGTGTACAACTCCATATAACGATGAGCAGCAGGACAATATTCTTGATTATCTATAACAGTGCTGACACCCCCCCCCCAGACGATTCATCCCTTCTCTAAGGACGCTGTTGGTCTGCAACTCCAAATAACGTTGAGCAGCAGGACAATATTCTTGATTATCTTTAACAGTGCTGACACCCCCTGGACAATCATCCCTTCTCTAAGGACGCTGTTGGTCTGCAACTCCAAATAACGATGAGCAGCAGGACAATATTCTTGACTATCCTTAACAGTGCTGACACCCCCCCGGACGATTCATACCTTCTCTAAGGACGCTGTTTGTGTGCAATTCCATATAACGATGAGCAGCAGGACAATATTCTTAACTGTCTTTAACAGTGCTGACACCCCCGGACGATTCATCCCTTCTCTAAGGACGCTGTTGGTCTGGAACTCCAATTAACGATGAGTAGCAGGACAATATTCTTGATTATCTTTAACAGTGCTGACACCCCATAGACGATTCATCCCTTCTCTAAGAATGCTGTTGGTCTGCACTCCATATAACGATGAGCAGCACGAATATATTCTTGATTATCTATAACAGTGCTGACAACCCCCTCAGACGATTCATCCCTTCTCTAAGGACACTGTTGGTCTGCAACTCCAAATAACGATGAGCAGCAGGACAATATACTTGACTATCCTTAACAGTGCTGTCACCCCCCGGACGATTCATCCCTTCTCTAAGGACGCTGTTGGTCTGCAAATCCAAATAACGATGTGCAGCAGGACAACATTCCTGACTATCTTTAACAGTGTTGACGCCCCCCGGACGAATCATCCGTTCCGTAAGGACGCATTTGGTCTGAAACTCCATATAACGATGAGCAGCAGGACAATGTTCTTGACTATCTTTAACAGTGCTGACACTCCCCGACGATTCATCCCTTCTCTAAGGACGCTGTTGGTCTTCAGCTGCATATAACGATGAGCAGCAGGACAATATTCTTGACTATCCTTAACAGTGCTGACACCCCCCAGACGATTCATCCCTTCCATAAGGACGCCTTTGGTCTGCAACTCCATATAACGTTGAGCAGCAGGACAACATTCTTGATTATCTTTAAGAGTGCTGACACCCCCTGGACAATCATCCCTTCTCTAAGGACGTTGTTGGTCAGCAACTCTATATAACGATGAGCAGCAGGAATATATTCTTGACTATCCTTAACAGTGCTGACACCCCCCGCATGATTCATCCCTTCTCTAAGAACACATTTGGTCTGCAACTCCATATAACGATGAGCAACAGGACAATATTCCTGACTATCTTTAACAGTGCTGACACCCCCTAGACGATTCATCCCTTTTCTAAGGACACTGTTGATCTGCAACTCCATATAACGATGAGAAGCAGGACTATATTCTTGGCTATCTTTAATAGTGCTGACACCCCCCGTACGATTCATCCCTTCTCTAAGGACGCTGTTGGTCTGCAACTCCATATAATGATGAGCAGCAGGACAACATTCTTGACTCTCTTTAACAGTGCTGACACCCCATGGACAATTCATCCCTTCTCCAAGGACGCTGTTGGTTTTCAACTCCATATAACGATGAGCAGCAGGACAATATTCGTGGCTATCTTTAACAGTGTTGAAACCCCCCGGACGATTCATCCCTTCTCTAAGGACGCTGTTGGTCTGCAACTCCATATAACAATGAGCAGAAGGACAATATTCTTGATTATCTTTAACAGTGCTGACCCCCCCGCCGACGATTCATCCCTTCTCTAAGGACGCTTTTGGTCTGCAACACCATATAACGATGAGCAGCAGGACAACATTCTTGACTATCTTTAACAGTGCTGATACCCCCTAGACGATTTATCCCTTTTCTAAGGACACTGTTGATCTGCAACTCCATATAACGATGAGCAGCAGGACTATATTCTTGGCTATCTTTAATAGTGCTGACACCCCCCGTACGATTCATCCCTTCTCTAAGGACGCTGTTGGTCTGCAACTCCATATAATGATGAGCAGCAGGACAACATTCTTGACTCTCTTTAACAGTGCTGACACCCCATGGACAATTCATCCCTTCTCCAAGGACGCTGTTGGTTTTCAACTCCATATAACGATGAGCAGCAGGACAATATTCGTGGCTATCTTTAACAGTGTTGAAACCCCCCGGACGATTCATCCCTTCTCTAAGGACGCTGTTGGTCTGCAACTCCATATAACAATGAGCAGAAGGACAATATTCTTGACTATCTTTTACAGTGCTGACACCCCCCGGATGATTCATCCCTTCTCTAAGGACGCTGTTGGTCTGCAACTCCAAATAACGATGAGCAGCAGGACAATATACTTGACGATCCTTAACAGTGCTGACACCACCCCGGACGACTCATCCCTTCTCTAAGGACGCTGTTGGTCTCAGAATCCAAATAACGATGTGCAGCAGGACAATATTCCTGAATATCTTTAACAGTGCTGACACCCCCTGGACGATTCATCCATTCCGTAAGGACGCATTTGGTCTGAAACTCCATATAACGATGAGCAGCAGGACAATATTCTTGACTATCTTTAACACTGCTGACACTCCCCGACGATTCATCCCTTCTCTAAGGACGCTGTATGTCTGCAACTCTATATAACGATGAGCAGCAGGACAATATTCTTGACTCTCCTTAACAGTGCTGACACCCCCGGACGATTCATCCCTTCCATAAGGACGCCTTTGTTCTGCAACTCCATATAACGATGAGCAGCAGGACAATATTCTTGATTATCTGTAACAGTTCTGACACCCCGCTTGACGATTCATCCCTTCTCTAAGGACGCTGTTGTTCTGCAACTCCATATAACGTTGAGCAGCATGACAATATTCTTGATTATCTTTAACAGTGCTGACACCCGCTCTACAATCATCCCTTCTCTAACTACGTTGTTGGTCTGCAACTCCATATAACGATGAGCAGCAGGACAATATCTTGATTATCTTTAACAGTGCTGACAACCGCCTAGACGATTCATCTCTTCTCTAAGGACGCTGTTGGTCTGCAACTCCATATAATGATGAGCAGCAGGACAATATCTTGATTATCTTTAACAGTGCTGACAACCGCCTAGACGATTCATCCCTTCTCTAAGGACGCTGTTGGTGTGCAACTCCATATAACGATGAGCAGCAGTACAATATTCTTGATTATCTTTAACAGTGCTGACACCCCCTGGACGATCATCCCTTTACTAAGGACGCTGTTGGTCTGCAACTCCATATAACGATGAGCAGCAGGACAATATTCTTGACTATCCTTAACAGTGCTGACACCCCCCTCACGATTCATCCCTTCCGTAAGGACACATTTGTTCTGTAACTCCATATAACGATGAGCAGAAGGACAATATTCCTGACTATCTTTAACAGTGCTGACAGCCCCTAGACGATTCATCCCTTCCGTAAGGACACATTTGGTCTGCAACTCCATATAACGATGAGCAGCAGTACAATATTCTTGGCTATCTTTAACAGTGCTGACACCCCCCGGACGATTCATCCCTTCTCCAAGGACGCTGTTGGTCTGCAACTCCATATAACGATGAGCAGCAGGACAACATTTTTGACTACCTTTAACAGTGCTAACACCCACCGGACGATGCATACCTTCTCTAAGGACGCTGTTTGTGTGCAACTCCATATAACGATGAGCAGCAGGACAATATTCTTGACTATCTTTAACAGTGCTGACACCCCCAGACGATTCATCAATTCTCTATGGACGCTGTTGGTCTGGAACTCCATATAATGATGAGCAGCAGGACAACATCATTGACTATCTTTAACAGTGCTAACACCCCACGGACGCTTCATCCCATCTCTAAGGACGCTGTTGGTGTGCAAATCAGTATAACCATCAACAGCAGGACAATATTCTTAACTATCTTTAACAGTGCTGACACCCCCCGGACGATTCATCCCTTCTCTAAGGACGCTGTTGGTTTGCAACTCCATATAACGATGAGCAGCAGGACAATATACTTGACTATCCTTAACAGTGCTGACACCACCCGGACGATTCATCCCTTCTCCAAGGACGCTGTTGGTCGGCAACTCCATATAACGATGAGCAGCAGGACTACATTCTTGACTATCTTTAACAGTGCTAACACCCACCGGACGATTCATACCTCCTCTAAGGACGCTGTTTGTGTGCAACTCCATATAACGATGAGCAGCAGGACAATAATCTTGACTATCTTTAACAGTGCTGACACCCCCAGACGATTCATCAATTCTCTAAGGACGCTGTTGGTCTGGAACTCCAATTAACGATGAGTAGCAGGACAATATTGTTGATTATCTTCAACAGTGCTGACACATCCCAGACGATTGATCCCTTCTCTAAGGACGCTGTTGTTCTGCAACTCCATATAACGTTGAGCAGCATGACAATATTCTTGATTATCTTTAACAGTGCTGACACCCGCTCTACAATCATCCCTTCTCTAACTACGTTGTTGGTCTGCAACTCCATATAACGATGAGCAGCAGGACAACATTCTTGACTATCCTTAACAGTGCTGACACCCCCCGCACGATTCATCCCTTCTGTAAGGACACATTTGGTCTGCAACTCCATATAACGGTGAGCAGCAGGACAATATTCCTGACTATCTCTAACAGTGCTGACACCCCCTAGACGATTCATCCCTTTTCTAAGGACACTGTTGATCTGTAACTCCATATAACAATGAGCAGCAGGACTATATTCTCGCCTAGACGATTCATCCCTTCTCTAAGGACGCTGTTGGTCTGCAACTCCATATAACAATGAGCAGCAGGACAACATTCTTGACTATCTTTAACAGTGCTAACACCCCCCGGATGCTTCATCCCTTCTCTAAGGACGCTGTTGGTGTGCAAATCCATATAACGATGAACAGCAGGACAATATTCCTGACTGTCTTTAACAGTGCTGACACCCCCCGGATGATTCATCCCTTCTCTAAGGACGCTGTTGGTCTGCAACTCCATATATCGATCAGTAGCAGGACAATATTCTTTATTAGTTTAACAGTGCTGACACCCCCTGGACGATTCACCCCTTCTCTAAGGACGCTGTTGGTGTGCAACTCCATATAACGATGAGCAGCAGGACAATATTCTTGATTATCTTTAACAGTGCTGACACCCCCTGGACGATCATCCCTTTTCTAAGGAAGATGTTGGTCTGCAACTCCATATAACGATGAGCAGCAGGACAATATTCTTGACTATCCTTAACAGTGCTGACACCCCCCCACACGATTCATCCCTTCCGTAAGGACACATTAGGTCTGTAACTCCATATAATGATGAGCAGCAGGACAATATTCCTGACTATCTTTAACAGTGCTGACACCCCCCCGGACGATTCATCCCTTCCCCAAGGACGCTGTTGGTCTGGAACTCCAATGAACGATGAGTAGCAGGACAATATTCTTGATTATTTTTAACAGTGCTAAAACCCCCCAGACGATTCATCCCTTCTCTAAGGATGCTGTTGGTCTGCAACTCCATATAACGATGAGCAGCAGGACAATATTCCTGATTATCTTTAACAGTGCTGACACCCCCTGGACGATGATCCCTTTTCTAAGGACGCTGTTGGTCTGCAACTCCATATAACGATGAGCAGCAGGACAATACTCTTGACTATCCTTAACAGTGCTGACACCCCCCACACGATTCATCCCTTCTTTAGGGACACATTTGGTCTGTAACTCCATATAACGATGAGCAGCAGGACAATATTCCTGATTATCTTTAACAGTGCTGACACCCCCTGGACGATGATCCCTTTTCTAAGGATGCTGTTGGTCTGCAACACCATATAACGATGAGCAGCAGAACAATATGCTTGATTATCTATAACAGTGCTGACACCCCCCCCCTTCCGACGATTTATCCCTTCTCTAAGGACGCTGTTGGTCTGCAACTCCAAATAACGTTGAGCAGCACGACAATATACTTGACGATCCTTAACAGTGCTGACACCCCCCCGGGCGACTCATCCCTTCTCTAAAGACGCTGTTGGTCTCAGAATCTAAATAACGATGTGCAGCAGGACAATATTCCTGAATATCTTTAACAGTGCTGACACCCCCTGGACGATTCATCCATTCCGTAAGGACGCATTTGGTCTGAAACTCCATATAACGATGAGCAGCAGGACAATGTTCTTGACTATCTTTAACACTGCTGACACTCCCCGACGATTCATCCCTTCTCTAAGGACGCTGTTGGTCTGCAACTCTCTATAACGATGAGTATCAGGACAATATTCTTGACTATCCTTAACAGTGCTGACACCCCCCGGACGATTCATCCCTTCCATAAGGACCCCTTTGTTCTGCAACTCCATATAACGATGAGCAGCAGGACAATATTCTTGATTATCTGTAACAGTTCTGACACCCCGCTTGACGATTCATCCCTTCTCTAAGGACGCTGTTGTTCTGCAACTCCATATAAGGTTGAGCAGCAGGACAATATTCTTGATTGTCTTTAACAGTGCTGACACCCCCTCTACAATCATCCCTTCTATAACGACGTTGTTGGTCTGCAACTCCATATAACGATGAGCAGCAGGACAACATTCTTGACTATCCTTAACAGTGTTGACACCCCCCACACGATTCATCCCTTCCGTAAGGACACATTTGGTCTGCAACTCCATATAGCGGTGAGCAGCAGGACAATATTCCTGACTATCTTTAACAGTGCTGACACCCCCTAGACGATTCATCCCTTTTCTAAGGACACTGTTGATCTGTAACTCCATATAACAATGAGCAGCAGGACTATATTCTTGGCTATCTTTAACAGTGCTGACACCCCCCGTACGATTCATCCCTTCTCTAAGGACGCTTTTGGTCTGCAACTCCATATAATGATGAGCAGCAGAACAACATCCTTGACTATCCTTAACAGTGCTGACACCCCCCGGACGATTCATCCCTTCTCCAAGGACGCTGTTGGTCGGCAACTCCATATAACGATGAGCAGCAGGACTACATTCTTGACTATCTTTAACAGTGCTAACACCCACCGGACGATTCATACCTTCTCTAAGGACGCTGTTAGTGTGCAACTCCATATAACGATGAGCAGCAGGACAATAATCTTGACTATCTTTAACAGTGCTGACACCCCCAGACGATTCATCAATTCTCTAAGGACGCTGTTGGTCTGCAACTCCATATAATGATGAGCAGCAGGACAATATTCTTGACTATCTTTAACAGTGCTAACACCCCCCGGACGCTTCATCCCTTCTCTAAGGACGCTGTTGTTGTGGAGCTCCATATAACGATGAACAGCAGGACAATATTCTTGACTATCTTTGACAGTGCTGACACCCCCCGGATGATTCATCCCGTCTCTAAGGACGCTGTTCGTCTGCAACTCCATATAACGATGAGTAGCAGGACAATATTCTTGATTATCTTTAACAGTGCTGACACCCCCCGGACGATTCATCCCTTCTCTAAGGACGCTGTTGGTGTGCAACTCCATATAACGATGAGCAGCTGGACAATATTCTTGATTATCTATAACAGTGCTGACACCCCCCCAGACGATTCATCCCTTCTCTAAGGACGCTGTTGGTCTGCAACTCCAAATAACGATGAGCAGCAGGACAATATACTTGACTATCCTTAACAGTGCTGACACCCCCCGGACGACTCATCCCATCTCTAAGGACGTTGTTGGTCTCCAAATCCAAATAACGATGTCCAGAAGGACAATATTCCTGAATATCTTTAAAAGTGCTGACACCCCCCGGGCGATTCATCCGTTCCGTAAGGACGCATTTGGTCTGAAACTCCATATAACGATGTGCAGCAGGACAATGTTCTTGAATATCTTTAACAGTGCTGACACTCCCCGACGTTTCATCCCTTCTCTAAGGACGCTGTTGGTCTGCAACTCCATATAACGATGAGTAGCAGGACAATATTCTTGACTATCCTTAACAGTGCTGACACCCCGCGGACGATTCATCCCTTCCATAAGGACGCCTTTGGTCTGCAACTCCATATAACGATCAGCAGCAGGACAATATTCTTGATTATCTGTAACAGTGCTGACACCCCGCCGGACGATTCATCCCTTCTCTAAGGACGCTGTTGTTCTGCAACTCCATATAACGTTGAGCAGCAGGACAATATTCTTGATTATCTTTAACAGTGCTGACACCCCCTGGACAATCATCCCTTCTCTAAGGACGCTGTTGGTGTACAACTCCATATAACGATGAGCAGCAGGACAATTTTCTTGATTATCTATAACAGTGCTGACACCCCCCCCCCCCAGACGATTCATCCCTTCTCTAAGGACGCTGTTGGTCTGCAACTCCAAATAACGTTGAGCAGCAGGACAATATTCTTGATTATCTTTAACAGTGCTGACACCCCCTGGACAATCATCCCTTCTCTAAGGACGCTGTTGGTCTGCAACTCCAAATAACGATGAGCAGCAGGACAATATTCTTGACTATCCTTAACAGTGCTGACACCCCCCCGGACGATTCATACCTTCTCTAAGGACGCTGTTTGTGTGCAATTCCATATAACGATGAGCAGCAGGACAATATTCTTAACTGTCTTTAACAGTGCTGACACCCCCGGACGATTCATCCCTTCTCTAAGGACGCTGTTGGTCTGGAACTCCAATTAACGATGAGTAGCAGGACAATATTCTTGATTATCTTTAACAGTGCTGACACCCCATAGACGATTCATCCCTTCTCTAAGAATGCTGTTGGTCTGCACTCCATATAACGATGAGCAGCACGAATATATTCTTGATTATCTATAACAGTGCTGACACCCCCCTCAGACGATTCATCCCTTCTCTAAGGACACTGTTGGTCTGCAACTCCAAATAACGATGAGCAGCAGGACAATATACTTGACTATCCTTAACAGTGCTGTCACCCCCCGGACGATTCATCCCTTCTCTAAGGACGCTGTTGGTCTGCAAATCCAAATAACGATGTGCAGCAGGACAACATTCCTGACTATCTTTAACAGTGTTGACGCCCCCCGGACGAATCATCCGTTCCGTAAGGACGCATTTGGTCTGAAACTCCATATAACGATGAGCAGCAGGACAATGTTCTTGACTATCTTTAACAGTGCTGACACTCCCCGACGATTCATCCCTTCTCTAAGGACGCTGTTGGTCTTCAGCTGCATATAACGATGAGCAGCAGGACAATATTCTTGACTATCCTTAACAGTGCTGACACCCCCCAGACGATTCATCCCTTCCATAAGGACGCCTTTGGTCTGCAACTCCATATAACGTTGAGCAGCAGGACAACATTCTTGATTATCTTTAAGAGTGCTGACACCCCCTGGACAATCATCCCTTCTCTAAGGACGTTGTTGGTCAGCAACTCTATATAACGATGAGCAGCAGGAATATATTCTTGACTATCCTTAACAGTGCTGACACCCCCCGCATGATTCATCCCTTCTCTAAGAACACATTTGGTCTGCAACTCCATATAACGATGAGCAACAGGACAATATTCCTGACTATCTTTAACAGTGCTGACACCCCCTAGACGATTCATCCCTTTTCTAAGGACACTGTTGATCTGCAACTCCATATAACGATGAGAAGCAGGACTATATTCTTGGCTATCTTTAATAGTGCTGACACCCCCCGTACGATTCATCCCTTCTCTAAGGACGCTGTTGGTCTGCAACTCCATATAATGATGAGCAGCAGGACAACATTCTTGACTCTCTTTAACAGTGCTGACACCCCATGGACAATTCATCCCTTCTCCAAGGACGCTGTTGGTTTTCAACTCCATATAACGATGAGCAGCAGGACAATATTCGTGGCTATCTTTAACAGTGTTGAAACCCCCCGGACGATTCATCCCTTCTCTAAGGACGCTGTTGGTCTGCAACTCCATATAACAATGAGCAGAAGGACAATATTCTTGATTATCTTTAACAGTGCTGACCCCCCCGCCGACGATTCATCCCTTCTCTAAGGACGCTTTTGGTCTGCAACACCATATAACGATGAGCAGCAGGACAACATTCTTGACTATCTTTAACAGTGCTGACACCCCCTAGACGATTTATCCCTTTTCTAAGGACACTGTTGATCTGCAACTCCATATAACGATGAGCAGCAGGAATATATTCTTGTCTATCTTTAATAGTGCTGACACCCCCCGGACGATTCATCCCTTCTCTAAGGACGCTGTTGGTCTGCAACTCCATATAATGATGAGTAGCAGAACAACATTCTTGACTCTCTTTAACAGTGCTAACACCCTCCGGACGCTTCATCCCTTCTCTAAGGACGCTGTTGGTGTGCAACTCCATATAACGATGAACAGCAGGACAATATTCTTGACTATCTTTAACAGTGCTGACACCCGCCGGGCGATTTATCCCTTCTCTAAGGACGCAGTTGGTCTGCAACTCCATATAACGATGAGCAGCAGGACAATATTCTTTATTATCTTTAACAGTGCTGACACCCCCTAGACAATTCATCCCTTCTCTAAGGACGCATTTGGTCTGCAACACCATATAACGATGAGCAGCATGACAACATTCTTCACTATCCTAAACAGTGCTGACACCCCACGGACGATTCATCCCTTCTCAAAGGACGCTGTTGGTCTGCAACTCCATATAACGATGAGCAGCTGGACAAAATTCATGACTATCTTAAACAGTGCTTACACCCCCCGAAAGATTCTTCCGTTCCGTAAGGACGCATTTGGTGTGAAACTCCATATTACGATGAGCAGCAGGACAATATTCTTGACTATCCTTAACAGTGCTGACACACCCCCTACGATTCATCTCTTCCGTAAGGACACATTTGGTGTGCAACTCCATATAACGATGAGCAGCAGGGCAATATTCCTGACTATCTTTAACAGTGCTGACACCCCCTAGACGTTTCATCCCTTCTCTAAGGACACAGTTGATCTGCAACTCCATATAACGATGAGCAGCAGGACAATATTCTTGGCTATCTTTAACAGTGCTGACACCCCTCGGACGATTCATCCCTTCTCTAAGGACGCTGTTGATTTGCAACTCCATATAACGATGAGCAGCAGGAAAACATTCTTGACTATCTTTAACAGTGCTAATACCCCCCGGACGCTTCAACCCTTCTCCAAGGACGCTGTTGGAGTGCAACTCCATATAACGATGAACAGTAGGACAATATTCCTGACTATCTTTAACAGTGCTGACACCCCCCGGACGATTCATCCCTTCGTAAGGACGCTGTTGGTCTGCAACTCCATATAACGATGAGCAGCAGGACATTATTCTTGATTATCTTTAGCAGTGCTGACACCCCTCGGACGATCATCCCTTCTCTAAGGACGCTGTTGGTCTGCAACCCCATATAATGATGAGCAGCAGGACAATATTCTTGACTATCCTTAACAGTGCTGACACCCCCCACACGATTCATCCCATCAGTAAGGACACATTTGGTCTGTAACACCATATAACGATGAGCAGCAGGACTATATTCTTGGCTATCTTTAACAGTGCTGACACCCCTCGGACGACTCATCCCTTCTCTAAGGACGCTGTTGGTCTCCAAATCCAAATAACGATGTGCAGAAGGACAATATTCCTGAATATCTTTAAAAGTGCTGACACCCCCCTGGACGATTCATGCGTTCCGTAAGGACGCATTTGGTCTTAAACTCCATATAACGATGAGCAGCAGGACAATGTTCTTGACTATCTTTAACAGTGCTGACACTCCCCGACGATTCATCCCTTCTCTAAGGACGCTCTTGGTCTTCAACTGCATATAACGATGAGCAGCAGGACAATATTCTTGAGTATCCTTAACAGTGCTGACACCCCCTGGACAATCATCCCTTCTCTAAGGACGTTGTTGGTCTGCAACTCCATATAACCATGAGCAGCAGGAATATATTCTTGACTATCCTTAACAGTGGTGACACCCCCCGCACGATTCATCCCTTCTCTAAGGACACATTTGGTCTGCAACTCCATATAACGATAAGCAGCAGGACAATATTCCTGACTATCTTTCACAGTGCTGACACCCCCTAGACGATTCATCCCTTTTCTAAGGACACTGTTGATCTGCAACTCCATATAACGATGAGCAGCAGGACTATATTCTTGGCTATCTTTAATAGTGCTGACACCCCCCCGACGATTCATCCCTTCTCTAAGGACACTGTTGGTCTGCAACTCCATATAATGATGAGCAACAGGACAACATTCTTGACTCTCTTTAACAGTGCTAACACCCCCCGTACGCTTCACCCCTTCTCTAAGGACGCTGTTGGTGTGCAACTTCATATAACGATGAACAGCAGGACAATATTCTTGACTATCTTTAACAGTGCTGACACCCCCCGGACGATTCATCCCTTCTCTAAGGACACTGTTGATCTGCAACTCCATATAACGATGAGCAGCAGGACTATATTCTTGGCTATCTTTAATAGTGCTGACACCCCCCGGACGATTCATCCCTTCTCTAAGGACGCTGTTGGTTTTCAACACCATATAACGATGAGCAGCATGACAACATTCTTCACTATCCTAAACAGTGCTGACACCCCACGGACGATTCATCCCTTCTCAAAGGACGCTGTTGGTCTGCAACTCCATATAACGATGAGCAGCTGGACAAAATTCATGACTATCTTAAACAGTGCTTACACCCCACGAAAGATTCTTCCGTTCCGTAAGGACGCATTTGGTGTGAAACTCCATATTACGATGAGCAGCAGGACAATATTCTTGACTATCCTTAACAGTGCTGACACACCCCCTACGATTCATCTCTTCCGTAAGGACACATTTGGTCTGCAACTCCATATAACGATGAGCAGCAGGACAATATTCCTGACTATCTTTAACAGTGCTGACACCCCCTAGACGATTCATCCCTTTTCTAAGGACACTGTTGATCTGCAACTCCATATAACGATGAGCAGCAGGACTATATTCTTGGCTATCTTTAATAGTGCTGACACCCCCCCGACGATTCATCCCTTCTCTAAGGACACTGTTGGTCTGCAACTCCATATAATGATGAGCAACAGGACAACATTCTTGACTCTCTTTAACAGTGCTAACACCCCCCGTACGCTTCACCCATTCTCTAAGGACGCTGTTGGTGTGCAACTTCATATAACGATGAACAGCAGGACAATATTCTTGACTATCTTTAACAGTGCTGACACCCCCCGGACGATTCATCCCTTCTCTAAGGACACTGTTGATCTGCAACTCCATATAACGATGAGCAGCAGGACTATATTCTTGGCTATCTTTAACAGTGCTGACACCCCTCGGACGACTCATCCCTTCTCTAAGGACGCTGTTGGTCTCCAAATCCAAATAACGATGTGCAGAAGGACAATATTCCTGAATATCTTTAAAAGTGCTGACACCCCCCTGGACGATTCATGCGTTCCATAAGGACGCATTTGGTCTTAAACTCCATATAACGATGAGCAGCAGGACAATGTTCTTGACTATCTTTAACAGTGCTGACACTCCCCGACGATTCATCCCTTCTCTAAGGACGCTCTTGGTCTTCAACTGCATATAACGATGAGCAGCAGGACAATATTCTTGAGTATCCTTAACAGTGCTGACACCCCCTGGACAATCATCCCTTCTCTAAGGACGTTGTTGGTCTGCAACTCCATATAACCATGAGCAGCAGGAATATATTCTTGACTATCCTTAACAGTGCTGACAACCCCCGCACGATTCATCCCTTCTCTAAGGACACATTTGGTCTGCAACTCCATATAACGATGAGCAGCAGGACAATATTCTTGATTATCTTTAACAGTGCTGACACCCCCCGGACGATTCATCCCTTCTCTAAGGACGCTGTTGGTTTGCAACTCCATATAACGATGAGCAGCAGGACAATACTCGTGGCTATCTTTAACAGTGCTGAAACCCCCCGGACGAATCATCCCTTCTCTAAGGACGCTGTTGGTGTGCAACTCCATATAACGATGAGCAGAAGGACAATGTTCTTGATTAACTTTAACAGTGCTGACAACCCCCTAGACGATTCATCCCTTCTCTAAGGACGCTTTTGGTCTGCAACACCATATAACGATGAGCAACATGACAACATTCTTAACTATCCTAAACAGTGCTGACACCCCACGGACGATTCATCCCTTCTCAAAGGACGCTGTTGGTCTGCAACTCCATATAACGATGAGCAGCAGGACAAAATTCATGACTATCTTAAACAGTGCTGACACCCCCCGGAAGATTCTTCCGTTCCGTAAGGACGCATTTGGTGTGAAACTCCATATTACGATGAGCAGCAGGACAATATTCTTGACTATCCTTAACAGTGCTGACACCCCCCGCACGATTCATCTCTTCCGTAAGGACACATTTGATCTGCAACTCCATATAACGATGAGCAGCAGGGCAATATTCCTGACTATCTTTAACAGTGCTGACACCCCCTAGACGATTCATCCCTTCTCTAAGGACACAGTTTATCTGCAACTCCATATAACGATGAGCAGCAGGACAATATTCTTGGCTATCTTTAACAGTGCTGACACCCCTCGGACGATTCATCCCTTCTCTAAGGACGCTGTTGATTTGCAACTCCATATAACGATGAGCAGCAGGAAAACATTCTTGACTATCTTTAACAGTGCTAATACACACCGGACGCTTCATCCCTTCTCTAAGGACGCTGTTGGAGTGCAACTCCATATAACGAAGAACAGCAGGACAATATTCTTGACTATCTTTAACAGTGCTGACACCCCCCGGACGATTCATCCCTTCGTAAGGACGCCGTTGGTCTGCAACTCCATATAACGATGAGCAGCAGGACATTATTCTTGATTATCTTTAGCAGTGCTGACACCCCGCGGACGATCATCCCTTCTCTAAGGACGCTGTTGGTCTGCAACCCCATATAATGATGAGCAGCAGGACAATATTCTTGACTATCCTTAACAGTGCTGACACCCCCCACACGATTCATCCCTTCCGTAAGGACGCATTTGGTCTTAAACTCCATATAACGGTGAGCAGCAGGCCAATGTTCTTGACTATCTTTAACAGTGCTGACACTCCCCGACGATTCATCCCTTCTCTAAGGACGCTCTTGGTCTTCAACTGCATATAACGATGAGCAGCAGGACAATATTTTTGAGTATCCTTAACAGTGCCGACACCCCCTGGACAATCATCCCTTCTCTAAGGACGTTGTTGGTCTGCAACTCCATATAACTATGAGCAGCAGGAATATATTCTTGACTATCCTTAACAGTGCTGACCCCCCCCCCCCCCCCCCGACGATTCATCCCTTCTCTAAGGACGCTTTTGGTCTGCAACACCATATCACGATGAGCAGCAGGACAACATTCTTGACTATCTTTAACACTGCTAACACCCCCTAGACGATTCATCCCTTTTCTAAGGACACTGTTGATCTGCAACTCCATATAACGATGAGCAGCAGGACTATATTCTTGTCTATCTTTAATAGTGCTGACACCCCACGGACGATTCATCCCTTCTCTAAGGACGCTGTTGGTCTGCAACTATATATAATGATGAGTAGCAGAACAACATTCTTGACTCTCATTAACAGTGCTAACACCCTCCGGACGCTTCATCCCTTCTCTAAGGACGCTGTTGGTGTGCAACTCCATATAACGATGAACAGCAGGACAATATTCTTGACTATCTTTAACAGTGCTGACACCCCCCGGGCGATTCATCCCTTCTCTAAGGACGCAGTTGGTCTGCAACTCCATATAACGATGAGCAACAGGACAATATTCTTGATTATCTTTAACAGTGCTGACACCCTCCGGACGATTCATCCCTTCTCTAAGGACGCTGTTGGTTTGCAACTCCATATAACGATGAGCAGCAGGACAATATTCGTGGCTATCTTTAACAGTGCTGAAACCCCCCGGACGATTCATCCCTTCTCTAAGGACGCTGTTGGTCTAGAACTCCATATAACGATGAGCAGCAGGACAATATTCTTGATTAACTTTAACAGTGCTGACAACCCCCTAGACGATTCATCCCTTCTCTAAGGACGCTTTTGGTCTGCAACACCATATAACGATGAGCAGCATGACAACATTCTTGACTATCCTAAACAGTGCTGACACCCCACGTACGATTCATCCCTTCTCAAAGGACGCTGTTGGTCTGCAACTCCATATAACGACGAGCAGCAGGACAAAATTCATGACTATCTTAAACAGTGCTGACACCCCCAGGAAGATTCTTCCGTTCCGTAAGGACGCATTTGGTGTGAAACTCCATATTACGATGAGCAGCAGGACAATATTCTTGACTATCCTTAACAGTGGTGACACCCCCCGCACGATTCATCTCTTCCGTAAGGACACATTTGCTCTGCAACTCCATATAACGACGAGCAGCAGGAAAATATTCTTGGCTATCTTTAACAGAGCTGACACCCCTCGGACGATTCATCCCTTCTCTAAGGACGCTGTTGATTTGCAACTCCATATAACGATGAGCAGCAGGAAAACATTCTTGACTATCTTTAACAGTGCTAATACACCCCGGACGCTTCATCCCTTCTCTAAGGACGCTGTTGGAGTGCAACTCCATATAACGACGAACAGCAGGACAATATTCTTGACTACCTTTAACAGTGCTGACACCCCCCGGACGATTCATCCCTTCGTAAGGACGCTGTTGGTCTGCAACTCCATATAACGATGAGCAGCAGGACATTATTCTTGATTATCTTTAGCAGTGCTGACACCCCCCGGACGATCATCCCTTCTCTAAGGACGCTGTTGGTCTGCAACCCCATATAATGATGAGCAGCAGGACAATATTCTTGACTATCCTTAACAGTGCTGACACCCCCCACACGATTCATCCCTTTTCTAAGGACACTGTTGATCCGCAACTCCATATAACGATGAGCAGCACTACAATATTCTTGGCTATCTTTAACAGTGCTGACACCCATCGGACGACTCATCCCTTCTCTAAGGACGCTGTTGGTCTCCAAATCCACATAACGATGTGCAGAAGGACAATATTCCTGAATATCTTTAAAAGTGCTGACACCCCCCTGGTCGATTCATGCGTTCCGTAAGGACGCATTTAATCTTAAACTCCATATAACGATGAGCAGCAGGACAATGTTCTTGACTATCTTTAACAGTGCTGACACTCCCCGACGATTCATCCCTTCTCTAAGGACGCTCTTGGTCTTCAACTGCATATAACGATGAGCAGCAGGACAATATTCTTGAGTATCCTTAACAGTGCTGACACCCCCTGGACAATCATCCCTTCTCTAAGGACGTTGTTGGTCTGCAACTCCATATAACTATGAGCAGCAGGAATATATTCTTGACTATCCTTAACAGTGCTGACACCCCCCGCACGATTCATCCCTTTTCTAAGGACACATTTGGTCTGCAACTCCATATAACGATGAGCAGCAGGACAATATTCCTGACTATCTTTAACAGTGCTGACACCCCCTAGATGATTCATCCCTTTTCTAAGGACACTGTTGATCTGCAACTCCATATAACGATGAGCAGCAGGACTATATTCTTGGCTATCTTTAATAGTGCTGACACCCCCTGGACGATTCATCCCTTCTCTAAGGACGCTGTTGGTCTGCAACTCCATATAATGATGAGCAGCAGGACAACATTCTTGACTCTCTTTAACAGTGCTAACACCCCCCATACGCTTCATCCCTTGTCTAAGGACGCTGTTGGTGAGCAACTTCATATAACGATGAACAGCAGGACAATATTCTTGACTATCTTTAACAGTGCTGACACCCCCCGGACGATTCATCCCTTCTCTAAGGACGCAGTTGGTCTGCAACTCCATATAACAATGAGCAGCAGGACAATACTCTTGATTATCATTAACAGTGCTGACACCCCCCGGACGATTCATCCATTCTCTAAGGACGCTGTTGGTTTTCAACTCCATATAACGATGAGCAGCAGGACAATATTCGTGGCTATCTTTAACAGTGCTGAAACCCCCCGGACCATTCATCCCTTCTCTAAGGACGCTGTTGGTCTGCAGCTCCATATAACGATGAGCAGAAGGACAATATTCTTGATTATCTTTAACAGTGCTGACAACCCCCTAGACGATTCATCCCTTCTCTAAGGACGCTGTTGGTCTGCAACCCCATATAATGATGAGCAGCAGGACAATATTCTTGACTATCTTAAACAGTGCTGCCACCCCCAGGAAAATTCTTCCGTTCCGTAAGGACGCATTTGGTCTGAAACTCCATATGACGATGAGCAGTGGGACAATGTTCTTCACTATCTTTAACAGTGCTGACACTCCCCGGACGATTCATCCCTTCTCTAAGGACGCTGATGGTCTGCAACTCCATATAACGATGAGCAGCAGGACAATATTCTTGACTATCCTTAACAGTGCAAACACCACCCGGACGATTCATCCCTTCTCTAAGTACGCTGTTTGTCTGCAACTCCATATAACGATGAGGAGCAGGACAATATTCTTGACTATCCTCAATATGGCTGACACCCTCCGGACGATTCATCCCTTCTCTAAGGACGCTGTTGGTTTTCATCTCCATATAACGATGAGCAGCAGGACAATATTCGTGGCTATCTTTATCAGTGCTGACACCCCTCGGACGATTCATCCCTTCTCTAAGGACGCTGTTGATTTGCAGCTCCATATAACGATGAGCCGCAGGAAAACATTCTTGACTATCTTTAACAGTGCTAATACCCCCGGACGCTACATCCCTTCTCTAAGGACGCTGTTGGAGTGCAACTCCATATAACGACGAACAGCAGGACAATATTCTTGACTATCTTTAACAGTGCTGACACCCCCCGGACGATTCATCCCTTCGTAAGGACGCATT
Organism: Schistocerca gregaria; assembly: GCF_023897955.1. Classification (NCBI taxonomy): domain Eukaryota; kingdom Metazoa; phylum Arthropoda; class Insecta; order Orthoptera; family Acrididae; genus Schistocerca; species Schistocerca gregaria. The sequence goes on from NC_064931.1 coordinate 42,796,930, forward strand.
TGGTCTGCAACTCCATATAACGATGAGCAGCAGGACAATATTCCTGACTATCTTTAACAGTGCTGACACTCCCTAGACGATTCATCCCTTCTCTAAGGACACTGTTGGTCTGCAACTCCATATAATGATGAACAGCAGGACAATATTCTTGGCTATCTTTAACAGTGCTGAAACTCCCCGGACGATTCATCCCTTCTCTAAGGGCGCTGTTGGTCTGCAACTCCATATAACGATGACCAGCAAGACTACATTCATGACTAACTTTAACAGTGCTATCACCCCCCGGACGATTCATACCTTCTCTAAGGACGCTGTTGGTGTGCAACTCCATATAACGATGAGCAGCAGGACAATATTCTTCACTATCTTTAACAGTGCTGACACCCCCTGGTCGATTCATCCCTTCTCTAAGGACGCTGTTGGTGTGCAACTCCATATAACGATGAGCAGCAGGACAATATTCTTGAGCTTCTTTAACAGTGCTGACACCCCCCGGACGATTCATCCCTTCTCTAAGGACATTGTTGTTCTGCAACTCCATATAACGATGAGCAGCAGGCAATATTCTTGATTATCTTTAACAGTGCTGATAACACCCCGGACGATTCATCCCTTCTCTAAGGACGCTGTTGGTCTGCAACTCCATATAATGATGAGCAGCAGGACAATATTCTTGACTATCTTTAATAGTGCTTTCACCCCCCGGACGATTCATCCCTTCTCTAAGGACGCTTTTGGTCTATAACACCATATAATGATGAGCTGCAGGACAACATTCTTGACTATCTTTTACTGTGCTGACACACCACAGACGATTCATCCCTTCTCAAAGGACTCTGTTGGTCTGCAACTCCATATAACGATGAGCAGCGGGACAAAATTCTTGGCTATCTTTAACAGTGCTGACACCCCCCAGACGATTCATCCCTTCTCTAAGGACGCTGATGGTCTGCAACTCCATATGGGGATGAGCAGCAGGACAATATTCCTGACTATCTTTAACAGTGCTGACATCCTGGACGATTCACCCATTCCGTAAGGAAGCATTTGGTCTGCAACTCCATATAACGATGAGCAGCAGGACAATATTCTTGATTATCTGTAACAGTGCTGACACCCCCACGAACGATTCATCCCTTCTCTAAGAACGCTGTTGGTCTGCAACTCCATATAACGATGAGCAGCAGGACAATATTCGTTGATTATCTTTAACAATGCTGACACCCGCTGGACGATCATCACTTCTCTAAGGACGCTGATGGTCTGCAACTCCATATAACGATGAGCAGCAGGACAATATTCTTTACTATCCTTAACAGTGCTGACACCCCCGCACGATTCATCCCTTCAGTAAGGACACATTTGGTCTGCAACTCCATATAACGATGAGCAGCAGGACAATATTCCTGACTATCTTTAACAGTGCTGACACCCCTAGACGATTCATCCCTTCTCTAAGGACACTGTTGATCTGCAACTCCATATAACGATGAGCAGCAGGACAATATTCTTGGCTATCTTTAACCGTGCTGACACCCCCCAGACGATTCATCCCTTCTCTAAGGACGCTGTTGGTCTGCAACTCCATATAACGATGAGCAGCACGACAACATTCTTGACTATCTTTAACAGTGCTAACACCCCCCGGACGCTTTATCCCTTCTCTAAGGACGGTGTTGGTCTGCAACTCCATATAACGATGAACAGCAGGACAATATTCTTGACTATCTTTAACAGTGCTGACACCCCCAGACGATTAATCCCTTCTCTAAGGGCGCTGTTGGTCTGCAATTCCATATAACGATGAGCAGCAGGACAATATTCTTGACTATCTTTAACAGTGCTTTCACCCCCCGGACGATTCATCCCTTCTCTAAGGACGCTGTTGGTCTGCAACTCCATATAACGATGAGCAGCAGGACAATATTCTTGATTATCTTTAACAGTGCTAACACCCCCCAGACGATTCATCCCATCTCAAAGGATGCTGTTGGTCTGCAAATCCATATAACGATGAGCAGCAGGACAATATTCTTGGCTATCTTTAACAGTGCTGACACCCCTCGGACGATTCATCCTTCCTCTAAAGACGCTGTTGGTCTGCAACTCCATGTAACGATGAGCAGCAGGGCAATATTCTTGACTATCTTTAACAGTGCTGACACCCTCCGGACGATTCATCCCTTCTCTAAGGACGCTGTTGGTCTGCAACTCCATATAACGATGAGCAGCAGGACGATATTCTTGATTATCTTTAACAGTGCTAACACCCCCCAGACGATTCATCCCATCTCTAAGGATGCTGTTGGTCTGCAACTCCATATAACGATGAACAGCAGGACAATATTCTTGACTATCTTTAACAGTGCTGACACCCCCGGACGATTAATCCTTTCTCTAAGGGCGCTGTTGGTCTGCAACACCATATAACGATGAGCAGCAGGACAATATTCTTGACTATCTTTAACAGTGCTTTCACCCCCCGGACGATTCATCCCTTCTCTAAGGACGCTGTTGGTCTGCAACTCCATTTAACGATGAGCAGCAGGACAATATTCTTGATTATCTTTAACAGTGCTAACACCCCCCAGACGATTCATCCCATCTCTAAGGATGCTGTTGGTCTGCAACTCCATATAACGATGAGCAGCAGGACAATATTCTTGGCTATCTTTGACAGTGCTGACACCCCTCGGACGATTCATCCCTCCTCTAAAGACGCTGTTGGTCTGCAACTCCATGTAACGATGAGCAGCAGGACAATATTCTTGACTATCTTTAACAGTGCTGACACCCTCCGGACGATTCATCCCTTCTCTAAGGACGCTGTTGGTCTGCAACTCCATGTAACGATGAGCAGCAGGACAATATTCTTGATTATCTTTAACAGTGCCACAACCCCCCGGACGATTCATCCCTTCTCTAAGGACGCTGTTGGTCTGCAACTCCATATAACGATGAGCAGCAGGACAATATTCTTGACTATCTTTAACAGTGCTGACACCCCTCGGACGATTCAACCCTTCTCTAAGGACGCTGTTGGTCGGCAACTCCATATAACGATGAGCAGCAGGACGACATTCTTTACTATCTTTAACAGTGCTGTCACACCCCAGACGATTCATCCCTTCTCTAAGGACGCTGTTGGTCTGCAATTCCATATAACGATGAGCAGCAGGAAAATATTCTTGACTATCTTTAACAGTGCTGTCACCCCGAGGAGGATTCATCCCTTCTCTAAGGACACTGTTGGTTTGCAACTCCATATAATGTTCAGCAACAGGACAATATACTTGGCTATCTTTAACAGTGCTGACACCCCCCGCACGATTCATCCCTTCTCTAAGGACACATTTGGTCTGCAACTCCATTTAACGATGAGCAGCAGGACAATATTCCTGAATATCCTTAACAGTGCTGACACCCCCTAGACGATTCATCCCTTTTCTAAGGTCACTGTTGATCCGCAACTCCATATAACGATGAGCAGCAGGACTATATTCTTGGCTATCTTTAATAGTTCTGACACACCCCGGACGAATCATACCTTCTCTAAGGACGCTGTTGGTCTGCAACTCCATATAATGATGAGCAGCAGGACAACATTCTTGACTCTCTTTAACAGTGCTAACACCCCCCGTACGATTCATCCCTTCTCTAAGGACGCTGTTGGTTTTCAACTCCATATAACGATGAGCAGCAGGACAATATTCGTGGCTATCTTTAACAGTGCTGAAACCCCCTGGTCGATTCATCCCTTCTCTAAGGACGCTGTTGGTCTGCAACTCCATATAACGATGAGCAGAAGGACAATATTCTTGATTATCTTTAACAGTGCTGACAACCCCCTAGACGATTCATCCCTTCTCTAAGGACGCTGTTGGTCTGCAACCCCATATAATGATGAGCAGCAGGACAATATTCTTGACTATCTTTAACAGTGCTGACACCCCCTGACGATTCATCCCTTCTCTAAGGACGCTGTTGGCGTGCAACTCCATATAACGATGAGCAGCAGGACAATATTCTTGACTGTCTTTAACTTCCTCTAAGGAAGTTGTTGGGGTGCAACTCCAGATAGCGATGAGCAGCAGAACAATATTCATGGCTATCTTTAACAGTGCTGACACCAACACGGACGATTCTTCCCATCTCTAAGGACGCTGTTGGTCTTCAACTCCATATAACGATGAGCAGCAGGACAATATTCTTGATTATCTTTAACAGTGCTAACACCCCCCAGACGATTCATCCCATCTCAAAGGATGCTGTTGGTCTGCAACTCCATATAACGATGAGCAGCAGGACAATATTCTTGATTATCTTTAACAATGCTGACACCCGCTGGACGATCATCACTTCTCTAAGGACGCTGATGGTCTGCAACTCCATATAACGATGAGCAGCAGGACAATATTCTTTACTATCCTTAACAGTGCTGACACCCCCCGCACGATTCATCCCTTCAGTAAGGACACATTTGGTCTGCAACTCCATATAACGATGAGCAGCAGGACAATATTCCTGACTATCTTTAACAGTGCTGACACCCCTAGACGATTCATCCCTTCTCTAAGGACACTGTTGATCTGCAACTCCATATAACGATGAGCAGCAGGACAATATTCTTGGCTATCTTTAACCGTGCTGACACCCCCCAGACGATTCATCCCTTCTCTAAGGACGCTGTTGGTCTGCAACTCCATATAACGATGAGCAGCACGACAACATTCTTGACTATCTTTAACAGTGCTAACACCCCCCGGACGCTTTATCCCTTCTCTAAGGACGGTGTTGGTCTGCAACTCCATATAACGATGAACAGCAGGACAATATTCTTGACTATCTTTAACAGTGCTGACACCCCCAGACGATTAATCCCTTCTCTAAGGGCGCTGTTGGTCTGCAATTCCCTATAACGATGAGCAGCAGGACAATATTCTTGACTATCTTTAACAGTGCTTTCACCCCCCGGACGATTCATCCCTTCTCTAAGGACGCTGTTGGTCTGCAACTCCATATAACGATGAGCAGCAGGACAATATTCTTGATTATCTTTAACAGTGCTAACACCCCCCAGACGATTCATCCCATCTCAAAGGATGCTGTTGGTCTGCAAATCCATATAACGATGAGCAGCAGGACAATATTCTTGGCTATCTTTAACAGTGCTGACACCCCTCGGACGATTCATCCCTCCTCTAAAGACGCTGTTGGTCTGCAACTCCATGTAACGATGAGCAGCAGGGCAATATTCTTGACTATCTTTAACAGTGCTGACACCCTCCAGACGATTCATCCCTTCTCTAAGGACGCTGTTGGTCTGCAACTCCATATAACGATGAGCAGCAGGACGATATTCTTGATTATCTTTAACAGTGCTAACCCCCCAAGACGATTCATCCCATCTCTAAGGATGCTGTTGGTCTGCAACTCCATATAACGATGAACAGCAGGACAATATTCTTGACTATCTTTAACAGTGCTGACACCCCGGACGATTAATCCTTTCTCTAAGGGCGCTGTTGGTCTGCAACACCATATAACGATGAGCAGCAGGACAATATTCTTGACTATCTTTAACAGTGCTTTCACCCCCCGGACGATTCATCCCTTCTCTAAGGACGCTGTTGGTCTGCAACTCCATTTAACGATGAGCAGCAGGACAATATTCTTGATTATCTTTAACAGTGCTAACACCCCCCAGACGATTCATCCCATCTCTAAGGATGCTGTTGGTCTGCAACTCCATATAACGATGAGCAGCAGGACAATATTCTTGGCTATCTTTGACAGTGCTGACACCCCTCGGACGATTTATCCCTCCTCTAAAGACGCTGTTGGTCTGCAACTCCATGTAACGATGAGCAGCAGGACAATATTCTTGACTATCTTTAACAGTGCTGACACCCTCCGGACGATTCATCCCTTCTCTAAGGACGCTGTTGGTCTGCAACTCCATGTAACGATGAGCAGCAGGACAATATTCTTGATTATCTTTAACAGTGCCACAACCCCCCGGACGATTCATCCCTTCTCTAAGGACGCTGTTGGTCTGCAACTCCATATAACGATGAGCAGCAGGACAATATTCTTGACTATCTTTAACAGTGCTGACACCCCTCGGACGATTCAACCCTTCTCTAAGGACGCTGTTGGTCGGCAACTCCATATAACGATGAGCAGCAGGACGACATTCTTTACTATCTTTAACAGTGCTGTCACACCCCAGACGATTCATCCCTTCTCTAAGGACGCTGTTGGTCTGCAATTCCATATAACTATGAGCAGCAGGAAAATATTCTTGATTATCTTTAACAGTGCTTTCACCCCCCGGACGATTCATCCCTTCTCTAAGGACGCTGTTGGTCTGCAACTCCATGTAACGATGAGCAGCAGGACAATATTCTTGATTATCTTTAACAGTGCCACAACCCCCCGGACGATTCATCCCTTCTCTAAGGACGCTGTTGGTCTGCAACTCCATATAACGATGAGCAGCAGGACAATATTCTTGATTATCTTTAACAGTGCTAACCCCCCAAGACGATTCATCCCATCTCTAAGGATGCTGTTGGTCTGCAACTCCATATAACGATGAACAGCAGGACAATATTCTTGACTATCTTTAACAGTGCTGACACCCCGGACGATTAATCCTTTCTCTAAGGGCGCTGTTAGTCTGCAACACCATATAACGATGAGCAGCAGGACAATATTCTTGACTATCTTTAACAGTGCTTTCACCCCCCGGACGATTCATCCCTTCTCTAAGGACGCTGTTGGTCTGCAACTCCATTTAACGATGAGCAGCAGGACAATATTCTTGATTATCTTTAACAGTGCTAACACCCCCCAGACGATTCATCCCATCTCTAAGGATGCTGTTGGTCTGCAACTCCATATAACGATGAGCAGCAGGACAATATTCTTGGCTATCTTTAACAGTGCTGACACCCCACGGACGATTCATCCCTTCTCTAAGGACGCTTTGGTCTGCAACACCATATAACGGTGAGCAGCAGGACAAAATTCTGCACTATCTTTAACAGTGCTGACACCCCTGGACGATTCATCCCTTCTCAAAGGACGCTGTTGGTCTGCAACTCCATATAACGATGAGCAGCAGGACAATATTCTTGACTATCTTTAACAGTGCTGTCACCCCGAGGAGGATTCATCCCTTCTCTAAGGACACTGTTGGTTTGCAACTCCATATAATGTCCAGCAACAGGACAATATACTTGGCTATCTTTAACAGTGCTGACACCCCCCGCACGATTCATCCCTTCTCTAAGGACACATTTGGTCTGCAACTCCATTTAACGATGAGCAGCAGGACAATATTCCTGAATATCCTTAACAGTGCTGACACCCCCTAGACGATTCATCCCTTTTCTAAGGACACTGTTGATCCGCAACTCCATATAACGATGAGCAGCAGGACTATATTCTTGGCTATCTTTAATAGTTCTGACACACCCCGGACGAATCATACCTTCTCTAAGGACGCTGTTGGTCTGCAACTCCATATAATGATGAGCAGCAGGACAACATTCTTGACTCTCTTTAACAGTGCTAACACCCCCCGTACGATTCATCCCTTCTCTAAGGACGCTGTTGGTTTTCAACTCCATATAACGATGAGCAGCAGGACAATATTCGTGGCTATCTTTAACAGTGCTGAAACCCCCTGGTCGATTCATCCCTTCTCTAAGGACGCTGTTGGTCTGCAACTCCATATAACGATGAGCAGAAGGACAATATTCTTGATTATCTTTAACAGTGCTGACAACCCCCCAGACGATTCATCCCTTCTCTAAGGACGCTGTTGGTCTGCAACCCCATATAATGATGAGCAGCAGGACAATATTCTTGACTATCTTTAACAGTGCTGACACCCCCTGACGATTCATCCCTTCTCTAAGGACGCTGTTGGCCTGCAACTCCATATAACGATGAGCAGCAGGACAATATTCTTGACTGTCTTTAACAGAGCGACACCCCCCGGACGATTCATCCCTCCTCTAAGGAAGTTGTTGGGGTGCAACTCCAGATAGCGATGAGCAGCAGAACAATATTCATGACTATCTTTAACAGTGCTGACACCAACACGGACGATTCTTCCCATCTCTAAGGACGCTGTTGGTCTTCAACTCCATATAACGATGAGCAGCAGGACAAAATTCATGACTATCTTAAACAGTGCTGACAACCCCGCACGATTCATCCCTTCTCTAAGGACACATTTGGTCTGCAACTCCATATAACGATGAGCAGCAGGACAATATTCTTGACTCTCCTTAACAGTGCTGACACCCCCCCGGACGATTCATCCCTTCTCTAAGTACGCTGTTTCTCTGCAACTCCATATAACGATGAGCAGCAGGAAAATATTCTTGACTATCCTCAACATTGCTGACACCCTCCGTACGATTCATCCCTTCTCTAAGGTCGCTGTTGGTCTGCAACTCCATATAACGATGAGCAGCAGGACAATATTCTTGATTATCTTTAACAGTGCTGACACCCCCTGGACGATCATCCCTTCTCTAAGGACGCTGTTGGTCTGCAACTCCATATAACGATGAGCAGCAGGACAATATTCTTGACTATCCTTAACAGTGCTGACACCCCATTCACGATTCATCTCTTCCGTAAGGACACTTTTGGTCTGCAACTCCATATAACGATGAGCAGCAGGGCAATATTCCTGACTATCTTTAACAGTGCTGACACCCCCTAGACGATTTATCCCTTCTCTAAGGACACTGTTGATCTGCAAGTCCATATGACGATGAGCAGCAGGACAATATTCTTATCTATCTTTAACAGTGCTGACACCCCTCGGACGATTCATCCCTTCTCTAAGGACGCTTTTGGTCTGCAACACCATATAATGATAAGCTGCAGGACAACATTCTTGAATATCTTTAACAGTGCTGACACCCCACGGACGATTCATCCCTTCTCAAAGGACGCTGTTGGTCTGCAACTCCATATAACGATGAGCAGCAGGACAAAATTCTTGGCTATCTTTAACAGTGCTGACACCCCCCAGACGATTCATCCCTTCTCTAAGGACGCTGATGGTCTGCAACTCCATATAACGATGAGCAGCAGGACAATATTCCTGACTATCTTTAACAGTGCTGACACCACAGACGATTCATCCATCCCGTAAGGATGCATTTGGCCTGCAACTCCATATAACGATGAGCAGCAGGACAATATTCTTGATTATCTGTAACAGTGCTGACACCCCCCCGGACGATTCATCCTTTCTCTAAGGACGCTGTTGGTCTGCAACTCCATATAACGATGAGCTGCAGGACAATATTCTTGATTAACTTTAACAATGCTGACTCCCCCTGGACGATCATCCCTTCTCTAAGGACGCTGTTGGTCTGCAACTCCATATAACGATGAGCAGCAGGACAATATTCTTGACTATCCTTAACATTGCTGACACCCACGCACGATTCATCCCTTCCGTAAGGACACATTTGGTCTGCAACTCCATATAACGATGAGCAGCAGGACAATATTCTTGGCTATCTTTAACAGTGCTGACACCCCCCCGGACGATTCATCCCTTCTCTAAAGACTCTGTTGGTCTGCAACTCCATATAACGATGAGCAGCAGGACAACATTCTTGACTATCTTTAACAGTGCTAACACCCCCCGGACGCTTCATCCCTTCTCTAAGGACGCTGTTGGTCTGCAACTCCATATAACGATGAACAGCAGGACAATATTCTTGACTATCTTTAACAGTGCTGACACCCCCATACGATTAATCCCTTCTCTAAGAGCGCTGTTGGTCTGCAACTCCATACAGCGATGAGCAGCAGGACAATATTCTTGACTATCTTTAACAGTGCTTTCACCCCCCGGACGATTCATCCCTTCTCTACGGACGCTGTTGGTCTACAACTCCATATAATGATGAATAGCATTACAATATTCTTGACCATCCTCAACAGTGGTGACAACCCCCGCATGATTCATACCTTCCGTAAGGACGCATTTAGTCTGCAACTCCATATAATGATGAGCAGCAGGACAATATTCCTGACTATCTTTAACAATGCTAACACCCGCTGGATGATTCACACCTTCTCTAAGCACGCTGTTGGTGTGCAACTCCATATAACGATGAGCAGCAGGACAATATTCTTGACTATCTTTAACAGTGCTGACACCCCTCGGACGATTCATCCCTCCTCTAAAGACGCTGTTGGTCTGCAACTCCATGTAACGATGAGCAGCAGGACAATATTATTGACTATCTTTAACAGTGCTGACACCCCCCGGACGATTCATCCCTTCTCTAAGGACGCTGTTGGTCTGCAACTCCATGTAACGATGAGCAGCAGGACAATATTCTTGATTATCTTTAACAGTGCTGACAACCCCCCGGACGAATCATCCCTTCTCTAAGGACGCTGTTGGTCTGCAACTCCATATAATGATGAGCAGCAGGACAATATTCTTGACTATCTTTAACAGTGCTGACACCCCTCGGACGATTCATCATTTCTCTAAGGACGCTTTTGGTCTGCAACACAATATAACGATGAGCAGCAGGACAACATTCTTGACTATCTTTAACAGTGCTGTCACACCCCAGACGATTCAACCCTTCCCTAAGGACGCTGTTGGTCTGCAAATCCATATAACAATGAGCAGCAGGACAACATTCTTTACTATCTTTAACAGTGCTGTCACACCCCAGACGATTCATCCCTTCTCTAAGGACGCTGTTGGCTTCCAACTCCATATAACGATGAGCAGCAGGACAATATTCTTAACTATCGTTGACAGTGCTGACACCCCCCGGACGATTCATCCCTTCTCTAAGGACGCTGTTGGTCTGCAACCCCATATAATGATGAGCAGCAGGACAATATTCTTGACTATCTTTAACAGTGCTGACACCCCCTGACGATTCATCCCTTCCCTAAGGACGCTTTTGGTCTGCAACTCCATATAACGATGAGCAGCAGGACAACATTCTTGACTATCTTTAACAGTGCTGACACCCCACGGACGATTCATCCCTTATCAAAGGACGCTGTTGGTCTGGAACTCCATATAACGATGAGCAGCAGGACAATTTCTTGATTATCTTTAACAGTGCTGACACCCCCTGGACGATCATCCCTTCTCTAAGGACGCTGTTGGTCTGCAACTCCGTATAACGATGAGCAGCAGGACAAAATTCATGACTATCTTAAACAGTGCTGACACCCCCCAGAAGATTCTTCCGTTCCGTAAGGACGCATTTGGTCTGAAACTCCATATGACGATGAGCAGCAGGACAATGTTCTTCACTATCTTTAACAGTGCTGACACTCCCCGGACGATTCATCCCTTCTCTAAGGACGCTGATGGTCTGCAACTCCATATAACGATGAGCAGCAGGACAATATTCTTGACTCTCCTTAACAGTGCTGACACCCCCCCGGACGATTCATCCCTTCTCTAAGTACGCTGTTTCTCTGCAACTCCATATAACGATGAGCAGCAGGAAAATATTCTTGACTATCCTCAACATTGCTGACACCCTCCAGACGATTCATCCCTTCTCTAAGGACGCTGTTGGTCTGCAACTCCATATAACGATGAGCAGCAGGACAATATTCTTGATTATCTTTAACAGTGCTGACACCCCCTGGACGATCATCCCTTCTCTAAGGACGCTGTTGGTCTGCAACTCCATATAACGATGAGCAGCAGGACAATATTCTTGACTATCCTTAACAGTGCTGACACCCCATTCACGATTCATATCTTCCGTAAGGACACATTTGGTCTGCAACTCCATATAACGATGAACAGCAGGACAATATTCTTGACTATCTTTAACAGTGCTGACACCCCCATACGATTAATCCCTTCTCTAAGAGCGCTGTTGGTCTGCAACTCCATATAACGATGAGCAGCAGGACAATATTCTTGACTATCTTTAACAGTGCTTTCACCCCCCGGACGATTCATCCCTTCTCTACGGACGCTGTTGGTCTACAACTCCATATAATGATGAATAGCATTACAATATTCTTGACTATCCTTAACAGTGGTGACACCCCCCGCATGATTCATCCCTTCCGTAAGGACGCATTTAGTCTGCAACTCCATATAATGATGAGCAGCAGGACAATATTCCTGACTATCTTTAACAGTGCTAACACCCGCTGGATGATTCATACATTCTCTAAGCACGCTGTTGGTGTGCAACTCCATATAACGATGAGCAGCAGGACAATATTCTTGACTATCTTTAACAGTGCTGACACCCCTCGGACGATTCATCCCTCCTCTAAAGACGCTGTTGGTCTGCAACTCCATGTAACGATGAGCAGCAGGACAATATTCGTGACTATCTTTAACAGTGCTGACACCCTCCGGACGATTCATCCCTTCTCTAAGGACGCTGTTGGTCTGCAACTCCATGTAACGATGAGCAGCAGGACAATATTCTTGATTATCTTTAACAGTGCCACAACCCCCCGGACGATTCATCCCTTCTCTAAGGACGCTGTTGGTCTGCAACTCCATATAACGATGAGCAGCAGGACAATATTCTTGACTATCTTTAACAGTGCTGACACCCCTCGGACGATTCAACCCTTCTATAAGGACGCTGTTGGTCGGCAACTCCATATAACGATGAGCAGCAGGACGACATTCTTTACTATCTTTAACAGTGCTGTCACACCCCAGACGATTCATCCCTTCTCTAAGGACGCTGTTGGTCTGCAATTCCATATAACGATGAGCAGCAGGAAAATATTCTTGACTATCTTTAACAGTGCTGTCACCCCAAAAAGGATTCATCCCTTCTCTAAGGACACTGTTGGTTTGCAACTCCATATAATGTTCAGCAACAGGACAATATACTTGGCTATCTTTAACAGTGCTGACACCCCCCGCACGATTCATCCCTTCTCTAAGGACACATTTGGTCTGCAACTCCATTTAACGATGAGCAGCAGGACAATATTCCTGAATATCCTTAACAGTGCTGACACCCCCTAGACGATTCATCCCTTTTCTAAGGACACTGTTGATCCGCAACTCCATATAACGATGAGCAGCAGGACTATATTCTTGGCTATCTTTAATAGTTCTGACACACCCCGGACGAATCATACCTTCTCTAAGGACGCTGTTGGTCTGCAACTCCATATAATGATGAGCAGCAGGACAACATTCTTGACTCTCTTTAACAGTGCTAACACCCCCCGTACGATTCATCCCTTCTCTAAGGACGCTGTTGGTTTTCAACTCCATATAACGATGAGCAGCAGGACAATATTCGTGGCTATCTTTAACAGTGCTGAAACCCCCTGGTCGATTCATCCCTTCTCTAAGGACGCTGTTGGTCTGCAACTCCATATAACGATGAGCAGAAGGACAATATTCTTGATTATCTTTAACAGTGCTGACAACCCCCTAGACGATTCATCCCTTCTCTAAGGACGCTGTTGGTCTGCAACCCCATATAATGATGAGCAGCAGGACAATATTCTTGACTATCTTTAACAGTGCTGACACCCCCTGACGATTCATCCCTTCTCTAAGGACGCTGTTGGCCTGCAACTCCATATAACGATGAGCAGCAGGACAATATTCTTGACTGTCTTTAACAGAGCGACACCCCCCGGACGATTCATCCCTCCTCTAAGGAAGTTGTTGGGGTGCAACTCCAGATAGCGATGAGCAGCAGAACAATATTCATGGCTATCTTTAACAGTGCTGACACCAACACGGACGAATCTTCCCATCTCTAAGGACGCTGTTGGTCTTCAACTCCATATAACGATGAGCAGCAGGACAAAATTCATGACTATCTTAAACAGTGCTGACACCCCCGCACGATTCATCCCTTCCGTAAGGACACATTTGGTCTGCAACTCCATATAACGATGAGCAGCAGGACAATATTCTTGACTCTCCTTAACAGTGCTGACACCCCCCCGGACGATTCATCCCTTCTCTAAGTACGCTGTTTCTCTGCAACTCCATATAACGATGAGCAGCAGGAAAATATTCTTGACTATCCTCAACATTGCTGACACCCTCCGGACGATTCATCCCTTCTCTAAGGTCGCTGTTGGTCTGCAACTCCATATAACGATGAGCAGCAGGACAATATTCTTGATTATCTTTAACAGTGCTGACACCCCCTGGACGATCATCCCTTCTCTAAGGACGATGTTGGTCTGCAACTCCATATAACGATGAGCAGCAGGACAATATTCTTGACTATCCTTAACAGTGCTGACACCCCATTCACGATTCATCTCTTCCGTAAGGACACTTTTGGTCTGCAACTCCATATAACGATGAGCAGCAGGGCAATATTCCTGACTATCTTTAACAGTGCTGACACCCCCTAGACGATTTATCCCTTCTCTAAGGACGCTGTTGGTCTGCAACTCCATATAACGATGAGCAGCAGGACAATATTCTTGACTATCCTTAACAGTGCTGACACCCCTCGGACGATTCATCCCTCCTCTAAAGACGCTGTTGGTCTGCAACTCCATGTAACGATGAGCAGCAGGACAATATTATTGACTATCTTTAACAGTGCTGACACCCCCCGGACGATTCATCCCTTCTCTAAGGACGCTGTTGGTCTGCAACTCCATGTAACGATGAGCAGCAGGACAATATTCTTGATTATCTTTAACAGTGCTGACAACCCCCCGGACGAATCACCCTTTCTCTAAGGACGCTGTTGGTCTGCTTCTCCATATAATGATGAGCAGCAGGACAATATTCTTGACTATCTTTAACAGTGCTGACACCCCTCGGACGATTCATCATTTCTCTAAGGACGCTTTTGGTCTGCAACACAATATAACGATGAGCAGCAGGACAACATTCTTGACTATCTTTAACAGTGCTGACACCCCCAGGACGATTCATCCCTTCTCAAAGGACGCTGTTGGTCTGCAACTCCATATAACGATGAGCAGCCGGACAAAACTCTTGACTATCTTTAACAGTGCTGACACCCCCCGGACGATTCATCCCATCTCAAAGGACGCTGTTGGTCTGCAACTCCAGGACAATATTCTTGACTATCTTTATTAGTGCTTTCATCCCCCGGACGATTCATCCCTTCTCTAAGGACGCTGTTGGTCTGCAACTCCATATAACGATGAGCAGCAGGACAATATTTTTGATTGTCTTTAACACTGCTGACACCCCCCGGACGATTCATCCCATCTCTAAGGACGCTGTTGGTCTGCAACTCCATATAACGATGAACAGCAGGACAATATTCTTGACTATCGTTAACAGTGCTGACACCCCCCGGACGATTCATCCCTTCTCTAAGGACGCTGTTGGTCTGCAACTCCATATAACGATGAGCAGCAGGACAATATTCTTGACTATCTTTAAAAGTGCTGACAACCCCTGGACGATTCGACCCTTCTCTAAGGACGCTGTTGGTCTGCAAATCCATATAACATTGAGCAGCAGGACAACATTCTTTACTATCTTTAACAGTGCTGTCACACCCCAGACGATTCAACCCTTCTCTAAGGACGCTGTTGGTCTGCAAATCCATATAACAATGAGCAGCAGGACAACATTCTTTACTATCTTTAACAGTGCTGTCACACCCCAGACGATTCATCCCTCCTCTAAGGACGCTGTTGGCTTCCAACTCCATATAACGATGAGCAGCAGGACAATATTCTTAACTATCGTTGACAGTGCTGACACCCCCCGGACGATTCATCCCTTCTCTAAGGACGCTGTTGGTCTGCAACTCCGTATAACGATGAGCAGCAGGACAAAACTCATGACTATCTTAAACAGTGCTGACACCCCACAGAAGATTCTTCCGTTCCGTAAGGACGCATTTGGTCTGAAACTCCATATGACGATGAGCAGCAGGACAATGTTCTTCACTATCTTTAACAGTGCTGACACTCCCCGGACGATTCATCCCTTCTCTAAGGACGCTGATGGTCTGCAACTCCATATAACGATGAGCAGCAGGACAATATTCTTGACTCTCCTTAACAGTGCTGACACCCCCCCGGACGATTCATCCCTTCTCTAAGTACGCTGTTTCTCTGCAACTCCATATAACGATGAGCAGCAGGAAAATATTCTTGACTATCCTCAACATTGCTGACACCCTCCAGACGATTCATCCCTTCTCTAAGGACGCTGTTGGTCTGCAACTCCATATAACGATGAGCAGCAGGACAATATTCTTGATTATCTTTAACAGTGCTGACACCCCCTGGACGATCATCCCTTCTCTAAGGGCGCTGTTGGTCTGCAACTCCATATAACGATGAGCAGCAGGACAATATTCTTGACTATCCTTAACAGTGCTGACACACCATTCACGATTCATCTCTTCCGTAAGGACACATTTGGTCTGCAACTCCATATAACGATGAACAGCAGGACAATATTCTTGACTATCTTTAACAGTGCTGACACCCCCATACGATTAATCCCTTCTCTAAGAGCGCTGTTGGTCTGCAACTCCATATAACGATGAGCAGCAGGACAATATTCTTGACTATCTTTAACAGTGCTTTCACCCCCCGGACGATTCATCCCTTCTCTACGGACGCTGTTGGTCTACAACTCCATATAATGATGAATAGCATTACAATATTCTTGACTATCCTTAACAGTGGTGACACCCCCCGCATGATTCATCCCTTCCGTAAGGACGCATTTAGTCTGCAACTCCATATAATGATGAGCAGCAGGACAATATTCCTGACTATCTTTAACAGTGCTAACACCCGCTGGATGATTCATACATTCTCTAAGCACGCTGTTGGTGTGCAACTCCATATAACGATGAGCAGCAGGACAATATTCTTGACTATCTTTAACAGTGCTGACACCCCTCGGACGATTCATCCCTCCTCTAAAGACGCTGTTGGTCTGCAACTCCATGTAACGATGAGCAGCAGGACAATATTCTTGACTATCTTTAACAGTGCTGACACCCTCCGGACGATTCATCCCTTCTCTAAGGACGCTGTTGGTCTGCAACTCCATGTAACGATGAGCAGCAGGACAATATTCTTGATTATCTTTAACAGTGCCACAACCCCCCGGACGATTCATCCCTTCTCTAAGGACGCTGTTGGTCTGCAACTCCATATAACGATGAGCAGCAGGACAATATTCTTGACTATCTTTAACAGTGCTGACACCCCTCGGACGATTCAACCCTTCTCTAAGGACGCTGTTGGTCGGCAACTCCATATAACGATGAGCAGCAGGACGACATTCTTTACTATCTTTAACAGTGCTGTCACACCCCAGACGATTCATCCCTTCTCTAAGGACGCTGTTGGTCTGCAATTCCATATAACGATGAGCAGCAGGAAAATATTCTTGACTATCTTTAACAGTGCTGTCACCCCAAAAAGGATTCATCCCTTCTCTAAGGACACTGTTGGTTTGCAACTCCATATAATGTTCAGCAACAGGACAATATACTTGGCTATCTTTAACAGTGCTGACACCCCCCGCACGATTCATCCCTTCTCTAAGGACACATTTGGTCTGCAACTCCATTTAACGATGAGCAGCAGGACAATATTCCTGAATATCCTTAACAGTGCTGACACCCCCTAGACGATTCATCCCTTTTCTAAGGACACTGTTGATCCGCAACTCCATATAACGATGAGCAGCAGGACTATATTCTTGGCTATCTTTAATAGTTCTGACACACCCCGGACGAATCATACCTTCTCTAAGGACGCTGTTGGTCTGCAACTCCATATAATGATGAGCAGGAGGACAACATTCTTGACTCTCTTTAACAGTGCTAACACCCCCCGTACGATTCATCCCTTCTCTAAGGACGCTGTTGGTTTTCAACTCCATATAACGATGAGCAGCAGGACAATATTCGTGGCTATCTTTAACAGTGCTGAAACCCCCTGGTCGATTCATCCCTTCTCTAAGGACGCTGTTGGTCTGCAACTCCATATAACGATGAGCAGAAGGACAATATTCTTGATTATCTTTAACAGTGCTGACAACCCCCTAGACGATTCATCCCTTCTCTAAGGACGCTGTTGGTCTGCAACCCCATATAATGATGAGCAGCAGGACAATATTCTTGACTATCTTTAACAGTGCTGACACCCCCTGACGATTCATCCCTTCTCTAAGGACGCTGTTGGCCTGCAACTCCATATAACGATGAGCAGCAGGACAATATTCTTGACTGTCTTTAACAGAGCGACACCCCCCGGACGATTCATCCCTCCTCTAAGGAAGTTGTTGGGGTGCAACTCCAGATAGCGATGAGCAGCAGAACAATATTCATGGCTATCTTTAACAGTGCTGACACCAACACGGACGATTCTTCCCATCTCTAAGGACGCTGTTGGTCTTCAACTCCATATAACGATGAGCAGCAGGACAAAATTCATGACTATCTTAAACAGTGCTGAAACCCCCGCACGATTCATCCCTTCCGTAAGGACACATTTGGTCTGCAACTCCATATAACGATGAGCAGCAGGACAATATTCTTGACTCTCCTTAACAGTGCTGACACCCCCCCGGACGATTCATCCCTTCTCTAAGTACGCTGTTTCTCTGCAACTCCATATAACGATGAGCAGCAGGAAATTATTCTTGACTAT
Organism: Schistocerca gregaria; assembly: GCF_023897955.1. Classification (NCBI taxonomy): domain Eukaryota; kingdom Metazoa; phylum Arthropoda; class Insecta; order Orthoptera; family Acrididae; genus Schistocerca; species Schistocerca gregaria. The sequence goes on from NC_064931.1 coordinate 42,815,602, forward strand.
CCTCAACATTGCTGACACCCTCCGGACGATTCATCCCTTCTCTAAGGTCGCTGTTGGTCTGCAACTCCATATAACGATGAGCAGCAGGACAATATTCTTGATTATCTTTAACAGTGCTGACACCCCCTGGACGATCATCCCTTCTCTAAGGACGCTGTTGGTCTGCAACTCCATATAACGATGAGCAGCAGGACAATATTCTTGACTATCCTTAACAGTGCTGACACCCCATTCACGATTCATCTCTTCCGTAAGGACACTTTTGGTCTGCAACTCCATATAACGATGAGCAGCAGGGCAATATTCCTGACTATCTTTAACAGTGCTGACACCCCCTAGACGATTTATCCCTTCTCTAAGGACACTGTTGATCTGCAACTACATATGACGATGAGCAGCAGGACAATATTCTTGGCTATCTTTAACAGTGCTGACACCCCTCGGACGATTCATCCCTTCTCTAAGGACGCTTTTGGTCTGCAACACCATATAATGATAAGCTGCAGGACAACATTCTTGAATATCTTTAACAGTGCTGACACCCCACGGACGATTCATCCCTTCTCAAAGGACGCTGTTGGTCTGCAACTCCATATAACGATGAGCAGCAGGACAAAATTCTTGGCTATCTTTAACAGTGCTGACACCCCCCAGACGATTCATCCCTTCTCTAAGGACGCTGATGGTCTGCAACTCCATATAACGATGAGCAGCAGGACAATATTCCTGACTATCTTTAACAGTGCTGACACCACAGACGATTCATCCATCCCGTAAGGATGCATTTGGCCTGCAACTCCATATAACGATGAGCAGCAGGACAATATTCTTGATTATCTGTAACAGTGCTGACACCCCCCCGGACGATTCATCCTTTCTCTAAGGACGCTGTTGGTCTGCAACCCCATATAATGATGAGCAGCAGGACAATATTCTTGACTATCTTTAACAGTGCTGACACCCCCTGACGATTCATCCCTTCTCTAAGGACGCTGTTGGCCTGCAACTCCATATAACGATGAGCAGCAGGACAATATTCTTGACTGTCTTTAACAGAGCGACACCCCCCGGACGATTCATCCCTCCTCTAAGGAAGTTGTTGGGGTGCAACTCCAGATAGCGATGAGCAGCAGAACAATATTCATGGCTATCTTTAACAGTGCTGACACCAACACGGACGATTCTTCCCATCTCTAAGGACGCTGTTGGTCTTCAACTCCATATAACGATGAGCAGCAGGACAAAATTCATGACTATCTTAAACAGTGCTGAAACCCCCGCACGATTCATCCCTTCCGTAAGGACACATTTGGTCTGCAACTCCATATAACGATGAGCAGCAGGACAATATTCTTGACTCTCCTTAACAGTGCTGACACCCCCCCGGACGATTCATCCCTTCTCTAAGTACGCTGTTTCTCTGCAACTCCATATAACGATGAGCAGCAGGAAATTATTCTTGACTATCCTCAACATTGCTGACACCCTCCGGACGATTCATCCCTTCTCTAAGGTCGCTGTTGGTCTGCAACTCCATATAACGATGAGCAGCAGGACAATATTCTTGATTATCTTTAACAGTGCTGACACCCCCTGGACGATCATCCCTTCTCTAAGGACGCTGTTGGTCTGCAACTCCATATAACGATGAGCAGCAGGACAATATTCTTGACTATCCTTAACAGTGCTGACACCCCATTCACGATTCATCTCTTCCGTAAGGACACTTTTGGTCTGCAACTCCATATAACGATGAGCAGCAGGGCAATATTCCTGACTATCTTTAACAGTGCTGACACCCCCTAGACGATTTATCCCTTCTCTAAGGACACTGTTGATCTGCAACTACATATGACGATGAGCAGCAGGACAATATTCTTGGCTATCTTTAACAGTGCTGACACCCCTCGGACGATTCATCCCTTCTCTAAGGACGCTTTTGGTCTGCAACACCATATAATGATAAGCTGCAGGACAACATTCTTGAATATCTTTAACAGTGCTGACACCCCACGGACGATTCATCCCTTCTCAAAGGACGCTGTTGGTCTGCAACTCCATATAACGATGAGCAGCAGGACAAAATTCTTGGCTATCTTTAACAGTGCTGACACCCCCCAGACGATTCATCCCTTCTCTAAGGACGCTGATGGTCTGCAACTCCATATAACGATGAGCAGCAGGACAATATTCCTGACTATCTTTAACAGTGCTGACACCACAGACGATTCATCCATCCCGTAAGGATGCATTTGGCCTGCAACTCCATATAACGATGAGCAGCAGGACAATATTCTTGATTATCTGTAACAGTGCTGACACCCCCCCGGACGATTCATCCTTTCTCTAAGGACGCTGTTGGTCTGCAACTCCATATAACGATGAGCTGCAGGACAATATTCTTGATTAACTTTAACAATGCTGACACCCCCTGGACGATCATCCCTTCTCTAAGGACGCTGTTGGTCTGCAACTCCATATAACGATGAGCAGCAGGAAAATATTCTTGACTATCTTTAACAGTGCTGTCACCCCAAAAAGGATTCATCCCTTCTCTAAGGACACTGTTGGTTTGCAACTCCATATAATGTTCAGCAACAGGACAATATACTTGGCTATCTTTAACAGTGCTGACACCCCCCGCACGATTCATCCCTTCTCTAAGGACACATTTGGTCTGCAACTCCATTTAACGATGAGCAGCAGGACAATATTCCTGAATATCCTTAACAGTGCTGACACCCCCTAGACGATTCATCCCTTTTCTAAGGACACTGTTGATCCGCAACTCCATATAACGATGAGCAGCAGGACTATATTCTTGGCTATCTTTAATAGTTCTGACACACCCCGGACGAATCATACCTTCTCTAAGGACGCTGTTGGTCTGCAACTCCATATAATGATGAGCAGCAGGACAACATTCTTGACTCTCTTTAACAGTGCTAACACCCCCCGTACGATTCATCCCTTCTCTAAGGACGCTGTTGGTTTTCAACTCCATATAACGATGAGCAGCAGGACAATATTCGTGGCTATCTTTAACAGTGCTGAAACCCCCTGGTCGATTCATCCCTTCTCTAAGGACGCTGTTGGTCTGCAACTCCATATAACGATGAGCAGAAGGACAATATTCTTGATTATCTTTAACAGTGCTGACAACCCCCTAGACGATTCATCCCTTCTCTAAGGACGCTGTTGGTCTGCAACCCCATATAATGATGAGCAGCAGGACAATATTCTTGACTATCTTTAACAGTGCTGACACCCCCTGACGATTCATCCCTTCTCTAAGGACGCTGTTGGCCTGCAACTCCATATAACGATGAGCAGCAGGACAATATTCTTGACTGTCTTTAACAGAGCGACACCCCCCGGACGATTCATCCCTCCTCTAAGGAAGTTGTTGGGGTGCAACTCCAGATAGCGATGAGCAGCAGAACAATATTCATGGCTATCTTTAACAGTGCTGACACCAACACGGACGATTCTTCCCATCTCTAAGGACGCTGTTGGTCTTCAACTCCATATAACGATGAGCAGCAGGACAAAATTCATGACTATCTTAAACAGTGCTGACACCCCCGCACGATTCATCCCTTCCGTAAGGACACATTTGGTCTGCAACTCCATATAACGATGAGCAGCAGGACAATATTCTTGACTCTCCTTAACAGTGCTGACACCCCCCCGGACGATTCATCCCTTCTCTAAGTACGCTGTTTCTCTGCAACTCCATATAACGATGAGCAGCAGGAAATTATTCTTGACTATCCTCAACATTGCTGACACCCTCCGGACGATTCATCCCTTCTCTAAGGTCGCTGTTGGTCTGCAACTCCATATAACGATGAGCAGCAGGACAATATTCTTGATTATCTTTAACAGTGCTGACACCCCCTGGACGATCATCCCTTCTCTAAGGACGCTGTTGGTCTGCAACTCCATATAACGATGAGCAGCAGGACAATATTCTTGACTATCCTTAACAGTGCTGACACCCCATTCACGATTCATCTCTTCCGTAAGGACACTTTTGGTCTGCAACTCCATATAACGATGAGCAGCAGGGCAATATTCCTGACTATCTTTAACAGTGCTGACACCCCCTAGACGATTTATCCCTTCTCTAAGGACACTGTTGATCTGCAACTACATATGACGATGAGCAGCAGGACAATATTCTTGGCTATCTTTAACAGTGCTGACACCCCTCGGACGATTCATCCCTTCTCTAAGGACGCTTTTGGTCTGCAACACCATATAATGATAAGCTGCAGGACAACATTCTTGAATATCTTTAACAGTGCTGACACCCCACGGACGATTCATCCCTTCTCAAAGGACGCTGTTGGTCTGCAACTCCATATAACGATGAGCAGCAGGACAAAATTCTTGGCTATCTTTAACAGTGCTGACACCCCCCAGACGATTCATCCCTTCTCTAAGGACGCTGATGGTCTGCAACTCCATATAACGATGAGCAGCAGGACAATATTCCTGACTATCTTTAACAGTGCTGACACCACAGACGATTCATCCATCCCGTAAGGATGCATTTGGCCTGCAACTCCATATAACGATGAGCAGCAGGACAATATTCTTGATTATCTGTAACAGTGCTGACACCCCCCCGGACGATTCATCCTTTCTCTAAGGACGCTGTTGGTCTGCAACTCCATATAACGATGAGCTGCAGGACAATATTCTTGATTAACTTTAACAATGCTGACACCCCCTGGACGATCATCCCTTCTCTAAGGACGCTGTTGGTCTGCAACTCCATATAACGATGAGCAGCAGGACAATATTCTTGACTATCTTTAACATTGCTGACACCCCCGCACTATTCATCCCTTCCGTAAGGACACATTTGGTCTGCAACTCCATATAACGATGAGCAGCAGGACAATATTCTTGGCTATCTTTAACAGTGCTGACACCCCCCCGGACGATTCATCCCTTCTCTAAAGACTCTGTTGGTCTGCAACTCCATATAACGATGAGCAGCAGGACAACATTCTTGACTATCTTTAACAGTGCTAACACCCCCCGGACGCTTCATCCCTTCTCTAAGGACGCTGTTGGTCTGCAACTCCATATAACGATGAACAGCAGGACAATATTCTTGACTATCTTTAACAGTGCTGACACCCCCATACGATTAATCCCTTCTCTAAGAGCGCTGTTGGTCTGCAACTCCATATAGCGATGAGCAGCAGGACAATATTCTTGACTATCTTTAACAGTGCTTTCAAACCCCGGACGATTCATCCCTTCTCTACGGACGCTGTTGGTCTACAACTCCATATAATGATGAATAGCATTACAATATTCTTGACTATCCTCAACAGTGGTGACAACCCCCGCATGATTCATACCTTCCGTAAGGACGCATTTAGTCTGCAACTCCATATAATGATGAGCAGCAGGACAATATTCCTGACTATCTTTAACAGTGCTAACACCCGCTGGATGATTCATACCTTCTCTAAGCACGCTGTTGGTGTGCAACTCCATATAACGATGAGCAGCAGGACAATATTCTTGACTATCTTTAACAGTGCTGACACCCCTCGGACGATTCATCCCTCCTCTAAAGACGCTGTTGGTCTGCAACTCCATGTAACGATGAGCAGCAGGACAATATTATTGACTATCTTTAACAGTGCTGACACCCCCCGGACGATTCATCCCTTCTCTAAGGACGCTGTTGGTCTGCAACTCCATGTAACGATGAGCAGCAGGACAATATTCTTGATTATCTTTAACAGTGCTGACAACCCCCCGGACGAATCATCCCTTATCTAAGGACGCTGTTGGTCTGCTTCTCCATATAATGATGAGCAGCAGGACAATATTCTTGACTATCTTTAACAGTGCTGACACCCCTCGTACGATTCATCATTTCTCTAAGGACGCTTTTGGTCTGCAACACAATATAACGATGAGCAGCAGGACAACATTCTTGACTATCTTTAACAGTGCTGACACCCCCAGGACGATTCATCCCTTCTCAAAGGACGCTGTTGGTCTGCAACTCCATATAACGATGAGCAGCCGGACAAAACTCTTGACTATCTTTAACAGTGCTGACACCCCCCGGACGATTCATCCCATCTCAAAGGACGCTGTTGGTCTGCAACTCCAGGACAATATTCTTGACTATCTTTAACAGTGCTTTCATCCCCCGGACGATTCATCCCTTCTCTAAGGACGCTGTTGGTCTGCAACTCCATATAACGATGAGCAGCAGGACAATATTTTTGATTATCTTTAACACTGGTGACACCCCCCGGACGATTCATCCCATCTCTAAGGACGCTGTTGGTCTGCAACTCCATATAACGATGAACAGCAGGACAATATTCTTGACTATCGTTAACAGTGCTGACACCCCCCCAGACGATTCATCCCTTCTCTAAGGACGCTGTTGGTCTGCAACTCCATATAACGATGAGCAGCAGGACAATATTCTTGACTATCTTTAAAAGTGCTGACAACCCCTGGACGATTCGACCCTTCTCTAAGGACGCTGTTGGTCTGCAAATCCATATAACATTGAGCAGCAGGACAACATTCTTTACTATCTTTAACAGTGCTGTCACACCCCAGACGATTCAACCCTTCTCTAAGGACGCTGTTGGTCTGCAAATCCATATAACAATGAGCAGCAGGACAACATTCTTTACTATCTTTAACAGTGCTGTCACACCCCAGACGATTCATCCCTTCTCTAAGGACGCTGTTGGCTTCCAACTCCATATAACGATGAGCAGCAGGACAATATTCTTAACTATCGTTGACAGTGCTGACACCCCCCGGACGATTCATCCCTTCTCTAAGGACGCTGTTGGTCTGCAACCCCATATAATGATGAGCAGCAGGACAATATTCTTGACTATCTTTAACAGTGCTGACACCCCCTGACGATTCATCCCTTCCCTAAGGACGCTTTTGGTCTGCAACTCCATATAACGATGAGCAGCAGGACAACATTCTTGACTATCTTTAACAGTGCTGACACCCCACGGACGATTCATCCCTTATCAAAGGACGCTGTTGGTCTGGAACTCCATATAACGATGAGCAGCAGGACAATTTCTTGATTATCTTTAACAGTGCTGACACCCCCTGGACGATCATCCCTTCTCTAAGGACGCTGTTGGTCTGCAACTCCGTATAACGATGAGCAGCAGGACAAAATTCATGACTATCTTAAACAGTGCTGACACCCCCCAGAAGATTCTTCCGTTCCGTAAGGACGCATTTGGTCTGAAACTCCATATGACGATGAGCAGCAGGACAATGTTCTTCACTATCTTTAACAGTGCTGACACTCCCCGGACGATTCATCCCTTCTCTAAGGACGCTGATGGTCTGCAACTCCATATAACGATGAGCAGCAGGACAATATTCTTGACTCTCCTTAACAGTGCTGACACCCCCCCAGACGATTCATCCCTTCTCTAAGTACGCTGTTTCTCTGCAACTCCATATAACGATGAGCAGCAGGAAAATATTCTTGACTATCCTCAACATTGCTGACACCCTCCAGACGATTCATCCCTTCTCTAAGGACGCTGTTGGTCTGCAACTCCATATAACGATGAGCAGCAGGACAATATTCTTGATTATCTTTAACAGTGCTGACACCCCCTGGACGATCATCCCTTCTCTAAGGACGCTGTTGGTCTGCAACTCCATATAACGATGAGCAGCAGGACAATATTCTTGACTATCCTTAACAGTGCTGACACCCCATTCACGATTCATCTCTTCCGTAAGGACACATTTGGTCTGCAACTCCATATAACGATGAACAGCAGGACAATATTCTTGACTATCTTTAACAGTGCTGACACCCCCATACGATTAATCCCTTCTCTAAGAGCGCTGTTGGTCTGCAACTCCATATAACGATGAGCAGCAGGACAATATTCTTGACTATCTTTAACAGTGCTTTCACCCCCCGGACGATTCATCCCTTCTCTACGGACGCTGTTGGTCTACAACTCCATATAATGATGAATAGCATTACAATATTCTTGACTATCCTTAACAGTGGTGACACCCCCCGCATGATTCATCCCTTCCGTAAGGACGCATTTAGTCTGCAACTCCATATAATGATGAGCAGCAGGACAATATTCCTGACTATCTTTAACAGTGCTAACACCCGCTGGATGATTCATACATTCTCTAAGCACGCTGTTGGTGTGCAACTCCATATAACGATGAGCAGCAGGACAATATTCTTGACTATCTTTAACAGTGCTGACACCCCTCGGACGATTCATCCCTCCTCTAAAGACGCTGTTGGTCTGCAACTCCATGTAACGATGAGCAGCAGGACAATATTCTTGACTATCTTTAACAGTGCTGACACCCCCCGGACGATTCATCCCTTCTCTAAGGACGCTGTTGGTCTGCAACTCCATGTAACGATGAGCAGCAGGACAATATTCTTGATTATCTTTAACAGTGCTGACAACCCCCCGGACGAATCATCCCTTCTCTAAGGACGCTGTTGGTCTGCAACTCCATATAATGATGAGCAGCAGGACAATATTCTTGACTATCTTTAACAGTGCTGACACCCCTCGGACGATTCATCATTTGTCTAAGGACGCTTTTGGTCTGCAACACAATATAACGATGAGCAGCAGGACATCATTCTTGACTATCTTTAACAGTGCTGACACCCCCAGGACGATTCATCCCTTCGCAAAGGACGCTGTTGGTCTGCAACTCCATATAACGATGAGCAGCCGGACAAAACTCTTGACTATCTTTAACAGTGCTGACACCCCCCGGACGATTCATCCCATCTCAAAGGACGCTGTTGGTCTGCAACTCCAGGACAATATTCTTGACTATCTTTAACAGTGCTTTCATCCCCCGGACGATTCATCCCTTCTCTAAGGACGCTGTTGGTCTGCAACTCCATATAACGATGAGCAGCAGGACAATATTTTTGATTATCTTTAACACTGCTGACACCCCCCGGACGATTCATCCCATCTCTAAGGACGCTGTTGGTCTGCAACTCCATATAACGATGAACAGCAGGACAATATTCTTGACTATCGTTAACAGTGCTGACACCCCCCGGACGATTCATCCCTTCTCTAAGGACGCTGTTGGTCTGCAACTCCATATAACGATGAGCAGCAGGACAATATTCTTGACTATCTTTAAAAGTGCTGACAAGCCCTGGACGATTCAACCCTTCTCTAAGGACGCTGTTGGTCTGCAAATCCATATAACAATGAGCAGCAGGACAACATTCTTTACTATCTTTAACAGTGCTGTCACACCCCAGACGATTCAACCCTTCTCTAAGGACGCTGTTGGTCTGCAAATCCATATAACAATGAGCAGCAGGACAACATTCTTTACTATCTTTAACAGTGCTGTCACACCCCAGACGATTCATCCCTTCTCTAAGGACGCTGTTGGCTTCCAACTCCATATAACGATGAGCAGCAGGACAATATTCTTAACTATCGTTAACAGTGCTGACACCCCCCGGACGATTCATCCCTTCTCTAAGGACCCTGTTGGTCTGCAACTCCATATAACGATGAGCAGCCGGACAAAACTCTTGACTATCTTTAACTGTGCTGACACCCCCCGGACGATTCATCCCATCTCAAAGGACGCTGTTGGTCTGCAACTCCAGGACAATATTCTTGACTATCTTTAACAGCGCTTTCATCCCCCGGACGATTCATCCCTTCTCTAAGGACGCTTTTGGTCTGCAACACAATATAACGATGAGCAGCAGGACAACATTCTTGACTATCTTTAACAGTGCTGACACCCCCAGGACGATTCATCACTTCTCAAAGGACGCTGTTGGTCTGCAACTCCATATAACGATGAGCAGCAGGACAATATTCTTGATTATCCTTAACAGTGCTGACACCCCTTGGGCGATTCATCCCTTCCGTAAGGACGCATTTGGTCTGCAACTCCATATAATGATGAGCAGCAGGACAATATTCCTGACAATCTTGAACAGTGCCAACACCCCCCGGACGATTCATCCCTTCTCTAAGGACGCTGTTGGTCTGCAACTCCATATAACGATGAGCAGCAGGACAACATTCTTGACTATCTTTAACAGTGCTGACACCCCTCGGACGATTCATCCCTCCTCTAAAGACGCTGTTGGTCTGCAACTCCATGTAACGATGAGCAGCAGGACAATATTCTTGATTATCTTTAACAGTGCTGACAACCCCCCGGACGAATCATCCCTTCTCTAAGGACGCTGTTGGTCTGCTTCTCCATATAATGATGAGCAGCAGGACAATATTCTTGACTATCTTTAACAGTGCTGACACCCCTCGGACGATTCATCATTTCTCTAAGGACGCTTTTGGTCTGCAACACAATATAACGATGAGCAGCAGGACAACATTCTTGACTATCTTTAACAGTGCTGACACCCCCAGGACGATTCATCCCTTCTCAAAGGACGCTGTTGGTCTGCAACTCCATATAACGATGAGCAGCCGGACAAAACTCTTGACTATCTTTAACAGTGCTGACACCCCCCGGACGATTCATCTCATCTCAAAGGACGCTGTTGGTCTGCAACTCCAGGACAATATTCTTGACTATCTTTAACAGTGCTTTCATCCCCCGGACGATTCATCCCTTCTCTAAGGACGCTGTTGGTCTGCAACTCCATATAACGATGAGCAGCAGGACAATATTTTTGATTATCTTTAACACTGCTGACACCCCCCGGACGATTCATCCCATCTCAAAGGACGCTGTTGGTCTGCAACTCCATATAACGATGAACAGCAGGACAATATTCTTGACTATCGTTAACAGTGCTGACACCCCCCGGACGATTCATCCCTTCTCTAAGGACGCTGTTGGTCTGCAACTCCATATAACGATGAGCAGCAGGACAATATTCTTGACTATCTTTAAAAGTGCTGACAACCCCTGGACGATTCGACCCTTCTCTAAGGACGCTGTTGGTCTGCAAATCCATATAACATTGAGCAGCAGGACAACATTCTTTACTATCTTTAACAGTGCTGTCACACCCCAGACGATTCAACCCTTCTCTAAGGACGCTGTTGGTCTGCAAATCCATATAACAATGAGCAGCAGGACAACATTCTTTACTATCTTTAACAGTGCTGTCACACCCCAGACGATTCATCCCTTCTCTAAGGACGCTGTTGGCTTCCAACTCCATATAACGATGAGCAGCAGGACAATATTCTTAACTATCGTTGACAGTGCTGACACCCCCCGGACGATTCATCCCTTCTCTAAGGACGCTGTTGGTCTGCAACCCCATATAATGATGAGCAGCAGGACAATATTCTTGACTATCTTTAACAGTGCTGACACCCCCTGACGATTCATCCCTTCCCTAAGGACGCTTTTGGTCTGCAACTCCATATAACGATGAGCAGCAGGACAACATTCTTGACTATCTTTAACAGTGCTGACACCCCACGGACGATTCATCCCTTATCAAAGGACGCTGTTGGTCTGGAACTCCATATAACGATGAGCAGCAGGACAATTTCTTGATTATCTTTAACAGTGCTGACACCCCCTGGACGATCATCCCTTCTCTAAGGACGCTGTTGGTCTGCAACTCCGTATAACGATGAGCCGCAGGACAAAATTCATGACTATCTTAAACAGTGCTGACACCCCCCAGAAGATTCTTCCGTTCCGTAAGGACGCATTTGGTCTGAAACTCCATATGACGATGAGCAGCAGGACAATGTTCTTCACTATCTTTAACAGTGCTGACACTCCCCGGACGATTCATCCCTTCTCTAAGGACGCTGATGGTCTGCAACTCCATATAACGATGAGCAGCAGGACAATATTCTTGACTCTCCTTAACAGTGCTGACACCCCCCCGGACGATTCATCCCTTCTCTAAGTACGCTGTTTCTCTGCAACTCCATATAACGATGAGCAGCAGGAAAATATTCTTGACTATCCTCAACATTGCTGACACCCTCCAGACGATTCATCCCTTCTCTAAGGACGCTGTTGGTCTGCAACTCCATATAACGATGAGCAGCAGGACAATATTCTTGATTATCTTTAACAGTGCTGACACCCCCTGGACGATCATCCCTTCTCTAAGGACGCTGTTGGTCTGCAACTCCATATAACGATGAGCAGCAGGACAATATTCTTGACTATCCTTAACAGTGCTGACACCCCATTCACGATTCATCTCTTCCATAAGGACACATTTGGTCTGCAACTCCATATAACGATGAACAGCAGGACAAAATTCTTGACTATCTTTAACAGTGCTGACACCCCCATACGATTAATCCCTTCTCTAAGAGCGCTGTTGGTCTGCAACTCCATATAACGATGAGCAGCAGGACAATATTCTTGACTATCTTTAACAGTGCTTTCACCCCCCGGACGATTCATCCCTTCTCTACGGACGCTGTTGGTCTACAACTCCATATAATGATGAATAGCATTACAATATTCTTGACTATCCTTAACAGTGGTGACACCCCCCGCATGATTCATCCCTTCCGTAAGGACGCATTTAGTCTGCAACTCCATATAATGATGAGCAGCAGGACAATATTCCTGACTATCTTTAACAGTGCTAACACCCGCTGGATGATTCATACATTCTCTAAGCACGCTGTTGGTGTGCAACTCCATATAACGATGAGCAGCAGGACAATATTCTTGACTATCTTTAACAGTGCTGACACCCCTCGGACGATTCATCCCTCCTCTAAAGACGCTGTTGGTCTGCAACTCCATGTAACGATGAGCAGCAGGACAATATTCTTGACTATCTTTAACAGTGCTGACACCCCCCGGACGATTCATCCCTTCTCTAAGGACGCTGTTGGTCTGCAACTCCATGTAACGATGAACAGCAGGACAATATTCTTGATTATCTTTAACAGTGCTGACAACGCCCCGGACGAATCATCCCTTCTCTAAGGACGCTGTTGGTCTGCAACTCCATATAATGATGAGCAGCAGGACAATATTCTTGACTATCTTTAACAGTGCTGACACCCCTCGGACGATTCATCATTTGTCTAAGGACGCTTTTGGTCTGCAACACAATATAACGATGAGCAGCATGACAACATTCTTGACTATCTTTAACAGTGCTGACACCCCCAGGACGATTCATCCCTTCGCAAAGGACGCTGTTGGTCTGCAACTCCATATAACGATGAGCAGCCAGACAAAACTCTTGACTATCTTTAACAGTGCTGACACCCCCCGGACGATTCATCCCATCTCAAAGGACGCTGTTGGTCTGCAACTCCAGGACAATATTCTTGACTATCTTTAACAGTGCTTTCATCCCCCGGACGATTCATCCCTTCTCTAAGGACGCTGTTGGTCTGCAACTCCATATAACGATGAGCAGCAGGACAATATTTTTGATTATCTTTAACACTGCTGACACCCCCCGGACGATTCATCCCATCTCTAAGGACGCTGTTGGTCTGCAACTCCATATAACGATGAACAGCAGGACAATATTCTTGACTATCGTTAACAGTGCTGACACCCCCCGGACGATTCATCCCTTCTCTAAGGACGCTGTTGGTCTGCAACTCCATATAACGATGAGCAGCAGGACAATATTCTTGACTATCTTTAAAAGTGCTGACAAGCCCTGGACGATTCAACCCTTCTCTAAGGACGCTGTTGGTCTGCAAATCCATATAACAATGAGCAGCAGGACAACATTCTTTACTATCTTTAACAGTGCTGTCACACCCCAGACGATTCAACCCTTCTCTAAGGACGCTGTTGGTCTGCAAATCCATATAACAATGAGCAGCAGGACAACATTCTTTACTATCTTTAACAGTGCTGTCACACCCCAGACGATTCATCCCTTCTCTAAGGACGCTGTTGGCTTCCAACTCCATATAACGATGAGCAGCAGGACAATATTCTTAACTATCGTTAACAGTGCTGACACCCCCCGGACGATTCATCCCTTCTCTAAGGACCCTGTTGGTCTGCAACTCCATATAACGATGAGCAGCCGGACAAAACTCTTGACTATCTTTAACGGTGCTGACACCCCCCGGACGATTCATCCCATCTCAAAGGACGCTGTTGGTCTGCAACTCCATATAACGATGAGCAGCAGGACAATATTCTTGACTATCCTTAACAGTGCTGACACACCTTGGGCGATTCATCCCTTCCGTAAGGACGCATTTGGTCTGCAACTCCATATAATGATGAGCAGCAGGACAATATTCCTGACAATCTTGAACAGTGCTAACACCCCCCGGACGATTCATCCCTTCTCTAAGGACGCTGTTGGTCTGCAACTCCATATAACGATGAGCAGCAGGACAATATTCTTAATTATCTTTAACAGTGCTGACACCCCCCGGACGATTCATCCCTTCTCTAACGACGCTGTTGGTCTGCAACTCCATATAACGATGGGCAGCAGGACGACATTCTTTACTATCTTTAACAGTCCTGTCACACCCCAGACGATTCATCCCTTCTCTAAGGACGCTGTTGGTCTGCAACTCCATATAACGATGAGCAGCAGGACAACATTCTTGACTATCTTTAACAGTGCTGACACCCCCCGGAGGATTCATCCCTTCTCTAAGGACGCTGTAGTTTTGCAACTCCATATAACGTTGAGCAGCAGGACAATATTCTTGGCTATCTTTAACAGTGCTGACACCCCCCGGACGATTCATCCCTTCTCTAAGGACGCTGTTGGTCTGCAACTCCATATAACGATGAGCAGCAGGACAATATTCTTGACTATCCTTAACAGTGCTGACACCCCCCGCACTATTCATCCCTTCTGTAAGGACGTATTTGGTCTGCAACACCATATAATGATAAGCAGCAGGACAACATTCTTGACTATCTTCAACAGTGCTGACACCCACCAGACGATTCATCCCTTCTCAAAGGACGCTGTTGGTCTGCAACTCCATATAACGATGGGCAGCAGGACAAAATTCTTGACCATCTTTAACAGTGCTGACAACCCCCAGACCATTCATCCCTTCTCTAAGGTTGCTGTTGGTATGCAACTCCATATAACGATGAGCAGCAGGACAATATTATTGACTATCTTTAACAGTGCTTACACCCCCCGGACGATTCAACCCTTCTCTAAGGACGATTTTGGTATGCAACTCCATATAACGATGAGAAGCAGGACAACAGTCTTGACTATCTATAACAGTGCTGACACCCCCCGGACGATTCATCCCTTCTCTAAGGACGCTGTTGGTCTGCAACTCCATATAATGATGAGCAGCAGGACGACATTCTTTACTATCTTTAACAGTGCTGTCACACCGCAGACGATTCATCCCTTCTCTACGGACGCTGTTGGTCTGCAACTCCTTATAACGATGAGAAGCAGGACAACATTCTTGACTCTCTATAACAGTGGTGACACCCCCTAGACGTTTCATCCCTTCTCTAAGGACGCTGTTGGTCTGCAACTCCATATAACGATGAGCAGCAGGACAATATTCTTGACTATCTTTAACAGTGCTGACACCGCCTGGAGGATTCATCCCTTCTCTAAGGACATTATTGGTTTACAACTCCATATAACGTTGAGCAGCAGGACAATATTCTTAGCTATCTTTAACAGTGCTGACACCCCCTGGACGATTCATCCCTTCTCTAAGGACGCTGTTGGTCTGCAACTCCATATAACGATGAGCAGCAGGACAATATTCTTGACTATCCTTAACAGTGCTGACACCCCCCGCACTATTCATCCCTTCTGTAAGGACGTATTTGGTCTGCAACTCCATATAACGATGAGCAGCAGGACAATATTCCTTACTATCTTTAACATTGCTGACACCTCCTAGACGATTCATCCCTTCTCTAAGGACACTGTTGGTCTGCAACTCCATATAACGATGAGCAGCAGGACAATATTCTTGGCTATCTTTAACAGTGCTGACACACCCCGGACGATTCATCCCTTCTCTAAGGACGCTGTTGGTCTGCAACTCCATATAACGATGAGCAGCAGGACGACATTCTTTACTATCTTTAACAGTGCTGTCACACCCCAGACGATTCATCCCTTCTCTAAGGACGCTGTTGGTCTGCAACTCCATATAACGATGAGCAGCAGGACAATATTCTTGACTATCTTTAACAGTGCTGACGACCCCCGGACGATTCATCCCTTCTGTAAGGACGTATTTGGTCTGCAACACCATATAATGATAAGCAGCAGGACAACATTCTTGACTATCTTCAACAGTGCTGACACCCACCAGACGATTCATCCCTTCTCAAAGGACGCTGTTGGTCTGCAACTCCATACAACGATGGCAGCAGGACAAAATTCTTGACTATCTTTAACAGTGCTGACACCCCCCAGACCATTCATCCCTTCTCTAAGGTTGCTGTTGGTATGCAACTCCATATAACGATGAGCAGCAGGACAACATTCTTTACTATCTTTAACAGTGCTAACACCCACCAGACGATTCATCCCTTCCTTAAGGACGCTGTTGTTCTGCAACTCCATATAACTATGAGCAGCAGGACAACATTCTTTACTATCTTTAACAGTGCTGTCACACCCCAGACGATTCATCCTTTCTCTAAGGACGCTGTTGGTCTGCAACTCCATATCACGATGAGCAGCAGGACAATATTCTTGACTATCTTTAACAGTGCTGACACCCCCCGGAGGATTCATCCCTTCTCTAAGGACGCTGTTGATTTGCAACTCCATATAACGTTAGGCAGCAGGACAATATTCTTGGCTATCTTTAACAGTGCTGACACCCCCCGCACTATTCATCCCTTCTGTAAGGACGTATTTGGTCTGCAACTCCATATAACGATGAGCAGCAGGACAATATTCCTGACTATCTTTAACATTGCTGACACCTCCTAGACGATTCATCCCTTCTCTAAGGACACTGTTGGTCTGCAACTCCATATAACGATGGGCAGCAGGACAAAATTCTTGACTATCTTTAACAGTGCTGACAACCCGCAGACCATTCATCCCTTCTATAAGGACGCTGTTGGTATGCAACTCCATATAACGATGAGAAGCAGGACAACATTCTTGACTATCTATAACAGTGCTGACACCCCCCGGACGATTCATCCCTTCTCTAAGGACGCTGTTGGTCTGCAACTCCATATAACGATGAGCAGCAGGACGACATTCTTTACTATCTTTAACAGTGCTGTCACAACGCAGACGATTCATCCCTTCTCTAAGGACGCTGTTGGTCTGCAACTCCTTATAACGACGAGAAGCAGGACAACAGTCTTGACTCTCTATAACAGTGCTGACACCCCCTAGACGTTTCATCCCTTCTCTAAGGACGCTGTTGGTCTGCAACTCCATATAACGATGAGCAGCAGGACGACATTCTTTACTATCTTTAACAGTGCTGTCACACCCCAGACGATTCATCCCTTCTCTAAGGACGCTGTTGGTCTGCAACTCCATATAACGATGAGCAGTAGGACAATATTCTTGACTATCTTTAACAGTGCTGACACCCCCCGGAGGATTCATCCCTTCTCTAAGGACGCTGTTGGTTTGCAACTCCATATAACGTTGAGCAGCAGGACAATATTCTTGGCTATCTTTAACAGTGCTGATACCCCCTGGACGATTCATCCCTTCTCTAAGGACGCTGTTGGTCTGCAACTCCATATAACGATGGGCAGCAGGACAAAATTCTTGATCATCTTTAACAGTGCTGACAACCCCCAGACCATTCATCCCTTCTCTAAGGTTGCTGTTGGTATGCAACTCCATATAACGATGAGCAGCAGGACAATATTATTGACTATCTTTAACAGTGCTTACACCCCCCGGACGATTCAACCCTTCTCTAAGGACGCTGTTGGTATGCAACTCCATATAACGATGAGAAGCAGGACAACATTCTTGACTCTCTATAACAGTGCTGACACCCCCCCGGACGATTCATCCCTTCTCTAAAGACGCTGTTGGTCTGCAACTCCATATAACGATGAGCAGCAGGACGACATTCTTTACTATCTTTAACAGTGCTGTCACACCGCAGACGATTCATCCCTTCTCTACGGACGCTGTTGGCCTGCAACTCCTTATAACGATGAGAAGCAGGACAACATTCTTGACTCTCTATAACAGTGGTGACACCCCCTAGACGTTTCATCCCTCCTCTAAGGACGCTGTTGGTCTGCAACTCCATATAACGATGAGCAGCAGGACAATATTCTTGACTATCTTTAACAGTGCTGACACCCCCCGGAGGATTCATCCCTTCTCTAAGGACATTATTGGTTTACAACTCCATATAACGTTGAGCAGCAGGACAATATTCTTAGCTATCTTTAACAGTGCTGACACCCCCTGGACGATTCATCCCTTCTCTAAGGATGCTGTTGGTCTGCAACTCCATATAACGATGAGCAGCAGGACAATATTCTTGACTATCCTTAACAGTGCTGACACCCCCAGCACTATTCATCCCTTCTGTAAGGACGTATTTGGTCTGCAACTCCATATAACGATGAGCAGCAGGACAATATTCCTGACTATCTTTAACATTGCTGACACCTCCTAGACGATTCATCCCTTCTCTAAGGACACTGTTGGTCTGCAACTCCATATAACGATGAGCAGCAGGACAATATTCTTGGCTATCTTTAACAGTGCTGACACACCCCGGACGATTCATTCCTTCTCTAAGGACGCTGTTGGTCTGCAACTCCATATAACGATGAGCAGCAGGACGACATTCTTTACTATCTTTAACAGTGCTGTCACACCCCAGACGATTCATCCCTTCTCTAAGGACGCTGTTGGTCTGCAACTCCATATAACGATGAGCAGCAGGACAATATTCTTGACTATCTTTAACAGTGCTGACACCCCCCGGACGATTCATCCCTTCTGTAAGGACGTATTTGGTCTGCAACACCATATAATGATAAGCAGCAGGACAACATTCTTGACTATCTTCAACAGTGCTGACACCCACCAGACGATTCATCCCTTCTCAAAGGACGCTGTTAGTCTGCAACTCCATATAACGATGGGCAGCAGGACAAAATTCTTGACTATCTTTAACAGTGCTGACACCCCCCAGACCATTCATCCCTTCTCTAAGGTTGCTGTTGGTATGCAACTCCATATAACGATGACCAGCAGGACAATATTATTGACTATCTTTAACAGTGCTTACACCCCCCGGACGATTCAACCCTTCTCTAAGGGCGCTGTTGGTATGCAACTCCATATAACGATGAGAAGCAGGACAACATTCTTGACTATCTATAACAGTGCTGACACCACGTGGACGATTCATCCCTTCTCTAAGGACGCTGTTGGTCTGCAACTCCATATAACGATGAGCAGCAGGACGACATTCTTTACTATATTTAACAGTGCTGTCACACCACAGACGATTCATCACTTCTCTAAGGACGCTGTTGGTCTGCAACTCCTTATAACGATGAGAAGCAGGACAACATTCTTGACTCTCTATAACAGTGCTGACACCCCCTAGACGTTTCATCCCTTCTCTAAGGACGCTGTTGGTCTGCAACTCCAAATAACGATGAGCAGCAGGACAACATTCTTTAGTATCTTTAACAGATCTGTCACACCCCGGACGATTCATCCCTTCTCTAAGGACGCTGTTGGTTTGGAACTCCATATAACGATGAGCAGCAGGACAATATTCATGACTATCTTTAACAGTGCTGACATCCCCCAGACGATTCATCCCTTCTCAAAGGACGCTGTTGGTCTGCAACTACATATAACGAAGAGCAGCAGGACAACATTCTTGACTATCTTTAACAGTGCTAACACCCACCAGACGATTCATCCCTTCTCTAAGGACGCTGTTGGTCTGCAACTCCATATAACGATGAGCAGCAGGACAACATTCTTTACTATCTTTACCAGTGCTGTCACACCCCAGACGATGCATCCCTTCTCTAAGGACGCTGTTGGTCTGCAACTCCATATCACGATGAGCAGCAGGACAATATTCTTGACTATCTTTAACAGTGCTGACACCCCCCGGAGGATTCATCCCTTCTCTAAGGACGCTGTTGATTTGCAACTCCATATAACGTTGAGCAGCAGGACAATATTCTTGGCTATCTTTAACAGTGCTGACACCCCCCGCATTATTCATCCCTTCTGTAAGGACGTATTTGGTCTGCAACTCCATATAACGATGAGCAGCAGGACAATATTCCTGACTATCTTTAACATTGCTGACACCTCCTAGACGATTCATCCCTTCTCTAAGGACACTGTTGGTCTGCAACTCCATATAACGATGGGCAGCAGGACAAAATTCTTGACTATCTTTAACAGTGCTGACACCCCGCAGACCATTCATCCCTTCTCTAAGGACGCTGTTGGTATGCAACTCCATATAACGATGAGCAGCAGGACAATATTCTTGACTATACTTAACAGTGCTGACACCCCGCGGACGATTCAACCATTCACTAAGGACGCTGTTGGTATGCAACTCCATATAACGATGAGAAGCAGGACAACATTCTTGACTATCTATAACAGTGCTGACACCCCCCGGACGATTCATCCCTTCTGTAAGGACGCTGTTGGTCTGCAACTCCATATAACGATGAGACAAGGACGACATTCTTTACTATCTTTAACAGTGCTGTCACAACGCAGACGATTCATCCCTTCTCTAAGGACGCTGTTGGTCTGCAACTCCTTATAACGATGAAAAGCAGGACAACAGTCTTGACTCTCTATAACAGTGCTGACACCCCCTAGACGTTTCATCCCTTCTCTAAGGACGCTGTTGGTCTGCAACTCCATATAACGATGAGCAGCAGGACGACATTCTTTACTATCTTTAACAGTGCTCTCACACCCCAGACGATTCATCCCCTCTCTAAGGACGCTGTTGGTCTGCATTTCCATATAACGATGAGCAGCAGGACAATATTCTTGACTATCTTTAACAGTGCTGACACCCCCCGGAGGATTCATCCCTTCTCTAAGGACGCTGTTGGTCTGCAACTCCATATAACGATGAGCAGCAGGACGACATTCTTTACTATATTTAACAGTGCTGTCACACCACAGACGATTCATCACTTCTCTAAGGACGCTGTTGGTCTGCAACTCCTTATAACGATGAGAAGCAGGACAACATTCTTGACTCTCTATAACAGTGCTGACACCCCCTAGACGTTTCATCCCTTCTCTAAGGACGCTGTTGGTCTGCAACTCCAAATAACGATGAGCAGCAGGACAACATTCTTTAGTATCTTTAACAGATCTGTCACACCCCGGACGATTCATCCCTTCTCTAAGGACGCTGTTGGTTTGGAACTCCATATAACGATGAGCAGCAGGACAATATTCATGACTATCTTTAACAGTGCTGACATCCCCCGGACGATTCATCCCTTCTCAAAGGACGCTGTTGGTCTGCAACTACATATAACGAAGAGCAGCAGGACAACATTCTTGACTATCTTTAACAGTGCTAACACCCACCAGACGATTCATCCCTTCTCTAAGGACGCTGTTGGTCTGCAACTCCATATAACGATGAGCAGCAGGACAACATTCTTTACTATCTTTACCAGTGCTGTCACACCCCAGACGATGCATCCCTTCTCTAAGGACGCTGTTGGTTTGCAACTCCATATAACGTTGAGCAGCAGGACAATATTCTTGGCTATCTTTAACAGTGCTGATACCCCCTGGACGATTCATCCCTTCTCTAAGGACGCTGTTGGTCTGCAACTCCATATAACGTTGAGCAGCAGGACAATATTCTTGACTATCCTTAACAGTGCTGACACCCCACGCACTATTCATCCCATCTGTAAGGACGTATTTGGTCTGCAACTCCATATAACGATGAGCAGCAGGACAATATTCCTGACTATCTTTAACATTGCTGACACCTCCTAGACGATTCATCCCTTCTCTAAGGACACTGTTGGTCTGCAACTCCATATAACGATGAGCAGCAGGACAATATTCTTGGCTATCTTTAACAGTGCTGATACACCCCGGACGATTCATCCCTTCTCTAAGGACGCTGTTGGTCTGCAACTCCATATAACGATGAGCAGCAGGACGACATTCTTTACTATCTTTAACAGTGCTGTCACACCCCAGACGATTCATCCCTTCTCTAAGGACGCTGTTGGTCTGCAACTCCATATAACGATGAGCAGCAGGACAATATTCTTGACTATCCTTAACAGTGCTGACACCCCCCACACTATTCATCCCTTCTGTAAGGACGTATTTGGTCTGCAACACCATATAACGATAAGCAGCAGGACAACATTCTTGACTATCTTCAACAGTGCTGACACCCACCAGACGATTCATCCCTTCTCAAAGGACGCTGTTTTTCAGCAACTCCATATAACGATGGGCAACAGGACAAAATTCTTGACTATCTTTAACAGTGCTGACACCCGCCAGACCATTCATCCCTTCTCTAAGATTCCTGTTGGTTTGCAACTCCATATATCGATGAGCAGCAGGACAATATTATTGACTATCTTTAACAGTGCTTACACCCCCCGGACGATTCAACCTTTCTCTAAGGACGCTGTTTGTATGCAACTCCATATAACGATGAGAAGCAGGACAACATTCTTGATTATCTATAACAGTGCTGACACCCCCCAGACGATTCATCCCTTCTCTAAGGACGCTGTTGGTCTGCAACTCCATATAACGATGAGCAGCAGGACGACATTCTTTACTATCTTTAACAGTGCTGTCACACCGCAGACGATTCATCCCTTCTCTAAGGACGCTGTTGGTCTGCAACTCCTTATAACGATGAGAAGCAGGACAACATTCTTGACTCTCTATAACAGTGATGACACCCCCTAGACGTTTCATCCCTTCTCTAAGGACGCTGTTGGTCTGCAACTCCATATAACGATGAGCAGCAGGACAACACTCTTTACTATCTTTAACAGATCTGTCACACCCCGGACGATTCATCCCTTCTCTAAGGACGCTGTTGGTTTGGAACTCCATATAACGATGAGCAGCAGGACAATATTCATGACTATCTTTAACAGTGCTGACATCCCCCGGACGATTCATCCCTTCTCAAAGGACGCTGTTGGTCTGCAACTACATATAACGAAGAGCAGCAGGACAACATTCTTGACTATCTTTAACAGTGCTAACACCCACCAGACGATTCATCCCTTCTCTAAGGACGCTGTTGGTCTGCAACTCCATATAACGATGAGCAGCAGGACAACATTCTTTACTATCTTTAACAGTGCTGTCACACCCCAGACGATTCATCCCTTCTCTAAGGACGCTGTTGGTCTGCAACTCCATATAACGATGAGCAGCAGGACAATATTCCTGACTATCTTTAACAGTGCTGACACCCCACAGACGATTCATCCCTTCTCTAACGACGCTGTGGGTCTGCAACTCTATATAACTATGACCAGCAGGACAATATTCTTGACTATCCTTAACAATGCTGACACCCCCTGGACGATTCATCCCTTCCATAAGGACGCTTTTGGTCTGCAACTCCATATAATTATGAGCACCAGGACAATATTCCTGTCTATCTTTAACAGTGCTGTCATCCACCAGACGTTTCATCCCTCATCTACGGGTTCTGTTGGTCTGCAACTCCATATAACGATGAGCAGCAGGACAATATTCTTGACTATCTTTAACAGTGCTGACACCCCCCGGATGATTCAACCCTTCTCTAAGGACGCTGTTGGTCTGCAACTCCATATAACGATGAGCAGCAGGACAATATTCATGATTACCTTTAACAGTGCTGGCAACCCTCGGACGATCATCCATTCTCTAAGAACGCTGTTGGTGTGCAACTCCATGTAACGATGAGCAGCAGGACAATATTCTTGACTATCTTTAACAGTGCTGACACCCCCCGGACGATTCATCCCTTCTCTAAGGACGCTGTTGCTGTGCAACTCCATAAAACGATGAGCAGCAGGACAATATTCTTGACTATCTTTAACAGTGCTGACACCCCACGGACGATTCATCCCTTCTCTAAGGACACATTTGTTCTGCAACGCCATATAATGATGAGCAGCAGGACAATATTCCTGACAATCTTGAACAGTGCCAACACCCCCCGGACGATTCATCCCTTCTCTAATGACGCTGTTGGTCTGCAACTCCATATAACGATGAGCAGCAGGACAATATTCTTGATTATCTTTAACAGTGCTGACACCCCCCGGACGATTCATCCCTTCTCTAAGGACGCTGTTGGTCTGCAACTCCATATACCGATGAGCAGCAGGACAATATTCTTGACTATCTTTAACAGTGCTGACACCCACCGGACGAGTCAACCCTTCTCTAAGGACGCTGTTGGTCTGCAACTCCATATAACGATAAGAAGCAGGACAACATCCTTGACTATGTATAACAGTGCTGACACCCCCCGGACGATTCATCCCTTCTCTAAGGACGCTGTTGGTCTGCAACTCCATATAACGATGAGCAGCAGGACGACATTCTTGACTATCTTTAACAGTGCTGACACCCCCCGGACGATTCATTCCTTCTCTAAGGACGCTGTTGTTCTGCAACTCCATATAACGATGATTAGCAGGACAATATTATTGATTATCTTTAACAGTGCTGACAACACCCCGGACGATTCATCCCTTCTCTAAGGACGCTGTTGGTCTGCAACTCCATATAATGATGAGCAGCAGAACAATATTCTTGACTATTTTTCACAGTGCTGACACCCCTCCCCCCGGACGATTCATCCCTTCTCAAAGGACACTTTTGGTCTGCAACACCATATAATGATAAGCAGCAGGACAACATTCTTGACTATCTTCAACAGTGCTGACACCCCCCAGACGATTCATCCCTACTCAAAGGAAGCTGTTGGTCTGCAACTGCATATAACGACGGGCAGCAGGACAAAATTCTTGACTATCTTTAACAGTGCTGACACCCCCCAGACCATTCATCCCTTCTCTAAGGACGCTGTTGTTATGCAACTCCACATAACGATGAGCAGCAGGACAATATTCTTGACTATCTTTAACAGTGCTGACACCCCCCGGACGATACAACCCTTCTCTAAGGACGCTGTTGGTATGCAACTCCATATAACGATGAGAAGCAGGACAACATTCTTGACTATCTATAACAGTGCTGACACCCCCCGGACGATTCATCAGTTCTCTAAGGACGCTGTTGGTCTGCAACTCCATATAACGATGAGCAGCAGGACGACATTCTTTACAATCTTTAACAGTGCTGTCACACCCCAGACGATTCATCCCTTCTCTAAGGACGCTGTTGGTCTGCAACTCCATATAACGATGACCAGCAGGACAGTATTCGTAACTATCCTTAACAATGCTGGCATCCCCTGGACGATTCATCCCTTCTCTGAGGACACTGTTGCTCTGCCTCTCCATATAACGATGAGCAGCAGGACAATATTCCTGACTATCTTTAACAGTGCTGACACACCCGGACGATTCATCCCTTCTCTAAGGACGCTGTTGGTCTGGAACTCCATATAACGATGAGCAGCAGGACAATATTCATGACTATCTTTAACAGTGCTGACACCCCCCAGACGATTCATCCCTTCTCAAAGGACGCTGTTGGTCTGCAACTACATATAACGAAGAGCAGCAGGACAACATTCTTGACTATCTTTAACAGTGCTAACACCCACCAGACGATTCATCCCTTCTCTAAGGACGCATTTCGTCTGCAACTCCATATAATTATGAGCAGCAGGACAATATTCCTGTCTATCTTTAACAGTGCTGTCACCCCCCGGACGATTCATCCCTTATCTAAGGATGCTGTTGGTCTGCAACTCCATATAACGATGAGCAGCAGGACAATATTCTTGACTATCTTTAACAGTGCTGACACCCCCCGGACGATTCAACCCTTCTCTAAGGACGCTGTTGTTCTGCAACTCCATATAACGATGAGCAGCAGGACAATATTCATGATTATCTTTAACAGTGCTGACACCCCTCGGACGATCATCCATTCTCTAAGGACGCTGTTGGTCTGCAACTCCATATAAGGATGAGCAGCACGACAATATTCTTGACTATCCTTAACAGTGCTGACACCCACGGAGGAATCATACCTTCTCTAAGAACGCTGTTGGTGTGCAACTCCATATAATGATGAGCAGCAGGACAATATTCTTGACTATCTTTAACAATGCTGACACCCCCCGGACGATTCATCCCTTCTCTAAGGACGCTGTTGCTGTGCAACTCCATAAAACGATGAGCAGCAGGACAATATTCTTGACTATCTTTAACAGTGCTGACACCCCCCGGACGATTCATCCCATCTCTAAGGACGCTGTTGGTCTGCAACTCCATATAACGATGATTAGCAGGACAATATTATTGATTATCATTAACAGTGCTGACAACACCTCGGACGATTCATCCCTTCTCTAAGGACGCTGTTGGTCTGCAACTCCATATAATGATGAGCAGCAGAACAATATTCTTGACTATTTTTCACAGTGCTGACACCCCTCCCCCCGGACGATTCATCCCTTCTCAAAGGACACTTTTGGTCTGCAACACCATATAATGATAAGCAGCAGGACAACATTCTTGACTATCTTCAACAGTGCTGACACTCCCTAGACGATTCATCTCTACTCAAAGGACGCTGTTGGTATGCAACTCCATATAACGATGAGCAGCAGGACAATATTCTTGACTATCTTTAACAGTGCTGACACCCCCCGGACGATTCAACCCTTCTCTATGGACGCTGTTGGTCTGCAACTCCATATAACGATGAGAAGCAGGACAATATTCCTGACAATCTTGAACAGTGCCAACACCCCCCGGAAGATTAATCCCTTCTCTAAGGACGCTGTTGGTCTGCAACTCCATATAACGATAAGCAGCAGGACAATACTCTTGATTATCTTTAACAGTGCTGACACCCCCCAGACGATTCATCCCTTCTCTAAGGACGCTGTTGGTCTGCAACTCCATATAACGATGAGCAGCAGGACAATATTCTTGACTATCCTTAACAGTGCTGACACCCCCCGCACTATTCATCCCTTCTGTAAGGACGTATTTGGTCTGCAACTCCATATAACGATGAGCAGCAGGACAATATTCCTAACTATCTTTAACATTGCTGACACCTCCTAAACGATTCACCCCTTCTCTAAGGACACTCACTGTTGGTCTGCAACTCCATATAACGATGAGCAGCAGGATAATATTCTTGGCTATCTTTAACAGTGCTGACACAACCCGGACGATTCATCCCTTCTCTAAGGTTGCTGTTGGTCTGCAACTCCATATAACGATGACGAGCAAGACAAATCTTGACTATCTTTAACAGTGCTAACACCCAACAGACCATTCATACCTCCTATAAGGACGCTGTTGGTGTGCAACTCCATATAACGATGAGCAGAAGGACAATATTCTTGACTATCACTAACAGTGCTGACACCCCCCGGACGATTCATCCCTTCTCTAAGGACGCTGTTGGTCTGCAACTCCATATAACGATGAGCAGCAGGACAATATTCTTGACTATCTTTAACAGTGCTGACTCCCCCCGAACGATTAATCCCTTCTCTAAGGACGCTGTTGGTCTGCAACTCCATATAACGATGATTAGCAGGACAATATTATTGATTATCTTTAACAGTGCTGACATCACACCGGACGATTCATCCCTTCTCAAAGGACACTTTTGGTCTGCAACACCATATAATGATAAGCAGCAGGACAATATTCTTGACTATCTTCAACAGTGCTGACACCCCCCAGACGATTCATCCCTACTCAAAGGACGCTGTTGGTCTGCAACTGCATATAACGATGGGCAGCAGGACAAAATTCTTGACTATCTTTAACAGTGCTGACACCCCCCAGACCATTCATCCCTCCTCTAAGGACGCTGTTGGTATGCAACTCCATATAACGATGAGCAGCAGGACAATATTCTTGACTATCTTTAACAGTGCTGACACCCCACAGACGATTCATCCCTTCTCTAACGACGCTGTGGGTCTGCAACTCTATATAACTATGACCAGCAGGACAATATTCTTGACTATCCTTAACAATGCTGACACCCCCTGGACGATTCATCCCTTCCATAAGGACGCTTTTGGTCTGCAACTCCATATAATTATGAGCACCAGGACAATATTCCTGTCTATCTTTAACAGTGCTGTCATCCACCAGACGTTTCATCCCTCATCTACGGGTTCTGTTGGTCTGCAACTCCATATAACGATGAGCAGCAGGACAATATTCTTGACTATCTTTAACAGTGCTGACACCCCCCGGATGATTCAACCCTTCTCTAAGGACGCTGTTGGTCTGCAACTCCATATAACGATGAGCAGCAGGACAATATTCATGATTACCTTTAACAGTGCTGGCAACCCTCGGACGATCATCCATTCTCTAAGAACGCTGTTGGTGTGCAACTCCATGTAACGATGAGCAGCAGGACAATATTCTTGACTATCTTTAACAGTGCTGACACCCCCCGGACGATTCATCCCTTCTCTAAGGACGCTGTTGCTGTGCAACTCCATAAAACGATGAGCAGCAGGACAATATTCTTGACTATCTTTAACAGTGCTGACACCCCACGGACGATTCATCCCTTCTCTAAGGACACATTTGTTCTGCAACGCCATATAATGATGAGCAGCAGGACAACATTCCTGACAATCTTGAACAGTGCCAACACCCCCCGGACGATTCATCCCTTCTCTAATGACGCTGTTGGTCTGCAACTCCATATAACGATGAGCAGCAGGACAATATTCTTGATTATCTTTAACAGTGCTGACACCCCCCGGACGATTCATCCCTTATCTAAGGACGCTGTTGGTCTGCAACTCCATATACCGATGAGCAGCAGGACAATATTCTTGACTATCTTTAACAGTGCTGACACCCACCGGACGATTCAACCCTTCTCTAAGGACGCTGTTGGTCTGCAACTCCATATAACGATAAGAAGCAGGACAACATCCTTGACTATGTATAACAGTGCTGAAACCCCCCGGACGATTCATCCCTTCTCTAAGGACGCTGTTGGTCTGCAACTCCATATAACGATGAGCAGCAGGACGACATTCTTGACTATCTTTAACAGTGCTGACACCCCCCGGACGATTCATTCCTTCTCTAAGGACGCTGTTGTTCTGCAACTCCATATAACGATGATTAGCAGGACAATATTATTGATTATCTTTAACAGTGCTGACAACACCCCGGACGATTCATCCCTTCTCTAAGGACGCTGTTGGTCTGCAACTCCATATAATGATGAGCAGCAGAACAATATTCTTGACTATTTTTCACAGTGCTGACACACCTCCCCCCGGACGATTCATCCCTTCTCAAAGGACACTTTTGGTCTGCAACACCATATAATGATAAGCAGCAGGACAACATTCTTGACTATCTTCAACAGTGCTGACACCCCCCAGACGATTCATCCCTACTCAAAGGAAGCTGTTGGTCTGCAACTGCATATAACGACGGGCAGCAGGACAAAATTCTTGACTATCTTTAACAGTGCTGACACCCCCCAGACCATTCATCCCTTCTCTAAGGACGCTGTTGTTATGCAACTCCATATAACGATGAGCAGCAGGACAATATTCTTGACTATCTTTAACAGTGCTGACACCCCCCGGACGATACAACCCTTCTCTAAGGACGCTGTTGGTATGCAACTCCATATAACGATGAGAAGCAGGACAACATTCTTGACTATCTATAACAGTGCTGACACCCCCCGGACGATTCATCAGTTCTCTAAGGACGCTGTTGGTCTGCAACTCCATATAACGATGAGCAGCAGGACGACATTCTTTACAATCTTTAACACTGCTGTCACACCCCAGACGATTCATCCCTTCTCTAAGGACGCTGTTGGTCTGCAACTCCATATAACGATGACCAGCAGGACAGTATTCGTAACTATCCTTAACAATGCTGGCATCCCCTGGACGATTCATCCCTTCTCTGAGGACACTGTTGCTCTGCAACTCCATATAACGATGAGCAGCAGGACAGTATTCCTGACTATCTTTAACAGTGCTGACACACCCGGACGATTCATCCCTTCTCTAAGGACGCTGTTGGTCTGGAACTCCATATAACGATGAGCAGCAGGACAATATTCATGACTATCTTTAACAGTGCTAACACCCACCAGACGATTCATCCCTTCTCTAAGGACGCATTTCGTCTGCAACTCCATATAATTATGAGCAGCAGGACAATATTCCTGTCTATCTTTAACAGTGCTGTCACCCCCCGGACGATTCATCCCTTATCTAAGGATGCTGTTGGTCTGCAACTCCATATAACGATGAGCAGCAGGACAATGTTCTTGACTATCTTTAACAGTGCTGACACCCCCCGGACGATTCAACCCTTCTCTAAGGACGCTGTTGTTCTGCAACTCCATATAACGATGAGCAGCAGGACAATATTCATGATTATCTTTAACAGTGCTGACACCCCTCGAACGATCATCCATTCTCTAAGGACGCTGTTGGTCTGCAACTCCATATAATGATGAGCGGCAGGACAATATTCTTGACTATCTTTAACAGTGCTGACACCCCCCGGACGATCATCCCTTCTCTAAGGACCCTGTTGGTCTGCAACTCCATATAAGGATGAGCAGCACGACAATATTCTTGACTATCCTTAACAGTGCTGACACCCACGGAGGAATCATACCTTCTCTAAGAACGCTGTAGGTGTGCAACTCCATATAATGATGAGCAGCAGGACAATATTCTTGACTATCTTTAACAATGCTGACACCCCCCGGACGATTCATCCCTTCTCTAAGGACGCTGTTGCTGTGCAACTCCATAAAACGATGAGCAGCAGGACAATATTCTTGACTATCTTTAACAGTGCTGACACCCCCCGGACGATTCATCCCATCTCTAAGGACGCTGTTGGTCTGCAACTCCATATAACGATGATTAGCAGGACAATATTATTGATTATCATTAACAGTGCTGACAACACCTCGGACGATTCATCCCTTCTCTAAGGACGCTGTTGGTCTGCAACTCCATATAATGATGAGCAGCAGAACAATATTCTTGACTATTTTTCACAGTGCTGACACCCCTCCCCACGGACGATTCATCCCTTCTCAAAGGACACTTTTGGTCTGCAACACCATATAATGATAAGCAGCAGGACAACATTCTTGACTATCTTCAACAGTGCTGACACTCCCCAGACGATTCATCCCTACTCAAAGGACGCTGTTGGTATGCAACTCCATATAACGATGAGCAGCAGGACAATATTCTTGACTATCTTTAACAGTGCTGACACCCCCCGGACGATTCAACCCTTCTCTATGGACGCTGTTGGTCTGCAACTCCATATAACAATGAGAAGCAGGACAATATTCCTGACAATCTTGAACAGTGCCAACACCCCCCGGACGATTAATCCCTTCTCTAAGGACGCTGTTGGTCTGCAACTCCATATAACGATAAGCAGCAGGACAATACTCTTGATTATCTTTAACAGTGCTGACACCCCCCAGACGATTCATCCCTTCTCTAAGGACGCTGTTGGTCTGCAACTCCATATAACGATGAGCAGCAGGACAATATTCTTGACTATCCTTAACAGTGCTGACACCCCCCGCACTATTCATCCCTTCTGTAAGGACGTATTTGGTCTGCAACTCCATATAACGATGAGCAGCAGGACAATATTCCTAACTATCTTTAACATTGCTGACACCTCCTAGACGATTAACCCCTTCTCTAAGGACACTCACTGTTGGTCTGCAACTCCATATAACGATGAGCAGCAGGACAATATTCTTGGCTATCTTTAACAGTGCTGACACAACCCGGACGATTCATCCCTTCTCTAAGGTTGCTGTTGCTCTGCAACTCCATATAACGATGACGAGCAAGACAAATCTTGACTATCTTTAACAGTGCTAACACCCAACAGACCATTCATACCTCCTCTAAGGACGCTGTTGGTGTGCAACTCCATATAACGATGAGCAAAAGGACAATATTCTTGACTATCACTAACAGTGCTGACACCCCCCGGACGATTCATCCCTTCTCTAAGGACGCTGTTGGTCTGCAACTCCATATAACGATGAGCAGCAGGACAATATTCTTGACTATCTTTAACAGTGCTGACACCCCCCGAACGATTAATCCCTTCTCTAAGGACGCTGTTGGTCTGCAACTCCATATAACGATGATTAGCAGGACAATATTATTGATTATCTTTAACAGTGCTGACATCACACCGGACGATTCATCCCTTCTCAAAGGACACTTTTGGTCTGCAACACCATATAATGATAAGCAGCAGGACAATATTCTTGACTATCTTCAACAGTGCTGACACCCCCCAGACGATTCATCCCTACTCAAAGGACGCTGTTGGTCTGCAACTGCATATAACGATGGGCAGCAGGACAAAATTCTTGACTATCTTTAACAGTGCTGACACCCGCCAGACCATTCATCCCTCCTCTAAGGACGCTGTTGGTATGCAACTCCATATAACGATGAGCAGCAGGACAATATTCTTGACTATCTTTAACAGTGCTGACACCCCCTGGACGATTCATCCCTTCTCTGAGGACGCTGTTGGTCTGCAACTCCATATAACGATGACCAGCAGGACAATATTCGTGACTATCCTTAACAATGCTGACACCCCCTGGACGATTCATCCCTTCCGTAAGGACGCATTTGGTCTGCAACTCCATATAATTATGAGCAGCAGGACAATATTACTGACTATCTTTAACAGTGCTGACAACCCCAGACGATTCATCCCTTCCCTAAGGACGCTGTTGGTCTGCAACTCCAAATAACGATGAGCAGCAGGACAATATTCTTGACTATCTTTATCAGTGCTGACACCCCCTGGACGATTCATCCCTTCTCTGAGGACGCTGTTGGTCTGCAACTCCATATAACGATGAGCAGCAGGACAATATTCTTGACTATCTTTAACAGTGCTGTCACCCGCCGGACGATTCATCCCTTATGTAAGGATGCTGTTGGTCTGCAACTCCATATAACGATGAGCAGCAGGACAATATTCTTGACTATATTTAACAGTGCTGACATCCCCCGGACGATTCAACCCTTCTCTAAGGATCCCGTTGATCTGCATCTCCTTATAACGATGAGAAGCAGGACAACTTTCTTGACTCTCTATAACAGTGCTGACACCCCCTAGACGTTTCTTCCCTTCTCTAAGGACGCTGTTGGTCTGCAACTCCATATAACGATTAGCAGCAGGACAATATTCTTGACTATCTTTAACAGTGCTGGCACCCGCCGGACGATCATCCATTCTCTAAGGACACTGTGGGTCTGCAACTCCATATAACGATGACCAGCAGGACAATATTCTTGGCTATCCTTAACAATGCTGACACCCCCTGGACGATTCATCCCTTCCATAAGGACGCATTTGTTCTGCAACTCCATATAATTATGAGCAGCAGGACAATATACCTGTCTATCTTTAACAGTGCTGTCACCCCCCGGACGATTCATCCCTTATCTAAGGATGCTGTTGGTCTGCAACTCCATATAACGATGAGCAGCAGGACAATATTCTTGACTATCCTTAACAGTGCTGACACGCACGGAGGATTCATACCTTCTCTAAGAACGCTGTTGGTGTGCAACTCCATATAACGATGAGCAGCAGGACAATATTCTTGACTATCTTTCACAGTGCTGACACCCCCCGGACGATTCATCCCTTCTCTAAGGACGCTGTTGGACTGCAACTCCATATAACGATGAGCAGCAGGACAATATTCTTGACTATCTTTAACAGTGCTGACACCCCCGGACGATTCATCCCTTCTCTAAGGACGCTTTTGGTCTGCAACTCCATATAACGATGAGCAGCGGGACAATATTCTTGATTACCTTCAACAGTGCTGACAACTCCCCGGACGATTCAACCCTTCCCTAAGGACGCTGTTGGTCTGCAACTCCATATAATGATGAGCAGCAGGACAATATTCTTGACTATCTTTAACAGAGCTGACACTCCCCACACGATTCATCCCATCTCTAAGGACACATTTGTTCTGAACACCATGTAATGAAGAGCAGCAGGACAACATTATTGACTATCTTTAACAGTGCTGACACCCCGCAGACGATTCATCCCTTCTCTAAGGACGCTGTTGGTCAGCAACTCCATATAACGATGGGCAGCAGGACAAAATTCTTGACTATCCTTAACAGTGCTTTCACCCCCCGGACGATTCATCCCTTCTCTAAGGACGCTGTTGGTCTAAAACTCCATATAACGATGAGCAGCAGGACAATATTTTTGACTATCTTTAACAGTGCTGACACCCCCCGGACGATTCTTCCCTTCACTAAGGACGCTGTTGGTCTGCAACTCCATATAACGATGAGCAGCAGGATAACATTCTTGACTATCTTTAACAGTGCTGACACCCCCCGGAAGATTCATCACTTCTCTAAGGACGCTGTTGGTCTGCAACTCCATATAACGATGACCAGCAAGACTACATTCTTGACTATCTTTAACAGTGCTTACACCCCACGGACGATTCATGCCTCCTCTAAGGACGCTGTTGGTCTGCAAATCCACATAACGATGAGCAGCAGGACAGCATTCTTTACTGTCTTTAACAGTGCTAACACCCACCAGACGATTCATCCCTTCTCTAAGGACGCTGTTGGTCTGCAACTCCATATGACGATTAGCAGCAGGACAATATTCTTGACTATCTTTAACAGTGCTGGTACCCGCCGGACGATCATCCATTCTCTAAGGACACTGTGGGTCTGCAACTCCATATAACGATGACCAGCAGGACAATATTCTTGGCTATCCTTAACAATGCTGACACCCCCTGGACGATTCATCCCTTCCGTAAGGACGCATTTGGTCTGCAACTCCATATAATTATGAGCAGCAGGACAATATTCCTGACTATCTTTAACAGTGCTGACACCCCCCGGACGATTCATCCCTTCTCTAAGGACGCTGTGGTTCTGCAACTCCATATAACGATGACCAGCAGGACAATATTCTTGACTATCCTTAACAATGCTGACACCCCCTGGACGATTCATCCCTTCCGTAAGGACGCATTTGGTCTGCAACTCCATATAATTATGAGCAGCAGGACAATATACCTGTCTATCTTTAACAGTGCTGTCACCCCCCGGACGATTCATCCCTTATCTAAGGATGCTGTTGGTCTGCAACTCCATATAACGATGAGCAGCAGGACAATATTCTTGACTATCCTTAACAGTGCTGACACGCCCGGAGGATTCATACCTTCTCTAAGAACGCTGTTGGTGTGCAACTCCATATAACGATGAGCAGCAGGACAATATTCTTGACTATCTTTAACAGTGCTGACACCCACGGACGATTCATCCCTTCTCTAAGGACGCTGTTGGTCTGCAACTCCATATAACGATGAGCAGCGGGACAATATTCTTGATCACCTTCAACAGTGCTGACAACTCCCCGGACGATTCAACCCTTCCCTAAGGACGCTGTAGGTCTGCAACTCCATATAATGATGAGCAGCAGGACAATATTCTTGACTATCTTTAACAGAGCTGACACTCCCCACACGATTCATCCCATCTCTAAGGACACATTTGTTCTGCAACACCATGTAATGAAGAGCAGCAGGACAACATTCTTGACTATCTTTAACAGTGCTGACACCCCGCAGACGATTCATCCCTTCTCTAAGGACGCTGTTGGTCAGCAACTCCATATAACGATGGGCAGCAGGACAAAATTCTTGTCTATCTTTAACAGTGCTGACACCACCCGGACGATCATCCCTTCTCTAAGGACGCTGTTGGTCTGCAACTCCATATAAGGATGACCAGCAGGACAATATTCTTGACTATCCTTAACAGTGCTTTCACCCCCCGGACGATTCATCCCTTCTCTAAGGACGCTGTTGGTCTAAAACTCCATATAACGATGAGCAGCAGGACAATATTTTTGACTATCTTTAACAGTGCTGACACCCCCCGGACGATTCATCCCTTCACTAAGGACGCTGTTGGTCTGCAACTCCATATAACGATGACCAGCAAGACTACATTCTTGACTATCTTTAACAGTGCTTACACCCCACGGACGATTCATGCCTCCTCTAAGGACGCTGTTGGTCTGCAAATCCACATAACGATGAGCAGCAGGACAGCATTTTTTACTGTCTTTAACAGTGCTAACACCCACCAGACGATTCATCCCTTCTCTAAGGACGCTGTTGGTCTGCAACTCCATATAAAGATTAGCAGCAGGACAATATTCTTGACTATCTTTAACAGTGCTGACATCCCCCGGACGATCATCCATTCTCTAAGGACGCTTTGGGTCTGCAACTCCATGTAACGATGAGCAGCAGGACAATATTCTTGACTATCCTTGACAGTGCTCAAACCCCCCGCACGAATCATCCCTTCCGTAAGGATGAATTTGGTTCTCAACTCCATATAACAATGAGCAGCAGGACAATATTGATTACTATCTTTAACAGTGCTGAGACCCCCCGGACGATTCTTCCTTTCTCTAAGGACGATGTAGGTCTACAACTCCATATAACGATGAGCAGCAGGACCATATTCTTGTCTATCTTTAACAGTGCTGACACCCCTAGGACGATTCACCCCTTCTCTAAGTACGCTGTTGGTCTGCAACTCTATATAACGATGAGAAGCAGGACAATATTCTTGACTATCTTTAACAGTGCTGACGCCCCCCGGACGATTAATCCCTTCTCTAAGTACGCTGTTGTTCTGCAACTCCATATAACGATGAGCAGCAGGACAATATTCTTGACTATCTTTAACAGTGCCGACACCCCCCGGACGATTCATCCCTTCTATAAGGACGCTGTTGGTCAGCAACTCCATATAACGATGAGCAGTAGGACAATATTCTTGACTATCCTTAAATGTGCTGACACCCCCCGGACGATTCATCCCTTCGGTAAGGACGCATTTAGTCTGCAACTCCATATAACGATGAGCAGCAGGACAATATTCTAGACTATCTTTAATAGTGCTGACACCCCCCGGACGATACATCCCTTCTCTAAGGACGCTGTTGGTCTGCAACTCCATATAACGATGAGCAGCAAGACAATATTCTTGGCTATCTTTAAAAGTGCTGACACCCCCCGGACGATTCACCCCTTCTCTAAGTACGCTGTTGGTCTGCAACTCTATATAACGATGAGCAGCAGGACAATATTCTCGACTATCTTTAACAGTGCTGACACCCCCCCGACGATTCATCCCTTCTCTAAGTACGCTGTTGGTCTGAAAGTCCATATAACGATGAGCAGCTGGCTAATATTCTTGATTATCTTTAACAGTGGTGACACCCCCCCGGACGATTCATCCCTTCTCTAAGGACGCTGTTGGTTTGCAACTCCATAAAACGATGAGCAGCAGGACAATATTCTTGACTATCTTTAACAGTGCTGACACACCCCGGACGACTCATCCATTCTGTAAGGACGCTGTTGGTCTGCAACTCCATATAACGATGAGCAGCAGGACAATATTCTTGACTATCCTTAACTGTGCTGACACCCTCCGGACGATTCAAACCTTCTCTAAGGACGCTTTTGTTCTGCAACACCATATAACGATGAGCAACAGGACCCTATTCTTGACTATCTATAACAGTGCTGACACCACCCGGACGATACATCCCTTCACTAAGGACCCTGTTGGTCTGCAACTCCATATAACCATGAGCAGCAGGGCAACATTCTTTACTGTCTTTAACATTGCTGTCACACCTCGGACGATTCATCCCTTCTCAAAGGACGCTGTTGGTCTGCAACTCCATATAACGATGAGCAGAAGGACAATATTCTTGACTATCTTTAACAGTGCTGACGACCCCCGCACGAACATCCATACTCTAAGGACGCGTTTGGTCACCAACTCCATATATCGATGAGCAGCAGGACAATATTCTTGACTATCCTTAACAGTGCTTACACCCCCCGGACGATTCATCCCTTCTCTAAGGACGCTGTTGGTCTGCAACTCCATATAACGATGAGCAGCAGGACAATATTCTTGTCTATCTTTAACAGAGCTGACACCCCCCGGACGATACATCCCTTCTCTAAGGACGCTTTTGGTCTGCAGCTCCATATATCGATGAGCAGCAGGACAATATTCTTGATTATCTTTAACAGTGCTGACAGCCCCCCCGGACTATTCATCCCTCCTCTAAGGACGCTGTTGGTCTGCAACTCCATATAACGATGAGCAGCAGGACAATATTCTTGACTATCTTTAACAGTGCTGACACACCCCGAACGACTCATCCATTCTGTAAGGACGCTGTTGGTCTGCAACTCCATATAACGATGAGCAGCAGGACAATATTCTTGATTATCTTTAACAGTGCTGACGTCCCCCCCGGACGATTCATCCCTTCTCTAAGGACGCTGTTGGTCTGCAACTCCATATAACGATGAGCAGCAGGACAATATTCTTGACTATCTTTAACAGTGCTGACACACCCTGGACGACTCATCCATTCTGTAAGGACGCTGTTGGTCTGCAACTCCATATAACGATGAGCAGCAGGATAATATTCTTGACTATCTTTAACAGTGCTGACACCCCACGGACGATTCATCCCTTCTCTAAGGACGCTGTTGTTCTGCAACTCCATATAACAATGAGCAGCAGGACAACATTCTTGACTATCTTTAACAGTGCTGACACCCCCCGGACGAACATCCATTCTCTAAGGACGCTGTTGGTCACCAACTCCATATAACGATGAGCAGCAGGACAATATTCTTGACTATCCTTAACAGTGCTTACACCCCACGGACGATTCATCCCTTCGCTAAGGACGCTGATCTTCTGCAACTCCATATAAAGATGAGCAACAGGACAATATTCTTGACTATCTCTAACAGTGCTGACATCCAATGGACGATTCATGCCTTCTCTAAGGATGCTTTCGGTCTGCAACTCCATATAACGATGAGCAGCAGGACAATATTCTAGACTGTCTTTAACAGTGCTGACACTCTCCGGACGATTCATCCCTTCTCTAAGGACGCTGTTGGTCTGCAACTCCATATAACTATGAGCAGTAGGAAAATATTCTTGACTATCCTTAACAGTGCTGACACCCCAAGGACGATTCATCCCTTCTCTAACTACGCTGTTGGTCAGCAACTCCATATAACGATGAGCAGCAGGACAATATCCTTGACTATCTTTAACAGTTACACACCCCCCGGACGATCATCCATTCTCTAAGGACGCTGTTGGTGTGCAACTCCATATAACGATGAGCAGCAGGACAATATTCTTGACAATCTTTAACAGTGCTGACACCCGCCAGACAATTCATCCCTTCTCTAAGGACGCTGTTGGCTGCAACTCCATATAACGATGAGCAGCATTAGAATATTCTTTAATATCTTTAACAGTGATGTCACACACTGGACGATTCATCCCGTCTCTAAGGACGCTGTTGGTCTGCAACTCCATATAACGATGAGCAGCAGGACAATATTCTTGACTATCTTTAACAGTGCTGACACCAAAGGACGATTCATCCCTTCTCAAAGGACGCTGTTGGTCTGCAACTACATATAACGATGAGCAGCAGGACAACATTCTTGACTATATTAAACAGTGCTAACACCCCCCAGACGATTCATCCCTTCTCTAAGGACGCTGTTGGTCTGTAACTCCATATAACGATGAGCAGCAGGACAAAATTCTTGACTATCTTTAACAGTGCTGACACCCCCCCCCCCCCAGACTATTCATCCCTTCCATAAGGACGCCTTTGGTCTGCAACTCCATATAACGATGAGCAGCAGGACAATATTCTTGACTATCCTTACAGTGCTGACACCCCCCGGACGATTCATCCCTTCTCTAAGGACGCTGTTGATCTACAACTCCATATAACGATGAGCAGCAGGACAATATTCTTGATTATTTTTAACAGTGCTGACACCAACCGGACGATTCATCCCTTCTCTAAAGACGCTGTTGATCTGAAACTCCATATAACGATGAGCAGCAGGACAACATTCTTGACTATCTTTAACAGGGCTGTCACACCCCAGACGATTCATCCCTTCACTAAGGACGCTGTTGGTCTGCAACTCCATATAATGATGAGCAGCAGGACAATATTCTTGACAATCTTTAACAGTGCTGACTCCCGCCGGACAATTCATCCCTTCTCTAAGGATGCTTTTGGTCTGCCACTCCATATAACGATGAGCAGCAGGACAATATTTTAGACTATCTTTAACAGTGCTGACTAACCACGGACGATTCATCCCTTCTCTAAGGACGCTGTTGGCTGCAACTCCATATAACGATGAGCAGCAAGACAATATTCTCTACTATCCTTAGCAGTGTTGACACCCCCCGGACAATTCATCATTTCCATAAGGACGCCTTTGGTCTGCAACTCCCTATAACGATGAGCAGCAGGACAATATTCTTGACAATCTTTAACAGTGCTGACACCCGCCGGACAATTCATCCCTTCTCTAAGGACGCTGTTGGCTGCAACTCCATATAACCATGAGCAGCAGGAGAATATTCTTGATTATCTTTAACAGTGCTGACACCCCCGGGGACGATTCATCCCTTCTCTAAGGACGCTGTCGGTCTGCAACTTCATATAACGATGAGCAGCAGGACAATATTCCGGACTCTCCTTAATATTGCTGACACCCCTCGGCCGATTCATCCCTTCTCTAAGGACGCTGTTGGTCTGCAACTCCATATAACGATGAGCAGCAGGACAATATTCTTTAATATCTTTAACAGTGCTGTCGCACACCGGACGATTCATCCCTTCTCTAAGGACGCAGTTGGTCTGCAACTCCATATAACGATGAGCAGCAGGACAATATTCTTGTCTATCTTTAACAGAGCTGACACCCCCCGGACGATACATCCCTTCTCTAAGGACGCTTTTTGTCTGCAGCTCCATATATCGATGAGCAGCAGGACAATATTCTTGATTATCTTTAACAGTGCTGACAGCCCCCCCGGACGATTCATCCCTTCTCTAAGGACGCTGTTGGTCTGCAACTCCATATAACGATGAGCAGCAGGACAATATTCTTGACTATCTTTAACAGTGCTGACACACCCCGGACGACTCATCCATTCTGTAAGGACGCTGTTGGTCTGCAACTCCATATAACGATGAGCAGCAGGACAATATTCTTGATTATCTTTAACAGTGCTGACGTCCCCCCCGGACGATTCATCCCTTCTCTAAGGACGCTGTTGGTCTGCAACTCCATATAACGATGAGCAGCAGAACAATATTCTTGACTATCTTTAACAGTGCTGACACACCCCGGACGACTCATCCATTCTGTAAGGACGCTGTTGGTCTGCAACTCCATATAACGATGAGCAGCAGGATAATATTCTTGATTGTCTTTAACAGTGCTGACACCCCCCGCACGAACATCCATTCTCTAAGGACGCGTTTGGTCACCAACTCCATATAACGATGAGCAGCTGGACAATATTCTTGACTATCCTTAACAGTGCTTACACCCCCCGGACGATTCATCCCTTCGCTAAGGACGCTGTTCTTCTGCAACTCCATATAAAGATGAGCAACAGGACAATATTGTTGACTATCTCTAACAGTGCTGACATCCAATAGACGATTCATGCCTTCTCTAAGGATGCTTTCGGTCTGCAACTCCATATAACGATGAGCAGCAGGACAATATTCTAGACTGTCTTTAACAGTGCTGACACTCTCCGGACGATTCATCCCTTCTCTAAGGACGCTGTTGGTCTGCAACTCCATATAACCATGAGCAGTAGGAAAATATTCTTGACTATCCTTAACAGTGCTGACACCCCAAGGACGATTCATCCCTTCTCTAACTATGCTGTTGGTCAGCAACTCCATATAACGATGAGCAGCAGGACAATATCCTTGACTATCTTTAACAGTTACACACCCCCCGGACGATCATCCATTCTCTAAGGACGCTGTTGGTGTGCAAATCCATATAACGATGAGCAGCAGGGCAATATTCTTGACAATCTTTAACAGTGCTGACACCCGCCAGACAATTCATCCCTTCTCTAAGGACGCTGTTGGCTGCAACTCCATATAACGATGAGCAGCATGAGAATATTGTTTAATATCTTTAACAGTGATGTCACACACTGGACGATTCATCCCTTCTCTAAGGACGCTGTTGGTCTGCAACTCCATATAACGATGAGCAGCAGGACAATATTCTTGACTATCTTTAACAGTGCTGACACCCCACGGACGATACGTCCCTTCTCTAAGGACGCTGTTGGTCTGTAACTCCATATAACGATGAGCAGCAGGACAATCTTGTTGACTATCTTAACAGTGCTGACACCCCCGGACGATTCATCCCTTCTCAAAGGACGCTGTTGGTCTGCAACTCCATATAACGATGAGCAGCAGGACAACATTCTTTAATATCTTTAACAGTGCTGTCACACCCCGGACGATTCCTCCCTTCTCTAAGGACGCTGTTGGTCTGCAACTCCATACAACGATGAGCAGCAGGACAATAATCTTGTCTATCTTTAACGGTACTGACAACCCCTGGACGATTCATCCCTTCTCAAAGGACGCTGTTAGTCTGCAACTACATATAAAGATGAGCAGCTGGACAACATTCTTGACTATCTTTAACAGTGCTGACACCCCCCCCCCAGACTACTCATCCCTTCCATAAGGACGCCTTTGGTCTGCAACTCCATATAACGATGAGCAGCAGGACAATATTCTTGACTATCCTTAACAGTGCTGACACCCCCCGGACGATTCATCCCTTCTCTAAGGACGCTGTTGATCTACAACTCCATATAACGATGAGCAGCAGGACAATATTCTTGATTATTTTTAACAGTGCTGACACCAACCGGACGATTCATCCCTTCTCTAAAGACGCTGTTGGTCTGAAACTCCATATAACGATGAGCAGCAGGACAACATTCTTGACTACCTTTAACAGGGCTGTCACACCCCAGACGATTCATCCCTTCACTAAGGACGCTGTTGGTCTGCAACTCCATATAATGATGAGCAGCAGGACAATATTCTTGACAATCTTTAACAGTGCTGACTCCCGCCGGACAATTCATCCCTTCTCTAAGGATGCTTTTGGTCTGCCACTCCATATAACGATGAGCAGCAGGACAATATTTTAGACTATCTTTAACAGTGCTGACAAACCCCGGACGATTCATCCCTTCTCTAAGGACGCTGTTGGCTGCAACTCCATATAACGATGAGCAGCAAGACAATATTCTCTACTATCCTTAGCAGTGTTGACACCCCCTGGACAATTCATCATTTCCATAAGGACGCCTTTGGTCTGCAACTCCGTATAACGATGAGCAGCAGGACAATATTCTTGACAATCTTTAACAGTGCTGACACCCGCCGGACAATTCATCCCTTCTCTAAGGACGCTGTTGGCTGCAACTCTATATAACCATGAGCAGCAGGAGAATATTCTTGATTATCTTTAACAGTGCTGACACCCCCGGGGACGATTCATCCCTTCTCTAAGGGCGCTGTTGGTCTTCAACTTCATATAACGATGAGCAGCAGGACAATATTCTGGACTATCCTTAATATTGCTGACACCCCTCGGCCGATT
Source organism: Schistocerca gregaria (assembly GCF_023897955.1). Lineage (NCBI taxonomy): Eukaryota > Metazoa > Arthropoda > Insecta > Orthoptera > Acrididae > Schistocerca > Schistocerca gregaria. The sequence goes on from NC_064931.1 coordinate 42,859,442, forward strand.
CATCCCTTCTCTAAGGACGCTGTTGGTCTGCAACTCCATATAACGATGAGCAGCAGGACAACATTCTTTAATATCTTTAACAGTGCTGTCACACCCCGGACGATTCCTCCCTTCTCTAAGGACGCTGTTGGTCTGCAACTCCATACAACGATGAGCAGCAGGACAATAATCTTGTCTATCTTTAACGGTACTGACAACCCCCGGACGATTCATCCCTTCTCAAAGGACGCTGTTAGTCTGCAACTACATATAAAGATGAGCAGCTGGACAACATTCTTGACTATCTTTAACAGTGCTGACACCCCCCCCCCCCAGACTACTCATCCCTTCCATAAGGACGCCTTTGGTCTGCAACTCCATATAACGATGAGCAGCAGGACAATATTCTTGACTATCCTTAACAGTGCTGACACCCCCCGGACGATTCATCCCTTCTCTAAGGACGCTGTTGATCTACAACTCCATATAACGATGAGCAGCAGGACAATATTCTTGATTATTTTTAACAGTGCTGACACCAACCGGACGATTCATCCCTTCTCTAAAGACGCTGTTGGTCTGAAACTCCATATAACGATGAGCAGCAGGACAACATTCTTGACTACCTTTAACAGGGCTGTCACACCCCAGACGATTCATCCCTTCACTAAGGACGCTGTTGGTCTGCAACTCCATATAATGATGAGCAGCAGGACAATATTCTTGACTATCTTTAACAGTGCTGACTCCCGCCGGACAATTCATCCCTTCTCTAAGGATGCTTTTGGTCTGCCACTCCATATAACGATGAGCAGCAGGACAATATTTTAGACTATCTTTAACAGTGCTGACAAACCCCGGACGATTCATCCCTTCTCTAAGGACGCTGTTGGCTGCAACTCCATATAACGATGAGCAGCAAGACAATATTCTCTACTATCCTTAGCAGTGTTGACACCCCCTGGACAATTCATCATTTCCATAAGGACGCCTTTGGTCTGCAACTCCGTATAACGATGAGCAGCAGGACAATATTCTTGACAATCTTTAACAGTGCTGACACCCGCCGGACAATTCATCCCTTCTCTAAGGACGCTGTTGGCTGCAACTCCATATAACCATGAGCAGCAGGAGAATATTCTTGATTATCTTTAACAGTGCTGACACCCCCGGGGACGATTCATCCCTACTCTAAGGGCGCTGTTGGTCTGCAACTTCATATAACGATGAGCAGCAGGTCAATATTCTGGACTATCCTTAATATTGCTGACACCCCTCGGCCGATTCATCCCTTCTCTAAGGACGCTGTTGGTCTGCAACTCCATATAACGATGAGCAGCAGTACAATATTCTTGACTATCCTTAACAGTAAAGACAGCCCCCGGACGATTGTTCCCTTCGGCAAGGACGCATTTGGTCTGCAACTCCATATAACGATCAGCAGGAGGACAATATTCCTGACTATCTTTAACAGTGCTGACACACCCCAGGCGATTCATCCCTTCTCTAAAGACGCTGTTGGTCTGCAAGTCCATATAACGATGAGCACCACGACAACATTCTTGACTATCTTTAACAGTGCTGACACCCGCCGGACAATTCATCCCTTCTCTAAGGACGCTTTTGGTCTGCAACTCCATATAACGATGAGCAGCAGGGCAATATTCTTGTCTATCTTTAACAGAGCTGACACCCCCCGGACGATACATCCCTTCTCTAAGGACGCTGTTGGTCGGTAACTCCATATTACAATGAGCAGCAGGACAACTTTGTTGACTATCTTAACAGTGCTGACACCCCCGGACGATTCATCCCTTCTCAAAGGACGCTGTTCCATATAACGATGAACAGCAGGACAATATTCTTGATTATCTTTAACAGTGCTGACGTCCCCCCCCCCCCCCGGACGATTCATCCCTTCTCTAAGGACGCTGTTGGTCTGCAACTCCATATAACGATGAGCAGCAGGACAATATTCTTGACTATCTTTAACAGTGCTGACACACCCCGGGCGACTCATCCATTCTGTAAGGACGCTGTTGGTCTGCAACTCCATATAACGATGAGCAGCAGGACAATATTCTTGACTATCTTTAACAGTGCTGACACCCCACGGACGATTCATCCCTTCTCTAAGGACGCTGTTGTTCTGCAACTCCATATAACAATGAGCAGCAGGACAACATTCTTGACTATCTATAACATTGCTGACACCCCCCGGACGATTCATCACTTCTCTAAGGACGCTGTTCCTCTGCAACTCCATATAACCATGAGCAGCAGGACAACATTCTTTACTGTCTTTAACAGCGCTGTAACAGCTCGGACGATTCATCCCTTCTCAAAGGACGCTGTTGGTCTGCAACTCCATATAACGATGAGCAGCAGGACAATATTCTTGACTATCTTTAACAGTGCTGACACCCGCCGCACGAACATCCATTCTCTAAGGACGCGTTTGGTCACCAACTCCATATAACGATGAGCAGCAGGACAATATTCTTGACTATCCTTAACAGTGCTTACACCCCCTGGACGATCCATCCCTTCGCTAAGGACGCTGTTCTTATGCAACTCCATATAAAGATGAGCAACAGGACAATATTCTTGACTATCTCTAACAGTGCTGACATCCAATGGACGATTCATGCCTTCTCTAAGGATGCTTTCGGTCTGCAACTCCATATAACGATGAGCAGCAGGACAATATTCTAGACTGTCTTTAACAGTGCTGACACTCTCCGGACGATTTATCCCTTCTCTAAGGACGCTGTTGGTCTGCAACTCCATATAACTATGAGCAGTGGGAAACTATTCTTGACTATCCTTAACAGTGCTGACACCCCAAGGACGATTCATCCCTTCTCTAAGGACGCTGTTGGTCAGCAACTCCATATAACGATGAGCAGCAGGACAATATCCTTGACTATCTTTAACAGTGTTGACACCCCGCGGACGATCATCCATTCTCTAAGGACGCTGTTGGTCTGCAACTCCATATAACGATGAGCACCAGGACAATATTCTTGACAATCTTTAACAGTGCTGACACCCGCCAGACAATTCATCCCTTCTCTAAGGACGCTGTTGGCTGCAACTCCATATAACGATGAGCAGCATGAGAATATTCTTTAATATCTTTAACAGTGCTGTCACACACTGGACGATTCATCCCTTCTCTAAGGACGCTGTTGGTCTGCAACTCCATATAACGATGAGCAGCAGGACAATATTCTTGACTATCTTTAACAGTGCTGACACCCGCCGCACGAACATCCATTCTCTAAGGACGCGTTTGGTCACCAACTCCATATAACGATGAGCAGCAGGACAATATTCTTGACTATCCTTAACAGTGCTTACACCCCCCGGACGATCCATCCCTTCGCTAAGGACGCTGTTCTTATGCAACTCCATATAAAGATGAGCAACAGGCCAATATTCTTGACTATCTCTAACAGTGCTGACATCCAATGGACGATTCATGCCTTCTCTAAGGATGCTTTCGGTCTGCAACTCCATATAACGATGAGCAGCAGGACAATATTCTAGACTGTCTTTAACAGTGCTGACACTCTCCGGACGATTCATCCCTTCTCTAAGGACGCTGTTGGTCTGCAACTCCATATAACTATGAGCAGTAGGAAAATATTCTTGACTATCCTTAACAGTGCTGACACCCCAAGGACGATTCATCCTTTCTCTAAGGACGCTGTTGGTCAATAACTCCATATAACGATGAGCAGCAGGACAATATTCTTGACTATCTTTAACAGTGCTGACACCCCACGGACGATACGTCCCTTCTCTAAGGACGCTGTTGGTCTGTAACTCCATATAACGATGAGCAGCAGGACAACATTGTTGACTATCTTAACAGTGCTGACACCCCCGGACGATTCATCCCTTCTCAAAGGACGCTGTTGGTCTGCAACTCCATATAACGATGAGCAGCAGGACAACATTCTTTAATATCTTTAACAGTGCTGACACCCCCCCCCCCAGACTATTCATCCCTTCCATAAGGACGCCTTTGGTCTGCAACTCCATATAACGATGAGCAGCAGGACAATATTCTTGACTATCCTTAACAGTGCTGACACCCCCCGGACGATTCATCCCTTCTCTAAGGACGCTGTTGATCTACAGCTCCATATAACGATGAGCAGCAGGACAATATTCTTGATTATTTTTAACAGTGCTGACACCAACCGGACGATTCATCCTTTCTCTAAAGACGCTGTTGGTCTGAAACTCCATATAACGATGAGCAGCAGGACAACATTCTTGACTACCTTTAACAGGGCTGTCACACCCCAGACGATTCATCCCTTCACTAAGGACGCTGTTGGTCTGCAACTCCATATAATGATGAGCAGCAGGACAATATTCTTGACAATCTTTAACAGTGCTGACTCCCGCCGGACAATTCATCCCTTCTCTAAGGATGCTTTTGGTCTGCCACTCCATATAACGATGAGCAGCAGGACAATATTTTAGACTATCTTTAACAGTGCTGACAAACCCCGGACGATTCATCCCTTCTCTAAGGACGCTGTTGGCTGCAACTCCATATAACGATGAGCAGCAAGACAATATTCTCTACTATCCTTAGCAGTGTTGACACCCCCTGGACAATTCATCATTTCCATAAGGACGCCTTTGGTCTGCAACTCCGTATAACGATGAGCAGCAGGACAATATTCTTGACAATCTTTAACAGTGCTGACACCCGCCGGACAATTCATCCCTTCTCTAAGGACGCTGTTGGCTGCAACTCTATATAACCATGAGCAGCAGGAGAATATTCTTGATTATCTTTAACAGTGCTGACACCCCCGATGACGATTCATCCCTTCTCTAAGGGCGCTGTTTGTCTGCAACTTCATATAACGATGAGCAGCAGGACAATATTCTTGATTATCTTTAACAGTGCTGATACCCCCCGGACGATTCATCCCTTCTCTAAGGACCCTGTTGTTCTGCAACTCCATATAACGATAAGCAGTAGGACAATATTCTTGATTATCTTTAACAGTGCTGACTCCCGCCGGACAATTCATCCCTTCTCTAAGGACGCTTTTGGTCTGCAACTCCATATAACGATGAGCAGCAGGGCAATATTCTTGTCTATCTTTAACAGAGCTGACACCCCCCGGACGATACATCCCTTCTCTAAGGACGCTGTTGGTCTGTAACTCCATATTACAATGAGCAGCAGGACAACATTGTTGACTATCTTAACAGTGCTGACACCCCCGGACGATTCATCCCTTCTCAAAGGACGCTGTTCCATATAACGATGAGCAGCAGGACAATATTCTTGATTATCTTTAACAGTGCTGACGTCCCCCCCCCCCCCCCCCGGACGATTCATCCCTTCTCTAAGGACGCTGTTGGTCTGCAACTCCATATAACGATGAGCAGCAGGACAATATTCTTGACTATCTTTAACAGTGCTGACACACCCCGGACGACTCATCCATTCTGTAAGGACGCTGTTGGTCTGCAACTCCATATAACGATGAACAGCAGGACAATATTCTTGACTATCTTTAACAGTGCTGACACCCCACGGACGATTCATCCCTTCTCTAAGGACGCTGTTGTTCTGCAACTCCATATAACAATGAGCAGCAGGACAACATTCTTGACTATCTATAACATTGCTGACACCCCCCGGACGATTCATCACTTCTCTAAGGACGCTGTTCCTCTGCAACTCCATATAACCATGAGCAGCAGTACAACATTCTTTACTGTCTTTAACAGTGCTGTCACACCTCGGACGATTCATCCCTTCTCAAAGGACGCTGTTGGTCTGCAACCCCATATAACGATGAGCAGCTGGATAATATTCTTGACTATCTTTAACAGTGCTGACACCCCCCGCACGAACATCCATTCTCTAAGGACGCGTTTGGTCACCAACTCCATATAACGATGAGCAGCAGGACAATATTCTTGACTATCCTTAACAGTGCTTACACCCCCCGGACGATTCATCCCTTCGCTAAGGACGCAGTTCTTCTGCAACTCCATATAAAGATGAGCAACAGGACAATATTCTTGACTATCTCTAACAGTGCTGACATCCAATGGAGGATTCACGCCGTCTCTAAGGATGCTTTCGGTCTGCAACTCCATATAACGATGAGCAGCAGGACAATATTCTAGACTGTCTTTAACAGTGCTGACACTCCCTGGACGGTTCATCCCTTCTCTAAGGACGCTGTTGGTCTGCAACTCCATATAACTATGAGCAGTAGGAAAATATTCTTGACTATCCTTAACAGTGCTGACACCCCAAGGACGATTCATCCCTTCTCTAACTACGCTGTTGGTCAGCAACTCCATATAACGATGAGCAGCAGGACAATATCCTTGACTATCTTTAACAGTTACACACCCCCCGGACGATCATCCATTCTCTAAGGACGCTGTTGGTGTGCAACTCCATATAACGATGAGCAGCAGGACAATATTCTTGACAATCTTTAACAGTGCTGACACCCGCCAGACGATTCATCCCTTCTCTAAGGACGCTGTTGGCTGCAACTCCATATAACGATGAGCAGCATGAGAATATTGTTTAATATCTTTAACAGTGATGTCACACACTGGACAATTCATCCCTTCTCTAAGGACGCTGTTGGTCTGCAACTCCATATAACGATGAGCAGCAGGACAATATTCTTGACTATCTTTAACAGTGCTGACACCAAAGGACGATTCATCACTTCTCAAAGGACGCTGTTGGTCTGCAACTACATATAACGATGAGCAGCAGGACAACATTCTTGACTATATTTAACAGTGCTAACACCCCCCAGACGATTCATCCTTTCTCTAAGGACGCTGTTGGTCTGTAACTCCATATAACGATGAGCAGCAGGACAATATTCTTGACTATCTTTAACAGTGCTGACACCCCACGGACGATACGTCCCTTCTCTAAGGACGCTGTTGGTCTGTAACTCCATATAACGATGAGCAGCAGGACAACATTGTTGACTATCTTAACAGTGCTGACACCCCCGGACGATTCATCCCTTCTCAAAGGACGCTGTTGGTCTGCAACTCCATATAACGATGAGCAGCAGGACAACATTCTTTAATATCTTTAACAGTGCTGTCACACCCCGGACGATTCCTCCCTTCTCTAAGGACGCTGTTGATCTACAACTCCATATAACGATGAGCAGCAGGACAATATTCTTGATTATTTTTAACAGTGCTGACACCAACCGGACGATTCATCCCTTCTCTAAAGACGCAGTTGGTCTGAAACTCCATATAACGATGAGCAGCAGGACAACATTCTTGACTACCTTTAACAGGGCTGTCACACCCCAGACGATTCATCCCTTCACTAAGGACGCTGTTGGTCTGCAACTCCATATAATGATGAGCAGCAGGACAATATTCTTGACAATCTTTAACAGTGCTGACTCCCGCCGGACAATTCATCCCTTCTCTAAGGATGCTTTTGGTCTGCCACTCCATATAACGATGAGCAGCAGGACAATATTTTAGACTATCTTTAACAGTGCTGACAAACCCCGGACGATTCATCCCTTCTCTAAGGACGCTGTTGGCTGCAACTCCATATAACGATGAGCAGCAAGACAATATTCTCTACTATCCTTAGCAGTGTTGACACCCCCTGGACAATTCATCATTTCCATAAGGACGCCTTTGGTCTGCAACTCCGTATAACGATGAGCAGCAGGACAATATTCTGGACTATCCTTAATATTGCTGACACCCCTCGGCCGATTCATCCCTTCTCTAAGGACGCTGTTGGTCTGCAACTCCATATAACGATGAGCAGCAGGACAATATTCTTGACTATCCTTAACAGTAAAGACAGCCCCCGGACGATTGTTCCCTTCGGCAAGGACGCATTTGGTCTGCAACTCCATATAACGATGAGCAGCAGGACAATATTCTGGACTATCCTTAATATTGCTGACACCCCCCGGACGATACATCCCTTCTCTAAGGACGCTGTTGGTCGGTAACTCCATATTACAATGAGCAGCAGGACAACTTTGTTGACTATCTTAACAGTGCTGACACCCCCGGACGATTCATCCCTTCTCAAAGGACGCTGTTCCATATAACGATGAGCAGCAGGACAATATTCTTGATTATCTTTAACAGTGCTGACGTCCCCCCCCCCCCCCGGACGATTCATCCCTTCTCTAAGGACGCTGTTGGTCTGCAACTCCATATAACGATGAGCAGCAGGACAATATTCTTGACTATCTTTAACAGTGCTGACACACCCCGGGCGACTCATCCATTCTGTAAGGACGCTGTTGGTCTGCAACTCCATATAACAATGAGCAGCAGGACAACATTCTTGACTATCTATAACATTGCTGACACCCCCCGGACGATTCATCACTTCTCTAAGGACGCTGTTCCTCTGCAACTCCATATAACCATGAGCAGCAGGACAACATTCTTTACTGTCTTTAACAGTGCTGTCACACCTCGGACGATTCATCCCTTCTCAAAGGACGCTGTTGGTCTGCAACTCCATATAACGATGAGCAGCAGGACAATATTCTTGACTATCTTTAACAGTGCTGACACCCGCCGCACGAACATCCATTCTCTAAGGACGCGTTTGGTCACCAACTCCATATAACGATGAGCAGCAGGACAATATTCTTGACTATCCTTAACAGTGCTTACACCCCCCGGACGATCCATCCCTTCGCTAAGGACGCTGTTCTTATGCAACTCCATATAAAGATGAGCAACAGGACAATATTCTTGACTATCTCTAACAGTGCTGACATCCAATGGACGATTCATGCCTTCTCTAAGGATGCTTTCGGTCTGCAACTCCATATAACGATGAGCAGCAGGACAATATTCTAGACTGTCTTTAACAGTGCTGACACTCTCCGGACGATTTATCCCTTCTCTAAGGACGCTGTTGGTCTGCAACTCCATATAACTATGAGCAGTGGGAAACTATTCTTGACTATCCTTAACAGTGCTGACACCCCAAGGACGATTCATCCCTTCTCTAAGGACGCTGTTGGTCAGCAACTCCATATAACGATGAGCAGCAGGACAATATCCTTGACTATCTTTAACAGTGTTGACACCCCCCGGACGATCATCCATTCTCTAAGGACGCTGTTGGTCTGCAACTCCATATAACGATGAGCAGCAGGACAATATTCTTGACAATCTTTAACAGTGCTGACACCCGCCAGACAATTCATCCCTTCTCTAAGGACGCTGTTGGCTGCAACTCCATATAACGATGAGCAGCATGAGAATATTCTTTAATATCTTTAACAGTGCCGTCACACACTGGACGATTCATCCCTTCTCTAAGGACGCTGTTGGTCTGCAACTCCATATAACGATGAGCAGCAGGACAACATTCTTTAATATCTTTAACAGTGCTGTCACACCCCGGACGATTCCTCCCTTCCCTAAGGACGTTGTTGGTCTGCAACTCCATACAACGATGAGCAGCAGGACAATAATCTTGTCTATCTTTAACAGTACTGACAACCCCCGGACGATTCATCCCTTCTCAAAGGACGCTGTTAGTCTGCAACTACATATAAAGATGAGCAGCTGGACAACATTCTTGACTATCTTTAACAGTGCTGACACCCCCTCCCCCCAGACTATTCATCCCTTCCATAAGGACGCCTTTGGTCTGCAACTCCATATAACGATGAGCAGCAGGACAATATTCTTGACTATCCTTAACAGTGCTGACACCCCCGGACGATTCATCCCTTCTCTAAGGACGCTGTTGATCTACAACTCCATATAACGATGAGCAGCAGGACAACATTCTTGATTATTTTTAACTGTGCTGACACCAACCGGACGATTCATCCCTTCTCTAAAGACGTTGTTGTTCTGCAACTCCATATAACGATGAGCAGCAGGACAATATTTTAGACTATCTTTAACAGTGCTGACAAACCCCGGACGATTCATCCCTTCTCTAAGGACGCTGTAGGCTGCAAATCCATATAACGATGAGCAGCAAGACAATATTCTCTACTATCCTTAGCAGTGTTGACACCCCCCGGACAATTCATCATTTCCATAAGGACGCCTTTGGTCTGCAACACCGTATAACGATGAGCAGCAGGACAATATTCTTGACAATCTTTAACAGTGCTGACACCCGCCGGACAATTCATCCCTTCTCTAAGGACGCTGTTGGTCTGCAACTCCATATAACGATGAGCAGCAGGACAATATTCTTGACTATCTTTAACAGTGCTGACACCAAAGGACGGTTCATCCCTTCTCAAAGGACGCTGTTGGTCTGCAACTACATATAACGATGAGCAGCAGGACAACATTCTTGACTATATTTAACAGTGCTAACACCCCCCAGACGATTCATCCCTTCTCTAAGGACGCTGTTGGTCTGTAACTCCATATAACGATGAGCAGCAGGACCATATTCTTGACTATCTTTAACAGTGCTGACACCCCCCAGACGATACATCCCTTCTCTAAGGACGCTGTTGGTCTGCAACTCCATATAACGATGAGCAGCAGGACAACATTCTTTAATATCTTTAACAGTGCTGTCACACCCCGGACGATTCCTCCCTTCTCTAAGGACGCTGTTGGTCTGCAAATCCATACAACGATGAGCAGCAGGACAATAATCTTGTCTATCTTTAACAGTACTGACCACCCCCGGACGATTCATCCCTTCTCAAAGGACGCTGTTAGTCTGCAACTACATATAAAGATGAGCAGCTGGACAACATTCTTGACTATCTTTAACAGTGCTGACACCCCCCCCCCCCCAGACTACTCATCCCTTCCATAAGGACGCCTTTGGTCTGCAACTCCATATAACGATGAGCAGCAGGACAATATTCTTGACTATCCTTAACAGTGCTGACACCCCCCGGACGATTCATCCCTTCTCTAAGGACGCTGTTGATCTACAACTCCATATAACGATGAGCAGCAGGACAATATTCTTGATTATTTTTAACAGTGCTGACACCAACCGGACGATTCATCCCTTCACTAAGGACGCTGTTGGTCTGCAACTCCATATAATGATGAGCAGCAGGACAATATTCTTGACAATCTTTAACAGTGCTGACTCCCGCCGGACAATTCATCCCTTCTCTAAGGATGCTTTTGGTCTGCCACTCCATATAACGATGAGCAGCAGGACAATATTTTAGACTATCTTTAACAGTGCTGACAAACCCCGGACGATTCATCCCTTCTCTAAGGACGCTGTTGGCTGCAACTCCATATAACGATGAGCAGCAAGACAATATTCTCTACTATCCTTAGCAGTGTTGACACCCCCTGGACAATTCATCATTTCCATAAGGACGCCTTTGGTCTGCAACTCCGTATAACGATGAGCAGCAGGACAATATTCTGGACTATCCTTAATATTGCTGACACCCCTCGGCCGATTCATCCCTTCTCTAAAGACGCTGTTGGTCTGCAACTCCATATAACGATGAGCAGCAGGACAATATTTTAGACTATCTTTAACAGTGCTGACACACCCCAGGCGATTCATCCCTTCTCTAAAGACGCTGTTGGTCTGCAAGTCCATATAACGATGAGCACCACGACAACATTCTTGACTACCTTTAACAGTGCTGACTCCCGCCGGACAATTCATCCCTTCTCTAAGGACGCTTTTCGTCTGCAACTCCATATAACGATGAGCAGCAGGGCAATATTCTTGTCTATCTTTAACAGAGCTGACACCCCCCGGACGATACATCCCTTCTCTAAGGACGCTGTTGGTCGGTAACTCCATATTACAATGAGCAGCAGGACAACTTTGTTGACTATCTTAACAGTGCTGACACCCCCGGACGATTCATCCCTTCTCAAAGGACGCTGTTCCATATAACGATGAGCAGCAGGACAATATTCTTGATTATCTTTAACAGTGCTGACGTCCCCCCCCCCCCCCCCAGACGATTCATCCCTTCTCTAAGGACGCTGTTGGTCTGCAACTCCATATAACGATGAGCAGCAGGACAATATTCTTGACTATCTTTAACAGTGCTGACACACCCCGGGCGACTCATCCATTCTGTAAGGACGCTGTTGGTCTGCAACTCCATATAACGATGAGCAGTAGGACAATATTCTTGACTATCTTTAACAGTGCTGACACCCCACGGACGATTCATCCCTTCTCTAAGGACGCTGTTGTTCTGCAACTCCATATAACAATGAGCAGCAGGACAACATTCTTGACTATCTATAACATTGCTGACACCCCCCGGACGATTCATCACTTCTCTAAGGACGCTGTTCCTCTGCAAATCCATATAACCATGAGCAGCAGGACAACATTCTTTACTGTCTTTAACAGTGCTGTCACACCTCGGACGATTCATCCCTTCTCAAAGGACGCTGTTGGTCTGCAACTCCATATAACGATGAGCAGCAGGACAATATTCTTGACTATCTTTAACAGTGCTGACACCCGCCGCACGAACATCCATTCTCTAAGGACGCGTTTGGTCACCAACTCCATATAACGATGAGCAGCAGGACAATATTCTTGACTATCCTTAACAGTGCTTACACCCCCCGGACGATCCATCCCTTCGCTAAGGACGCTGTTCTTATGCAACTCCATATAAATATGAGCAACAGGACAATATTCTTGACTATCTCTAACAGTGCTGACATCCAATGGACGATTCATGCCTTCTCTATGGATGCTTTCGGTCTGCAACTCCATATAACGATGAGCAGCAGGACAATATTCTAGACTGTCTTTAACAGTGCTGACACTCTCCGGACGATTTATCCCTTCTCTAAGGACGCTGTTGGTCTGCAACTCCATATAACTATGAGCAGTGGGAAACTATTCTTGACTATCCTTAACAGTGCTGACACCCCAAGGACGATTCATCCCTTCTCTAAGGACGCTGTTGGTCAGCAACTCCATATAACGATGAGCAGCAGGACAATATCCTTGACTATCTTTAACAGTGTTGACACCCCCCGGACGATCATCCATTCTCTAAGGACGCTGTTGGTCTGCAACTCCATATAATGATGAGCAGCAGGACAATATTCTTGACAATCTTTAACAGTGCTGACACCCGCCAGACAATTCATCCCTTCTCTAAGGACGCTGTTGGCTGCAACTCCATATAACGATGAGCAGCATGAGAATATTCTTTAATATCTTTAACAGTGCTGTCACACACTGGACGATTCATCCCTTCTCTAAGGACGCTGTTGGTCTGCAACTCCATATAACGATGAGCAGCAGGACAATATTCTTTAATATCTTTAACAGTGCTGTCACACCCCGGACGATTCCTCCCTTCTCTAAGGACGCTGTTGGTCTGCAACTCCATACAACGATGAGCAGCAGGACAATAATCTTGTCTATCTTTAACGGTACTGACAACCCCCGGACGATTCATCCCTTCTCAAAGGACGCTGTTAGTCTGCAACTACATATAAAGATGAGCAGCTGGACAACATTCTTGACTATCTTTAACAGTGCTGACACCCCCCCCCCCCCAGACTATTCATCCCTTCCATAAGGACGCCTTTGGTCTGCAACTCCATATAACGATGAGCAGCAGGACAATATTCTTGACTATCCTTAACAGTGCTGACACCCCCCGGACGATTCATCCCTTCTCTAAGGACGCTGTTGATCTACAACTCCATATAACGATGAGCAGCAGGACAATATTCTTGATTATTTTTAACAGTGCTGACACCAACCGGACGATTCATCCTTTCTCTAAAGACGCTGTTGGTCTGAAACTCCATATAACGATGAGCAGCAGGACAATATTCTTGATTATTTTTAACAGTGCTGACACCAACCGGACGATTCATCCCTTCTCTAAAGACGCTGTTGGTCTGAAACTCCATATAACGATGAGCAGCAGGACAACATTCTTGACTACCTTTAACAGGGCTGTCACACCCCAGACGATTCATCCCTTCACTAAGGACGCTGTTGGTCTGCAACTCCATATAACGATGAGCAGCAGGACAATATTCTTGACTATCTTTAACAGTGCTGACACCAAAGGACGGTTCATCCCTTCTCAAAGGACGCTGTTGGTCTGCAACTCCATATAACGATGAGCAGCAGGACAATATTCTTGACTATCTTTAACAGTGCTGACACCAAAGGACGGTTCATCCCTTCTCAAAGGACGCTGTTGGTCTGCAACTACATATAACGATGAGCAGCAGGACAACATTCTTGACTATATTTAACAGTGCTAACACCCCCCAGACGATTCATCCCTTCTCTAAGGACGCTGTTGGTCTGTAACTCCATATAACGATGAGCAGCAGGACCATATTCTTGACTATCTTTAACAGTGCTGACACCCCCCGGACGATACATCCCTTCTCTAAGGACGCTGTTGGTCTGCAACTCCATATAACGATGAGCAGCAGGACAACATTCTTTAATATCTTTAACAGTGCTGTCACACCCCGGACGATTCCTCCCTTCTCTAAGGACGCTGTTGGTCTGCAAATCCATACAACGATGAGCAGCAGGACAATAATCTTGTCTATCTTTAACAGTACTGACCACCCCCGGACGATTCATCCCTTCTCAAAGGACGCTGTTAGTCTGCAACTACATATAAAGATGAGCAGCTGGACAACATTCTTGACTATCTTTAACAGTGCTGACACCCCCCCCCCCCAGACTACTCATCCCTTCCATAAGGACGCCTTTGGTCTGCAACTCCATATAACGATGAGCAGCAGGACAATATTCTTGACTATCCTTAACAGTGCTGACACCCCCCGGACGATTCATCCCTTCTCTAAGGACGCTGTTGATCTACAACTCCATATAACGATGAGCAGCAGGACAATATTCTTGATTATTTTTAACAGTGCTGACACCAACCGGACGATTCATCCCTTCTCTAAAGACGCTGTTGGTCTGAAACTCCATATAACGATGAGCAGCAGGACAACATTCTTGACTACCTTTAACAGGGCTGTCACACCCCAGACGATTCATCCCTTCACTAAGGACGCTGTTGGTCTGCAACTCCATATAATGATGAGCAGCAGGACAATATTCTTGACAATCTTTAACAGTGCTGACTCCCGCCGGACAATTCATCCCTTCTCTAAGGATGCTTTTGGTCTGCCACTCCATATAACGATGAGCAGCAGGACAATATTTTAGACTATCTTTAACAGTGCTGACAAACCCCGGACGATTCATCCCTTCTCTAAGGACGCTGTTGGCTGCAACTCCATATAACGATGAGCAGCAAGACAATATTCTCTACTATCCTTAGCAGTGTTGACACCCCCTGGACAATTCATCATTTCCATAAGGACGCCTTTGGTCTGCAACTCCGTATAACGATGAGCAGCAGGACAATATTCTGGACTATCCTTAATATTGCTGACACCCCTCGGCCGATTCATCCCTTCTCTAAGGACGCTGTTGGTCTGCAACTCCATATAACGATGAGCAGCAGGACAATATTTTAGACTATCTTTAACAGTGCTGACACACCCCAGGCGATTCATCCCTTCTCTAAAGACGCTGTTGGTCTGCAAGTCCATATAACGATGAGCACCACGACAACATTCTTGACTACCTTTAACAGTGCTGACTCCCGCCGGACAATTCATCCCTTCTCTAAGGACGCTTTTCGTCTGCAACTCCATATAACGATGAGCAGCAGGGCAATATTCTTGTCTATCTTTAACAGAGCTGACACCCCCCGGACGATACATCCCTTCTCTAAGGACGCTGTTGGTCGGTAACTCCATATTACAATGAGCTGCAGGACAACTTTGTTGACTATCTTAACAGTGCTGACACCCCCGGACGATTCATCCCTTCTCAAAGGACGCTGTTCCATATAACGATGAGCAGCAGGACAATATTCTTGATTATCTTTAACAGTCCTGACGTCCCCCCCCCCCCTAGACGATTCATCCCTTGTCTAAGGACGCTGTTGGTCTGCAACTCCATATAACGATGAGCAGCAGGACAATATTCTTGACTATCTTTAACAGTGCTGACACACCCCGGGCGACTCATCCATTCTGTAAGGACGCTGTTGGTCTGCAACTCCATATAACGATGAGCAGTAGGACAATATTCTTGACTATCTTTAACAGTGCTGACACCCCACGGACGATTCATCCCTTCTCTAAGGACGCTGTTGTTCTGCAACTCCATATAACAATGAGCAGCAGGACAACATTCTTGACTATCTATAACATTGCTGACACCCCCCGGACGATTCATCACTTCTCTAAGGACGCTGTTCCTCTGCAAATCCATATAACCATGAGCAGCAGGACAACATTCTTTACTGTCTTTAACAGTGCTGTCACACCTCGGACGATTCATCCCTTCTCAAAGGACGCTGTTGGTATGCAACTCCATATAACGATGAGCAGCAGGACAATATTCTTGACTATCTTTAACAGTGCTGACACCCGCCGCACGAACATCCATTCTCTAAGGACGCGTTTGGTCACCAACTCCATATAACGATGAGCAGCAGGACAATATTCTTGACTATCCTTAACAGTGCTTACACCCCCCGGACGATCCATCCCTTCGCTAAGGACGCTGTTCTTATGCAACTCCATATAAATATGAGCAACAGGACAATATTCTTGACTATCTCTAACAGTGCTGACATCCAATGGACGATTCATGCCTTCTCTAAGGATGCTTTCGGTCTGCAACTCCATATAACGATGAGCAGCAGGACAATATTCTAGACTGTCTTTAACAGTGCTGACACTCTCCGGACGATTTATCCCTTCTCTAAGGACGCTGTTGGTCTGCAACTCCATATAACTATGAGCAGTGGGAAACTATTCTTGACTATCCTTAACAGTGCTGACACCCCAAGGACGATTCATCCCTTCTCTAAGGACGCTGTTGGTCAGCAACTCCATATAACGATGAGCAGCAGGACAATATCCTTGACTATCTTTAACAGTGTTGACACCCCCCGGACGATCATCCATTCTCTAAGGACGCTGTTGGTCTGCAACTCCATATAATGATGAGCAGCAGGACAATATTCTTGACAATCTTTAACAGTGCTGACACCCGAAAGACAATTCATCCCTTCTCTAAGGACGCTGTTGGCTGCAACTCCATATAACGATGAGCAGCATGAGAATATTCTTTAAGATCTTTAACAGTGCTGTCACACACTGGACGATTCATCCCTTCTCTAAGGACGCTGTTGGTCTGCAACTCCATATAACGATGAGCAGCAGGACAATATTCTTTAATATCTTTAACAGTGCTGTCACACCCCGGACGATTCCTCCCTTCTCTAAGGACGCTGTTGTTCTGCAACTCCATATAACGATAAGCAGTAGGACAATATTCTTGATTATCTTTAACAGTGCTGACTCCCGCCGGACAATTCATCCCTTCTCTAAGGACGCTTTTGGTCTGCAACTCCATATAACGATGAGCAGCAGGGCAATATTCTTGTCTATCTTTAACAGAGCTGACACCCCCCGGACGATACATCCCTTCTCTAAGGACGCTGTTGGTCTGTAACTCCATATTACAATGAGCAGCAGGACAACATTGTTGACTATCTTAACAGTGCTGACACCGCCGGACGATTCATCCCTTCTCAAAGGACGCTGTTCCATATAACGATGAGCAGCAGGACAATATTCTTGATTATCTTTAACAGTGCTGACGTCCCCCCCCCCCCCCGGACGATTCATCCCTTCTCTAAGGACGCTGTTGGTCTGCAACTCCATATAACGATGAGCAGCAGGACAATATTCTTGACTATCTTTAACAGTGCTGACACACCACGGACGACTCATCCATTCTGTAAGGACGCTGTTGGTCTGCAACTCCATATAACGATGAACAGCAGGACAATATTCTTGACTATCTTTAACAGTGCTGACACCCCACGGACGATTCATCCCTTCTCTAAGGACGCTGTTGTTCTGCAACTCCATATAACAATGAGCAGCAGGACAACATTCTTGACTATCTATAACATTGCTGACACCCCCCGGACGATTCATCACTTCTCTAAGGACGCTGTTCCTCTGCAACTCCATATAACCATGAGCAGCAGTACAACATTCTTTACTGTCTTTAACAGTGCTGTCACACCTCGGACGATTCATCCCTTCTCAAAGGACGCTGTTGGTCTGCAACCCCATATAACGATGAGCAGCTGGACAATATTCTTGACTATCTTTAACAGTGCTGACACCCCCCGCACGAACATCCATTCTCTAAGGACGCGTTTGGTCACCAACTCCATATAACGATGAGCAGCAGGACAATATTCTTGACTATCCTTAACAGTGCTTACACCCCCCGGACGATTCATCCCTTCGCTAAGGACGCAGTTCTTCTGCAACTCCATATAAAGATGAGCAACAGGACAATATTCTTGACTATCTCTAACAGTGCTGACATCCAATGGACGATTCATGCCTTCTCTAAGGATGCTTTCGGTCTGCAACTCCATATAACGATGAGCAGCAGGACAATATTCTAGACTGTCTTTAACAGTGCTGACACTCTCCGGACGATTCATCCCTTCTCTAAGGACGCTGTTGGTCTGCAACTCCATATAACTATGAGCAGTAGGAAAATATTCTTGACTATCCTTAACAGTGCTGACACCCCAAGGACGATTCATCCCTTCTCTAACTACGCTGTTGGTCAGCAACTCCATATAACGATGAGCAGCAGGACAATATCCTTGACTATCTTTAACAGTTACACACCCCCCGGACGATCATCCATTCTCTAAGGACGCTGTTGGTGTGCAACTCCATATAACGATGAGCAGCAGGACAATATTCTTGACAATCTTTAACAGTGCTGACACCCGCCAGACAATTCATCCCTTCTCTAAGGACGCTGTTGGCTGCAACTCCATATAACGATGAGCAGCATGAGAATATTGTTTAATATCTTTAACAGTGATGTCACACACTGGACGATTCATCCCTTCTCTAAGGACGCTGTTGGTCTGCAACTCCATATAACGATGAGCAGCAGGACAATATTCTTGACTATCTTTAACAGTGCTGACACCAAAGGACGATTCATCACTTCTCAAAGGACGCTGTTGGTCTGCAACTACATATAACGATGAGCAGCAGGACAACATTCTTGACTATATTTAACAGTGCTAACACCCCCCAGACGATTCATCCTTTCTCTAAGGACGCTGTTGGTCTGTAACTCCATATAACGATGAGCAGCAGGACAATATTCTTGACTATCTTTAACAGTGCTGACACCCCACGGACGATACGTCCCTTCTCTAAGGACGCTGTTGGTCTGTAACTCCATATAACGATGAGCAGCAGGACAACATTGTTGACTATCTTAACAGTGCTGACACCCCCGGACGATTCATCCCTTCTCAAAGGACGCTGTTGGTCTGCAACTCCATATAACGATGAGCAGCAGGACAACATTCTTTAATATCTTTAACAGTGCTGTCACACCCCGGACGATTCCTCCCTTCTCTAAGGACGCTGTTGGTCTGCAACTCCATACAACGATGAGCAGCAGGACAATAATCTTGTCTATCTTTAACGGTACTGACAACCCCCGGACGATTCATCCCTTCTCAAAGGACGCTGTTAGTCTGCAACTACATATAAAGATGAGCAGCTGGACAACATTCTTGACTATCTTTAACAGTGCTGACACCCCCCCCCCCCAGACTACTCATCCCTTCCATAAGGACGATTTTGGTCTGCAACTCCATATAACGATGAGCAGCAGGACAATATTCTTGACTATCCTTAACAGTGCTGACACCCCCCGGACGATTCATCCCTTCTCTAAGGACGCTGTTGATCTACAACTCCATATAACGATGAGCAGCAGGACAATATTCTTGATTATTTTTAACAGTGCTGACACCAACCGGACGATTCATCCCTTCTCTAAAGACGCAGTTGGTCTGAAACTCCATATAACGATGAGCAGCAGGACAACATTCTTGACTACCTTTAACAGGGCTGTCACACCCCAGACGATTCATCCCTTCACTAAGGACGCTGTTGGTCTGCAACTCTATATAATGATGAGCAGCAGGACAATATTCTTGACAATCTTTAACAGTGCTGACTCCCGCCGGACAATTCATCCCTTCTCTAAGGATGCTTTTGGTCTGCCACTCCATATAACGATGAGCAGCAGGACAATATTTTAGACTATCTTTAACAGTGCTGACAAACCCCGGATGATTCATCCCTTCTCTAAGGACGCTGTTGGCTGCAACTCCATATAACGATGAGCAGCAAGACAATATTCTCTACTATCCTTAGCAGTGTTGACACCCCCTGGACATTTCATCATTTCCATAAGGACGCCTTTGGTCTGCAACTCCGTATAACGATGAGCAGCAGGACAATATTCTTGACAATCTTTAACAGTGCTGACACCCGCCGGCCGATTCATCCCTTCTCTAAGGACGCTGTTGGTCTGCAACTCCATATAACGATGAGCAGCAGGACAATATTCTTGACTATCCTTAACAGTAAAGACAGCCCCCAGACGATTGTTCCCTTCGGCAAGGACGCATTTGGTCTGCAACTCCATATAACGATGAGCAGCAGGACAATATTCTGGACTATCCTTAATATTGCTCACACCCCCCGGGCGATACATCCCTTCTCTAAGGACGCTGTTGGTCGGTAACTCCATATTACAATGAGCAGCAGGACAACTTTGTTGACTATCTTAACAGTGCTGACACCCCCGGACGATTCATCCCTTCTCAAAGGACGCTGTTCCATATAACGATGAACAGCAGGACAATATTCTTGATTATCTTTAACAGTGCTGACGTCCCCCCCCCCCCCCCCCCCGGACGCTTCATCCCTTCTCTAAGGACGCTGTTGGTCTGCAACTCCATATAACGATGAGCAGCAGGACAATATTCTTGACTATCTTTAACAGTGCTGACACACCCCGGGCGACTCATCCATTCTGTAAGGACGCTGTTGGTATGCAACTCCATATAACAATGAGCAGCAGGACAACATTCTTGACTACCTATAACATTGCTGACACCCCCCGGACGATTCATCACTTCTCTAAGGACGCTGTTCCTCTGCAACTCCATATAACCATGAGCAGCAGGACAACATTCTTTACTGTCTTTAACAGTGCTGTCACACCTCGGACGATTCATCCCTTCTCAAAGGACGCTGTTGGTCTGCAACTCCATATAACGATGAGCAGCAGGACAATATTCTTGACTATCTTTAACAGTGCTGACACCCGCCGCACGAACATCCATTCTCTAAGGACGCGTTTGGTCACCAACTCCATATAACGATGAGCAGAAGGACAATATTCTTGACTATCCTTAACAGTGCTTACACCCCACGGACGATCCATCCCTTCGCTAAGGACGCTGTTCATATGCAACTCCATATAAAGATGAGCAACAGGACAATATTCTTGACTATCTCTAACAGTGCTGACATCCAATGGACGATTCATGCCTTCTCTAAGGATGCTTTCGGTCTGCAACTCCATATAACGATGAGCAGCAGGACAATATTCTAGACTGTCTTTAACAGTGCTGACACTCTCCGGACGATTTATCCCTTCTCTAAGGACGCTGTTGGTCTGCAACTCCATATAACTATGAGCAGTGGGAAACTATTCTTGACTATCCTTAACAGTGCTGTCACACCCCGGACGATTCCTCCCTTCCCTAAGGACGTTGTTGGTCCGCAACTCCATACAACGATGAGCAGCAGGACAATAATCTTGTCTATCTTTAACAGTACTGACAAACCCCCGGACGATTCATCCCTTCTCAAAGGACGCTGTTAGTCTGCAACTACATATAAAGATGAGCAGCTGGACAACATTCTTGACTATCTTTAACAGTGCTGACACCCCCCCCCCCCAGACTATTCATCCCTTCCATAAGGACGCCTTTGGTCTGCAACTCCATATAACGATGAGCAGCAGGACAATATTCTTGACTATCCTTAACAGTGCTGACACCCCCGGACGATTCATCCCTTCTCTAAGGACGCTGTTGATCTACAACTCCATATAACGATGAGCAGCAGGACAACATTCTTGATTATTTTTAACTGTGCTGACACCAACCGGACGATTCATCCCTTCTCTAAAGACGTTGTTGTTCTGCAACTCCATATAACGATGAGCAGCAGGACAATATTTTAGACTATCTTTAACAGTGCTGACAAACCCCGGACGATTCATCCCTTCTCTAAGGACGCTGTTGGCTGCAAATCCATATAACGATGAGCAGCAAGACAATATTCTCTACTATCCTTAGCAGTGTTGACACCCCCCGGACAATTCATCATTTCCATAAGGACGCCTTTGGTCTGCAACACCGTATAACGATGAGCAGCAGGACAATATTCTTGACAATCTTTAACAGTGCTGACACCCGCTGGACAATTCATCCCTTCTCTAAGGACGCTGTTGGTCTGCAACTCCATATAACGATGAGCAGCAGGACAATATTCTTGACTATCTTTAACAGTGCTGACACCAAAGGACGGTTCATCCCTTCTCAAAGGACGCTGTTGGTCTGCAACTACATATAACGATGAGCAGCAGGACAACATTCTTGACTATATTTAACAGTGCTAACACCCCCCAGACGATTCATCCCTTCTCTAAGGACGCTGTTGGTCTGTAACTCCATATAACGATGAGCAGCAGGACAATATTCTTGACCATCTTTAACAGTGCTGACACCCCCCGGACGATACATCCCTTCTCTAAGGACGCTGTTGGTCTGTAACTGCATATAACGATGAGCAGCAGGACAACATTGTTGACTATCTTAACAGTGCTGACACCCCCGGACGATTCATCCCTTCTCAAAGGACGCTGTTGGTCTGCAACTCCATATAACGATGAGCAGCAGGACAACATTCTTTAATATCTTTAACAGTGCTGTCACACCCCGGACGATTCCTCCCTTCTCTAAGGACGCTGTTGGTCTGCAAATCCATACAACGATGAGCAGCAGGACAATAACCTTGTCTATCTTTAACAGTACTGACAACCCCCGGACGATTTATCCCTTCGCAAACGACGCTGTTAGTCTGCAACTACATATAAAGATGAGCAGCTGGACAATATTCTTGACTATCTTTAACAGTGCTGACACCCCCCCCCCCCAGACTATTCATCCCTTCCATAAGGACGCCTTTGGTATGCAACTCCATATAACGATGAGCAGCAGGACAATATTCTTGACTATTCTTAAAAGTGCTGACACCCCCGGACGATTCATCCCTTCTGTAAGGACGCTGTTGATCTACAACTCCATATAACGATGAGCACCACGACAACATTCTTGACTATCTTTAACAGTGCTGTCACACCCCGGACGATTCATCCCTTCTCTAAGGACGCTGTTGGTCTGCAACTCCATATAACGATGAGCAGCAGGACAATATTCTTGACTATCTTTAACAGTGCTGACACCCCACGGACGATCATCGCTTCTCTTAGGACGCTGTTGGTCTGCAACTCCATATAACGATGAGCAGCAGGACAACATTCTTGACTATCTTTAACAGTCCTGACACCCCCGGACGATTCATCCCTTCTCTAAGGACGCTGTTGGTCTGCAACTCCATACAATGATGAGCAGCAGGACAACATTCTTGACTATCTTTAACAGTGCTGTCACACCCCGGACGATTCATCCCTTCTCTAAGGACACTGTTGGTCTGCAACTCCATATTGTGATGAGCAGCAGGACAATATTAATGACTTTGTTTAACAGTGCTCACACACCCCGGACGATTCATCCCTTCCGTAAGAACGCTGTTGGTGTGCAACTCCATATAACGATGAGCAGCAGGACATTATTCTTGACTATCTTTAATAGTGCTGACACCCACCGGACGATTCATCCCTTTTCTAAGGACGCTGTTGGTCTGCATCTCCATAAGACGATGAGCAGCACGAAAATATTCTTGACTATCTTTAACAGTGCTGACACCTCCCGGACGATCCATCCCTTCTCTAAGGACGCTGTTGGTCTGCAACTCCATATAACGATGAGCAGCAGGACAATATTCTTGATTATCTTTAACAGTGCTGACACCCCCCAGACGATTCATCCCTTCTCTAAGGACGCATTTGGTCTGCAACTCCATATAACGATGAGCAGCAGGACAGTATTCTTGACGATCTTTAACAGTGCTGACACCTCCCGGACGATACATCCCTTCTCTAAGGACCCTGTTGGTCTGCAACTCCTTATAACGATGAGCAGCAGGACAATATTCTTGACTATCCTTAACAGTGCTGACACCCCCAGACGATTCATCGCTTGTCTAAGAACACTGTTGGTCTGAAACTCCATATAACGATGAGCAGCAGGACAATATTCTTGATTATCATTAACAGTGCTGACACCCGCCGGACGATATATCCCTTCCATAAGGACGCTTTTGGTCTGCAACTTCATATAACGATGAGCAGCAGGACAATATTCTTGACTATCTTTAACAGTGCTGAGAGCCCCCAGACGATTCGTCCCTTCTCTCAGGACGCTGTTGGTCTGCAACTCCATACAACGATGAGCAGCAGGACAACATTCTTGACTATCTTTAACAGTGCTGTCACACCCCGATCGATTCATCCCATCTCTAAGGACGCTGTTGAACTGCAACTCCATATAACGATGTGCAGCAGGACAATATTTTTGACTATCTTTACCAGTGCTGACACACCACAGACGATTCATCCCTTCTGTAAGGACGCTGTTGGTCTGCAATTCCATATAACGATGAGCAGCATGACAATATTCCTGACTATCTTTAACAGTGCTGACACCCACCAGACGATTCATCCTTTCTCTAAGGACGCTGTTGGTCTGCAACTCCATATAACGATGAGCTGCAGGACAATATTCTTGATTATCTTTAACAATGCTGACACCCCCCGGACGATTCATCCCTTGTCTAAGAACACTGTTGGTCTGAAACTCCATATAACGATGGGCAGCAGGACAATATTCTTGACTATCTTTAACAGTGCTGACACCCCACGGCCGATTCATCACTTCGCTAAGGACGCTGTTGGTGTGCAACTCCATACAACGATGAGCAGCCTCAGATCATTCTTGACTATCTTTAACAGTGCTGTCACACCCCGGAAAATTCATCCCTTCTCTAAGGCCGATGTTGGTCTGCAACTCCATATAACGATGAGCAGCAGGACAATATTCTTGACTATCTTTACCAGTGCTGACGCACCCCAGACGATTCATCCCTTCAGTAAGGACGCTGTTGTTCTGCAACTCCATATAACGATGAGCAGCAGGACAATATTCCTGACTATCTTTAACAGTGCTGACACCCACCAGACGATTCATCCCTTCTCTAAGGACGCTGTTGGTCTGCAACTCCATATAACGATGAGCACCTGGACAATATTCTAGACTATCTTTAACAGTGCTGACTCCCCGGGACGATTCATCCCTTCTCTAAGGACGCTGTTGGTCTGCAAATCCATATAACGATGAGCAGCAGGAGAACATTCTTGACTATATTTAACAGTGCTGTCGCACAACGGACAATTCATCCCTTCTCTAACTACGCTGTTGGTATTCAACTCCCTATAACGATGAGCAGCAGGACAGTATTCTTGACTATGTTTAACAGTGCTTACAGCCCCCGGAAGATTCATCCCTTCTCTAAGGACGCTGTTGGTCTGCAACTCCAAACAACGATGAGCAGCAGGTCAACATTCTTGACTATCTTTAACAGCGCTGACACACCCCAGACGATGCATCCCTTCTCTAAGGACGCTGTTGGTTTGCAACTCCATATAACGATGAGCAGCAGGACAGTATTCTTGACTATCTTTAACAGTGCTGACACCCCCCGGACGATTCATCCCTTCTGTAAGGACGCTGTTGGTCTGCAACTCCATATAACAATGAGCAGCAGGACGATATTCTTGACTATCTTTAACAGTGATGACACCCCACGGACGATACATCCCTTCTCTAAGGACGCTGTTGGTCTGCATCACAATACGACGATGAGCAGCAGGACAGTATTCTTGACTATCTTTAACAGTGCTGACACCTCCCAAACGATACATCCCTTCTCTAAGGACCCTGTTGGTCTGCAACTCCATATAACGATGAGCAGCAGGACAATATTCTTGACAATCCTTAACAGTGCTGACACCCCCAGACGATTCATCCCTTGTCTAAGAACACTGTTGGTCTGAAACTCCAAATAACGATGAGCAGCAGGACAATATTCTTAACTATCTTTAACAGTGCTGAGAGCCCCCGGACGATTCGTCCCTTCTCTCAGGACGCTGTTGGTCTGCAACTCCATACAACGATGAGCAGCAGGACAACATTCTTGACTATCTTTAACAGTGCTGTCACACCCCGGACGATTCATCCCTTCTCTAAGGACGCTGTTGAACTGCAACTCCATTTAACGATGAGCAGTTGGACAATATTCTTGACTATCTTTACCAGTGCTGACACACCCCAGACGATTTATCCCTTCTGTAAGGACGCTGTTGGTCTGCAACTCCATATAACGATGAGCAGCAGGACAATATACCTGACTATCTTTAACAGTGCTGACACCCACCAGACGATTCATCCATTCTCTAAGGACGCTGTTGGTCTGGAACTCCATATAACGATGAGTTGCAGGACAATATTCTTGATTATCTTTAACAGTGCTGACACCCCACGGACGATTCATCCCTTGTCTAAGAACACTGTTGGTCTGAAACTCCATATAACGATGGGCAGCAGGACAATATTCTTGACTATCTTTAACAGTGCTGACACTCCACGGCCGATTCATCACTTCGCTAAGGACGCTGTTGGTGTGCAACTCCATACAACGATGAGCAGCCGGAGAACATTCTTGACTATCTTTAACAGTGCAGTCACACCCCGGACAATTCATCCCTTCTCTAAGGACGCTGTTGGTCTGCATCTCCATATAACGATGAGTAGCAGGACAATACTCTTGACTATCTTTAACTGTGCTGACACACCCCTGACGATGCATCCCTTCTCTAAGGACGCTGTTGGTCTGCAACTCCATACAACGATGAGCAGCAGGACAACATTCTTGACTATCTTTAACAGTGCCGACACTCCCCGGACGATTGATCCCTTCTCTAAGGACGCTGTTGTTCTGCAACTCCATATAACAATGAGCAGCTGGACAATATTCTAGACTATCTTTAACAGTGCTGACTCCCCGGGACGATTCATCCCTTCTCTAAGGATGCTTTTGGTCTGCAACTCCATATAACGATGAACAGCAGGACAACATTCTTGCCTATCTTTAACGGTGCTGTCACACACTGGACAATTCACCCTTCTCTAACTACGCTGTTGGTATGCAACTCCCTACAACGATGAGCAGCAGGACAGTATTCATGACTATCTTTAACAGTGCTTACAGCCCCCGGACGATTCATCCCTTCTCTAAGGACGCTGTTGGTCTGCAACTCCATACAACGATGAGCAGCAGGACAACATTCCTGACTATCATTAACAGTGCTGTCACACCCCAGACGATTCATCCCTTCTCTAAGGACGCTGTTGGTTTGCAACTCCATATAACGATGAGCAGCAGGACAATATTCTTGACTATCTTTAACAGTGCTGACACACCCCTGACGATGCATCCCTTCTCTAAGGACGCTGTTGGTCTGCAACTCCATACAACGATGAGCAGCAGGACAACATTCTTGACTATCTTTAACAGTGCCGACACTCCCCGGACGATTCATCCCTTCTCTAAGGACGCTGTTGGTCTGCAACTCCATATAACGATGAGCAGCAGGACAACATTCTTGACTATCTTTAACGGTGCTGTCACACACCGGACAATTCATCCCTTCTCTAACTACGCTGTTGGTATGCAACTCCCTACAACGATGAGCAGCAGGACAGTATTCATGACTATCTTTAACAGTGCTGACAGCCCCCGGACGATCCATCCCTTCTCTAAGGACGCTGTTGGTCTGCAACTCCATATAACGATGAGCAGCAGGACAATATACCTGACTATCTTTAACAGTGCTGACACCCACCAGACGATTCATCCCTTCTCTAAGGACGCTGTTGGTCTGCAACTCCATATAGCGATGAGTTGCAGGACAATATTCTTGATTATCTTTAACAGTGCTGACACCCCCCTGACGATTCATCCCTTGTCTAAGAACACTGTTGGTCTGAAACTCCATATAACAATGGGCAGCAGGACAATATTCTTGACTATCTTTAACAGTGCTGACACCCCACGGCCGATTCATCACTTCGCTAAGGGCGCTGTTGGTATGCAACTCCATACAACGATGAGCAGCCGGAGAACATTCTTGACTATCTTTAACAGTGCAGTCACACCCCGGACAATTCATCCCTTCTCTAAGGACGCTGTTGGTCTGCATCTCCATATAACGATGAGTAGCAGGACAATACTCTTGACTATCTTTAACTGTGCTGACACACCCCTGACGATGCATCCCTTCTCTAAGGACGCTGTTGGTCTGCAACTCCATACAACGATGAGCAGCAGGACAACATTCTTGACTATCTTTAACAGTGCCGACACTCCCCGGACGAATCATCCCTTCTCTAAGGACGCTGTTGGTCTGCAACTCCATATAACGATGAGCAGCTGGACAATATTCTAGACTATCTTTAACAGTGCTGACAGCCCCCAGATGATTCATCCCTTCTCTAAGGACGCTGTTGGTCTGCAACTCCATACAACGATGAGCAGCAGGACAACATCCTTGACTATCTTTAACAGTGCTGTCACGCCCCAGACGATTCATCCCTTCTCTAAGGACGCTGTTGGTTTGCAACTCCATATAACGATGAGCAGCAGGACAATATTCTTGACTATTTTTAACAGTGCTGACACCCCCCCGGACGATTCATCCCTTCTGTAAGGACGCTGTTGGTCTACAACTCCACATAACGATGAGCAGCAGGACAATATTCTTGATTATCTTTAACAGTAATCACACACCCCAGACGATTCAACCCTTCTCTAAGGACGCTGTTGGTCTACAACTCCATATAACGATGAGCAGCAGGACAATATACTTGATTACCTTTAACAGTGTTGACACTCCCCGGACGATTCATCCCTTGTCTAAGAACATTGTTTGTCTGAAACTCCATATAACGATGAGCAGCAGCACAATATTCTTGACTATATTTAACAGTGCTGTCACACCCCGGACAATTCATCCCTTCTGTAAGGACGCTGTTGGTCTGCAACTCCATATAACAATGAGCAGCAGGACGATATTCTTGACTATCTTTAACAGTGCTGGCACCCCCCGGACGATACATCCCTTCTCTAAGGACGCTGTTGGTCTGCATCTCCATACGACGATGAGCAGCAAGACAATATTCTTGACTATCTTTAACAGTGCTGACACCTCCCGGACGATCCATCCCTTCTCTAAGGACGCTGTTGGTCTGCAACTCCATATAACGATGAGCAGTAGGACAATATTCCTGACTATCTTTAACAGTGCTGACACCCACCAGACGATTCATCCCTTCTCTAAGGACGCATTTGGTCTGCAACTCCATATAACGATGAGCAGCAGGACAGTATTCTTGACTATCTTTAACAGTGCTGACACCTCCCAGACGATACATCCCTTCTCTAAGGACCCTGTTGGTCAGCAACTCCATATAACGATGAGCAGCAGGACAATATTCTTGACTATCCTTAACAGTGCTGACACCCCCAGACGATTCATCCCTTGTCTAAGAACACTGTTGGTCTGAAACTCCATATAACGATGAGCAGCAGGACAATATTCTTGACTATCTTTAACAGTGCTGAGAGCTCCGGACGATTCGTCCCTTCTCTCAGGACGCTGTTGGTCTGCAACTCCATACAACGATGAGCAGCAGGACAACATTCTTGACTATCTTTAACAGTGCTGTCACACCCCGGACGATTCATCCCTTCTCTAAGGACGCTGTTGAACTGCAACTCCATATAACGATGAGCAGCAGGACAATATTCTTGACTATCTTTACCAGTGCTGACACACCCCAGACGATTTATCCCTTCTGTAAGGACGCTGTTGGTCTGCAACTCCATATAACGATGAGCAGCAGGACAATATTCCTGACTATCTTTAACAGTGCTGACACCCTTCAGACGATTCATCCCTTCTCTAAGGACGCTGTTGGTCTGCAAATCCATATAACGATGAGTTGCAGGACAATATTCTTGATTATCTTTAACAGTGCTGACACCCCCCGGACGATTCATCCCTTGTCTAAGAACACTGTTGGTCTGAGACTCAATATAACGATGGGCAGCAGGACAATATTCTTGACTATCTTTAACAGTGCTGACACCCCACGGACGGTTCATCACTTCGCTAAGGACGCTGTTCGTGTGCAACTCCATACAACGATGAGCAGCCGGAGAACATTCTTGACTATCTTTAACAGTGCAGTCACACCCCGGACAATTCATCCCTTCTCTAAGGACGCTGTTGGTCTGCATCTCCATATAACGATGAGTAGCAGGACAATACTCTTGACTATCTTTAACTGTGCTGACACGCCCCTGACGATTTATCCCTTCTGTAAGGACGCTAATGGTCTGCAATTCCATACAACGATGAGCAGCAGGACAACATTCTTGACTATCTTTAACTGTGCCGACACCCCCCGGACGATTCATCCCTTCTGTTAGGACGCTGTTGGTCTGAAACTCCATATAACAATGAGCAGCAGGACGATATTCTTGACTATCTTTAACAGTGCTGACTCCCCGGGACGATTCATCCCTTCTCTAAGGACGCTGTTGGTCTGCAACTATATATAACGATGAGCAGCAGGACAACATTCTTGACTATCTTTAACAGTGCTGTCACACACCGGACAATTCATCCCTTCTCTAACTACGCTGTTGGTATGCAACTGCCTATAACGATGAGCAGCAGGACAGTATTCTTGACTATCTTTAACAGTGCTGACAGCCCCCGGACGACTCATCCCTTCTCTAAGGACGCTGTTGGTATGCAACTCCATACAACGATGAGCAGCAGGACAACATTCCTGAATATGTTTAACAGTGCTGTCACACCCCAGACGATTCGTCCCGTCTCTAAGGACGCTGTTGGTTTGCAACTCCATATAACGATGAGCAGCAGGACAATATTCTTGACTATTTTTAACAGTGCCGACACCTCCCGGACGATACATCACTTCTCTAAGGACCCTGTTGGTCTGCAACTCCATATAACGATGAGCAGCAGGACAATATTATAGACTATCTTTAACAGTGCTGACACCCCGGGACGATTCATCCCTTCTCTAAGGACGCTGTTGGTCTGCAACTCCATATAACGATGAGCAGCAGGAGAACAATCTTCACTATCTTTAACAGTTCTGTCACACCCCGGACAATTCATCCCTTCTCTAACTACGCTGTTGGTATGCAACTCCCTATAACGATGAGCAGCAGGACAGTATTCTTGACTATCTTTAACAGTGCTGACAGCCCCCAGATGATTCATCCCTTCTCTAAGGACGCTGTTGGTCTGCAACTCCATACAACGATGAGCAGCAGGACAACATCCTTGACTATCTTTAACAGTGCTGTCACGCCCCAGACGATTCATCCCTTCTCTAAGGACGCTGTTGGTTTGCAACTCCATATAACGATGAGCAGCAGGACAATATTCTTGACTATTTTTAACAGTGCTGACACCCCCGGACGATTCATCCCTTCTGTAAGGACGCTGTTGGTCTGCAACTACATATAACGATGAGCAGCCGGACGATATTCTTGACTATCTTTAACAGTGCTGACACCCCCCGGACGATTCATCCCTTCTCTAAGGACGCTGTTGGTCTGCAACTCCATATAACAATGAGCAGCAAGACAATATTCTTGACTATCTTTAACAGTGCTGACACCTCCCCGGACGATTCAACCCTTCTCTATGGACGCTGTTGGTCTACAACTCCAGATAACAATGAGCAGCAGGACAATATTCTTGATTATCTTTAACAGTAATCACACACCCCAGACGATTCAACCCTTCTCTAAGGACGCTGTTGGTCTACAACTCCATATAACGATGAGCAGCAGGACAATATACTTGATTACCTTTAACAGTGTTGACACTCCCCGGACGATTCATCCCTTGTCTAAGAACATTGTTTGTCTGAAACTCCATATAACGATGAGCAGCAGCACAATATTCTTGACTATATTTAACACTGCTGTCACACCCCGGACAATTCATCCCTTCTGTTAGGACGCGGTTGGTCTGCAACTCCATATAACAATGAGCAGCAGGACGATATTCTTGACTATCTTTAACAGTGCTGGCACCCCCTGGACGATACATCCCTTCTCTAAGGACGCTGTTGGTCTGCATCTCCATACGACGATGAGCAGCAAGACAATATTCTTGACTATCTTTAACAGTGCTGACACCTCCCGGACGATCCATCCCTTCTCTAAGGACACTGTTGGTCTGCAACTCCATATAACGATGAGCAGTAGGACAATATTCCTGACTATCTTTAACAGTGCTGACACCCACCAGACGACTCATCCCTTCTCTATGGACGCATTTGGTCTGCAACTCCATATAACGATGAGCAGCAGGACAGTATTCTTGACTATCTTTAACAGTGCTGACACCTCCCAGACGATACATCCCTTCTCTAAGGACCCTGTTGGTCAGCAACTCCATATAACGATGAGCAGCAGGACAATATTCTTGACTATTCTTAACAGTGCTGACACCCCCAGACGAATCATCCCTTGTCTAAGAACACTGTTGGTCTGAAACTCCATATAACGATGAGCAGCAGGACAATATTCTTGACTATCTTTAACAGTGCTGAGAGCCCCCGGACGATTCGTCCCTTCTCTCAGGACGCTGTTGGTCTGCAACTCCATACAACGATGAGCAGCAGGACACCATTCTTGACTATCTTTAACAGTGCTGTCACACCCCGGACGATTCATCCCGTCTCTAAGGACGCTGTTGAACTGCAACTCCATATAACGATGAGCAGCAGGACAATATTCTTGACTATCTTTACCAGTGCTGACACACCCCAGACGATTTATCCCTTCTGTAAGGACGCTGTTGGTCGTCAACTCCATATAACGATGAGCAGCAGGACAATATTCCTGACTATCTTTAACAGTGCTGACACCCACCAGACGATTCATTCCTTCTCTAAGGGCGCTGTTGGTCTGCAAATCCATATAACGATGAGTTGCAGGACAATATTCTTGATTATCCTTAACAGTGCTGACACCCCCCGGACGATTCATCCCTTGTCTAAGAACACTGTTGGTCTGAAACTCCATATAACGATGGGCAGCAGGACAATATTCTTGACTATCTTTAACAGTGCTGACACCCCACGGACGATTCATCACTTCGCTAAGGACGCTGTTCGTGTGCAACTCCATACAACGATGAGCAGCCGGAGAACATTCTTGACTATCTTTAACAGTGCAGTCACACCCCAGACAATTCATCCCTTCTCTAAGGACGCTGTTGGTCTGCAACTCCATGTAACGATGAGCAGCAGGACAACATTCTTGACTATCTTTAACAGTGCTGTCACACACCGGACAATTCCTCCCTTCTCTAACTACGCTGTTGGTATGCAACTCCCTACAACGATGAGCAGCAGGACAGTATTCATGACTATCTTTAACAGTGCTGACAGCCCCCGGACGATTCATGCCTTCTCTAAGGACGCTGTTGGTCTGCAACTCCATACAACGATGAGCAGCAGGACAACATTCCTGACTATCATTAACAGTGCTGTCACACCACAGACGATTCATCCCTTCTCTAAGGACGCTGTTGGTCTATAACTCCATATAACGATGAGCTGCAGGACAATATACTTGATTACCTTTAACAGTGTTGACACTCCCCGGACGATTCATCCCTTGTCTAAGAACACTGTTTGTCTGAAACTCCATATAACGATGAGCAGCAGCACAATATTCTTGACTATATTTAACAGTGCTGTCACACCCCGGACAATTCATCCCTTCTGTAAGGACGCTGTTGGTCTGCAACTCCATATAACAATGAGCAGCAGGACGATATTCTTGACTCTCTTTAACAGTGCTGGCACCCACCGGACGATACATCCCTTCTCTAAGGACGCTGTTGGTCTGCATCTCCATACGACGATGAGCAGCAAGACAATATTCTTGACTATCTTTAACAGTGCTGACACCTCCCGGACGATCCATCCCTTCTCTAAGGACGCTGTTGGTCTGCAACTCCATATAACGATGAGCAGTAGGACAATATTCCTGACTATCTCTAACAGTGCTGACACCCACCAGACGATTCATCCCTTCTCTAAGGACGCATTTGGTCTGCAACTCCATATAACGATGAGCAGCAGGACAGTATTCTTGACTATCTTTAACAGTGCTGACACCTCCCAGACGATACATCCCTTCTCTAAGGACCCTGTTGGTCAGCAACTCCATATAACGATGAGCAGCAGGACAATATTCTTGACTATCCATAACAGTGCTGACACCCCCAGACGATTCATCCCTTGTCTAAGAACACTGTTGGTCTGAAACTCCATATAACGATGAGCAGCAGGACAATATTCTTGACTATCTTTAACAGTGCTGAGAGCCCCCGGACGATTCGTCCCTTCTCTCAGGACGCTGTTGGTCTGCAACTCCATACAACGATGAGCAGCAGGACACCATACTTGACTATCTTTAACAGTGCTGTCACACCCCGGACGATTCATCCCTTCTCTAAGGACGCTGTTGAACTGCAACTCCATATAACGATGAGCAGCAGGACAATATTCTTGACTATCTTTACCAGTGCTGACACACCCCAGACGATTTATCCCTTCTGTAAGGACGCTGTTGGTCGTCAAATCCATATAACGATGAGCAGCAGGACAATATTCCTGACTATCTTTAACAGTGCTGACACCCACCAGACGATTCATCCCTTCTCTAAGGACGCTGTTGGTCTGCAAATCCATATAACGATGAGTTGCAGGACAATATTCTTGATTATCTTTAACAGTGCTGACACCCCCCGGACGATTCATCCCTTGTCTAAGAACACTGTTGGTCTGAAACTCCATATAACGATGGGCAGCAGGACAATATTCTTGACTATCTTTAACAGTGCTGACTCCCCGGGACGATTCATCCCTTCTCTAAGGACGCTGTTGGTCTGCAACTATATATAACGATGAGCAGCAGGACAACATTCTTGACTATCTTTAACAGTGCTGTCACACACCGGACAATTCATCCCTTCTCTAACTACGCTGTTGGTATGCAACTCCCTATAACGATGAGCAGCAGGACAGTATTCTTGACTATCTTTAACAGTGCTGACAGCCCCCGGACGACTCATCCCTTCTCTAAGGACGCTGTTGATCTGCAACTCCATACAACGATGAGCAGCAGGACAACATTCCTGACTATCTTTAACAGTGCTGTCACACCCCAGACGATTCATTCCTTCTCTAAGGACGCTGTTGGTTTGCAACTCCATATAACGATGAGCAGCAGGACAATATTCTTGACTATCTTTAACAGTGCTGACACCCCCCGGACGATTCATCCCTTCTGTAAGGACGCTGTTGGTCTGCAACTCCATATAACAATGAGCAGCAGGACGATATTCTTGACTATCTTTAACAGTGCTGACACCCCCCAGACGATTCATCCCTTCTCTAAGGACGCTGTTGGTCTGCATCTCCATACGACGATGAGCAGCAAGACAATATTCTTGACTATCTTTAACAGTGGTGACACCTCCCGGACGATCCATCCCTTCTCTAAGGACGCTGTTGGTCTGCAACTCCATATAACGATGAGCAGCCAAAGAACATTCTTGACTATCTTTAACAGTGCTTTCACACCCCGGACAATTCATCCCTTCTCTAAGGACGCTGTTGGTCTGCATCTCCATATAACAATGAGCAGCAGGACAATACTCTTGACTATCTTTAACTGTGCTGACACACCCCTGACGATTCATCCCTTCTGTAAGGACGCTGTTGGTCTGCAACTCCATACAACGATGAGCAGCAGGACAACATTCTTGACTATCTTTAACAGTGCCGACACTCCCGGACGATTCATCCCTTCTCTAATGACGCTGTTGGTCTGCAACTCCATATAACGATGAGCAGTTGGACAATATTCTTGACTATCCTTAACAGTGCTGACACCCCCCGGACGATTCATCCGTTCCGTAAGGACGCATTTGGTCTGCAACTCCATATAACGATGAGCAGCTGGACAGTATTCTTGACTATCTTTAACAGTGCTGACACCTCCCGGACGATACATCACTTCTCTAAGGACCCTGCTGGTCTGCAACTCCATATAACGATGAGCAGCAGGACAAAATTATAGACAATCTTTAACAGTGCTGACACCCCGGGACGATTCATCCCTTCTCTAAGGACGCTGTTGGTCTGCAACTCCATATAACGATGAGCAGCAGGAGAACATTCTTCACTATCTTTAACAGTGCTGTCACACCCCGGACAATTCATCCCTTCTCTAACTACGCTGTTGGTATGCAACTCCCTATAACGATTAGCAGCAGGACAGTATTCTTGACGATCTTTAACAGTGCTGACAGCCCCCAGTTGATTCATCCCCTCTCTAAGCACGCTGTTGGTTTGCAACTCCATACAACGATGAGCAGCAGGACAACATCCTTGACTATCTTTAACAGTGCTGTCACGCCCCAGACGATTCATCCCTTCTGTAAGGACGCTGTTGGTCTGCAACTACATATAACGATGAGCAGCAGGACGATATTCTTGACTATCTTTAACAGTGCTGACACCCCCCGGACGATTCATCCCTTCTCTAAGGACGCTGTTGGTCTGCAACTCCATATAACAATGAGCAGCAAGACAATTTTCTTGACTATCTTTAACAGTGCTGACACCCACCCGGACGATTCAACCCTTCTCTATGGACGCTGTTGGTCTACAACTCCACATAACGATGAGCAGCAGGACAATATTCTTGATTATCTTTAACAGTAATCACACACCCCAGACGATTCAACCCTTCTCTAAGGACGCTGTTGGTCTATTACTCCA
Organism: Schistocerca gregaria; assembly: GCF_023897955.1. NCBI lineage: Eukaryota > Metazoa > Arthropoda > Insecta > Orthoptera > Acrididae > Schistocerca > Schistocerca gregaria. Next base: position 42,896,626 of record NC_064931.1, read on the forward strand.
TATAACGATGAGCAGCAGGACAATATACTGGATTACCTTTAACAGTGCTGACACTCCCTGGACGATTCATCCCTTGTCTAAGAACACTGTTTGTCTGCAACTCCATATAACAATGAGCAGCAGGACAATATTCTTGACTATATTTAACGGTGCTGTCACACCCCGGACAATTCATCCTTTCTCTAAGGACGCTGTTGGTCTGCAACTCCATATAAGGATGAGCAGCAGGACAATATTCTTGACTATCTTTAACAGTGCCGACACCCCGCAGACGATTCACCCCTTCTCTAAGGACGCTGTTTGTGTGCATCTCCATACGACGATGAGCAGCAGGACAATATTCCTGACTATCTTTCACAGTGCTGACACCCCCCGGACGATTCATTCCTACTCTACTGACGCTGTTGGTCTGCAACTGCATATAACGATGAGTAGCAGGAAAATATTCTAGACTATCTTTAACAGTGCTGTCACACCCCAGACGATTCATCACTTCTCTATGGAAGCTGTTGGACTGTGTCTCCATATAACTATGAGCAGCAAGACAATATTCTTGACTATCTTTAACAGTGCTGACACCCCCCCGGACGATTCAACCCTTCTCTATGGACGCCGTTGGTCTACAACTCGACATAACGATGAGTAGCAGGACAATATTCTTGATTATCTTTAACAGTAATCACACTCCCCAGACGATTCAACCCTTCTCTAAGGACGCTGTTGGTCTACAACTCCATATAACGATGAGCAGCAGGACAATATACTTGATTACCTTTAACAGTGCTGACACCCCCTTGACGATTCATCCCTCCTCTAAGGACGCTAATGGTCTGCAACTCCATATAACGATGACTAGCAGGACAACATTCTTGACTATCTTTAACAGTGCTGTCACAGTCCAGACGATTAATCCCTTCTCTAAGGACGCTGTTGGTCTGCAACTCCATATAACGATGAGCTGCAGGACAATATTCTTGACTATCTTTAAAAGTGCAGCCAACCCCCGGACGATTCATCCCTTATCTCAGGACGCTGTTGTGCAACTCCATATAACGATGAGCAGCAGAACATCATTCTTGACTATCTTTAACAGTGCTGACACACCCCTGTCGATTCTACCCTTTTGTAAGGACGCTGTAGGTCTGCAATTCCATATAAGGATGAGCAGTAGGACAATATTCCTGACTATCTTTAACAGTGCTGACAACACCCGGACGATACATCCCATCTCTAAGAACGCTGTTGGTCTGCAACTCCATATAACGATGAGCAGCAGGACAACATTCTAGACTATCTTTAACAGAGCTGACACTCCACGGACGATTAATCCCTAGTCTAAGGACCCTGTTGGTCTGCAACTCCATATAACGATGTGCAGCAGGACAATATTCTTGTCTATGTTTAACAGTGCTGAGCACCTCCCGGACGATTCATCCCTTGTCTAAGGACGCTGTTGGTCTGCAACTCCATATAACGATGAGCAGCAGGACAATATTCTTGACGATCTTTAACAGTGCTGACACCCTACGGACGATTCATCCCTTCTCTAAGGAGGCTGTTGGTCTGCAACTCCACATAACGATGAGCAGCAGGACAACACTCTTGACTATCTTTAACAGTGCTGTCACACCCCAGACATTTAATCCCTTCCCTAAGGACGCTGTTGGTCTGCAACTCCATATAACGATGAGCTGCGGGACAATATTCTTGACTATCTTTAAAAGTGCAGACACCCCGCGGACGATTCATCCTCTATCTCAGGTCGCTGTTGTGCAAGTCCATATAACGATGAGCAGCAGGACATCATTCTTGACAACTTTAACAGTGCTGACACCCCCCTGGGCAATTCATCCTTTCTCTAAGGACGCTGTTGTTCAACTCCATATAACGATGAGCAGCAGGACATCATTCTTGACTATCTTTAACAGTGCTGACACCCCCCGGACGATTCATCCCTTCTCTAAGGACGCTGTTGGTCTGCAACTCCATATAACGATGAGCAGCAGGACAATATTATTGACGATCTTTAACAGTGCTGACACCCTACGGACGATTCATCTCTTCTCTATGGACGCTGTTTGTCTTCAACTCCATATAACGATGAGCAGCAGGACAATATTCTTGACTATCCTTAACACTGCTGACACCCTCCGGACGATTCATACCTTCTCTAAGGACGCTGTTGGTGTGCAACTCCATATAACGATGAGCAGCAGCAGAACTTTCTTGACTATTTTTAACAGTGCTGTCACACACCGGACAATTCATCCCTTCTCTATGGACGCTGTTGGTCTGCAACTCCATATAACGATGAGCTGCTGGACAATATTCCTGACTATCTTTAACAGTACTGACACACACATGACGATTCATCCCTCCTGTAAGGACGCTGTTGGTCTGCAACTCCATATAAGGATGAGCAATAGGACAATATTCCTTACTATCTTTAACAGTGCTAACACCCCACGGACGATTCATCCCTTCTCTAAGGACGCTGTAGGTCTGCGACTCCATATAACGATGAGCAGCAGGACAATATTCTTGACTATCTTTAACAGTGCTGACACCTCCCGGACGATCCATCCCTTCTCTAAGGACGCTGTTGGTCTGCAAATCCATATAACGATGAGCAGCAGGACAATATTCTTGGCTATCTTTAACAGTGCTGACACCCACTGGACGATTCATCCCTTCTCTAAGGACGCTGTTGGTCTGCAACTCCATATAACGATAAGCTGCGGGACAATATTCTTGACTATCTTTAAAAGTGCAGACACCCCGCGGACGATTCATCCCTTATCTCAGGTCGCTGTTGTGCAAGTCCATATAACGATGAGCAGCAGGACCTCATTCTTGACAACTTTAACAGAGCTGACACCCCCCGGACAATTCATCCCTTCTCTAAGGACGCTGTTGTGCAACTCCATATAACGATGAGCAGCAGGACAATATTCTTGTCTATCTTTAACAGTGCTGACAACCCTGGACGATTCATCCCTTGTATAAGGACACTGTTGGTCTGCAACTCCATGTAACGATGACCACCAGGACAATATTCTTGACTATCTTTAACAGTCGTGACACCCCCCGGACGATTCATTCTTCTCTAAGGACGCTGTTGGTCGGCAACTCCATATAACGATGAGCAGCAGGACAATATTCTTGACTATCTTTAACAGTGCTGACATCCCCCAGACGATTCATCCCTTCTCTAAGTACGCTGTTGGTATGCAACTCCATATAATGATGAGCAGCAGGACAATATTCTTGGCTATCTTTAACAGTGCTGACACCCACTGGACGATTCATCCCTTCTCTAAGGACGCTGTTGGTCTGCAACTCCATATAATGATGAGCAGCAGGACAACATTCTTGACTATCTTTAACAGTGCTTCCACCCCCCAGACGATTCATCCCTTCTCTAAGGATGCTGTTGGTCTGCAACTCCATGTAACGATGAGCAGCAGGACAATATTCTTGACTATCTTTAACAGTGCTGACACCTCCCGGACGATTCATCCCTTCTCTAAGGACGCTGTTGGTCTGTAGCTCCATATAACGATGAGCGGCAGGACAATATTCTTGACTATCTTTAACAGTGCTGACACCCCCCGGACGATTCATCCCTTCTCTAAGGACGCTGTTTGTCTGCACCTCCATATAACGATGAGCAGCAGGACAATATTCTACACTATCCTTAACAGTGCTGACACCCTCCGGACGATTCATCCCTTCTCTAAGGACGCTGTTGGTGTGCATCTCCATGTAACGATGAGCAGCAGGACAATATTCTTGACTATCTTTAACAGTGCTGACACCCCCCAGACGATTCATCCCTTCTCTAAGGACGCTGTTGGTCTGCAACTCCATATAACAATGAGCAGCAAGACAATATTCTTGACTATCTTTAACAGTGCTGACAAACCCCTGGACGATTCATCTCTTCTCTAAGGACGCTATAGGCCTGCAACTCCATATTACAATGAGCAGCAGGACAATATTCTTGACTATCCTTAACAGTGCTGACACCCCTAAGACGACTCATCCCTTCCGTAAGGACGCATTTGGTCTGACACTCCATATAACGATGAGCAGCAGGACAATATTCTTCACTATCTTTAACAGTGCTGACACCCCCCGGACGATTCATCCCTTCTCTAAGGACAGTGTTGGTCTGCAACTCCATATAACGACGATCAGCAGGACAATATTCTTGGCTATCTTTAACAGTGCTGACACCCCCACGGACGATTCATCCCATCTCTAAGGACGCTGTTGGTCTGCAACTCCATATAACGATGAGCAGCAGGACAATATTCCTGACTATTTTTAACAGAGCGACACCCCCCAGACGATTCATCCCTTCTCTACGTACGCTGTTGGTATGCAACTCCATATAATGATGAGCAGCAGGACAATATTCTTGGCTATCTTTAACAGTGCTTCCACCCCCCAGACGATTCATCCCTTCTCTAAGGATGCTGTTGGTCTGCAACTCCATGTAACAATGAGCAGCAGGACAATATTCTTGACTATCTTTGACAGTGCTGACACACCTCGGACGATTCATCCCTTCTCTAAGGACGCTGTTGGTCTGTAGCTCCATATAACGATGAGCGGCAGGACAATATTCTTGACTATCCTTAACAGTGCTGACACCCCTAAGACGACTCATCCCTTCCGTACGGACGCATTTGGTCTGACACTCCATATAACGATGAGCAGCAGGACAATATTCTTCACTATCTTTAACAGTGCTGACACCCCCCGGACGACTCATCCCTTCTCTAAGGACACTGTTGGTCTGCAACTCCATATAACGACGAGCAGCAGGACAATATTCTTGGCTATCTTTAACAGTGCTGACACCCCCACGGACGATTCATCCCATCTCTAAGGACGCTGTTGGTCTGCAACTCCATATAACGATGAGCAGCAGGAATATATTCTTGAATATTTTTAACAGAGCGACACCCCCCGGACGATTCATCCCTCCTCTAAGGAAGCTGTTGGGGTGCAACTCCATATAACGATGAGTAGCAGGACAATATTCTTGACTATCTTTAACAGTGCTGACACGCCCCGGACGATTCATCCCTTCTCAAAGTTCGCTGTTGTTCTGCAACTCCATATAACGATGAGCAGCACAACAACATTCTTGACTGTCTTTAACAGTGCTGTCACACCCTGCACAATTCATCCCTTCCCTAACGACGCTGTTGGTCTGTAGCTCCATATAACGATGAGCGGCAGGACAATATTCTTGACTATCTTTAACAGTGCTGACACCCCCAGGACGATTCATCCCTTCCGTAAGGATGCATTTGTTCTGACACTAGATATAACGATGAGCAGCAGGACAATATTCTTCACTATCTTTAACAGTGCTGACACCCCCTGGACGATTCTTCCCTCCTCTAAGGACTCTGTTGGTCAGCAACTCCAAATAACGATGAGCAGCAGTACAATATTCTTGACTATCTTTAACAGAGCGACACCCCCCGGACGATTCATCCCTCCTCTAATGAAGCTGTTGTGGTGCAACTCCATATAACGATGAGCAGCAGGACAACATTCTTGACTGTCTTTAACAGTGCTGTCACATCCTGGACAATTCATCCCTTCTGTAAGGACGCTGTTGGTCTGCAACTCCATATAAGTATGAGCAGTAAGACAATATTCCTGACTATCTTTAACAGTACTGACACCCCCAGACAATTCATCCCTTCTCTAAGAACGCTGTTGGTCTGTACTCCATATAACGATGAGCAGCAGGACAATATTCTAGACTATCTTTCACAGAGCTGACACCCCCCAGACGATTCATCCCTAGTCAAAGGACGCTGTTATTCTGCAACTCCATATAACGATGAGCAGCAGGAGAACTTTCTTGACTATCTTTAACAGTGCTGTCACACACCGGACGATTCATCCCTTGTCTAAGGACGCTGTTGGTCTGCAACTCCATATAACGATGAGATGCAGGACAATATTCTTGACTATCTTTAAATGTGCAGACACTCCCCGGACGATTCATCCCTTATCTCAGGACGCTGTTGTGCACTTCCATATAACGATGAGCAGCAGGACATCCTTCTTGACTATCTTTAACAATGCTGACACCCCCCGGACGATTCATCCCTTCTCTAAGGACGCTGTTGTGCAACTCCATATAACGATGAGCAGCAGGAGAACATTCTTGACTATCTTTAACAGTGCTGTCACACACCGGACAGTTCATCCCTTCACTATGGACGTTGTTGGTCTGCAACTCCATATAACGATGAGCAGCAGGACAACATTCTTGACTGTCTTTAACAGTGCTGTCACATCCTATACAGTTCAACCCTTCTGTAAGGACGCTGTTGGTCTGCAACTCCATATAAGTATGAGCAGTAGGACAATATTCCTGACTATCTTTAACAGTACTGACACCCCACGGACGATTCATCCCTTCTCTAAGAACGCTGTTGGTCTGCAACTCGATATAACGATGAGCAGCAGGACAATATTCTAGACTATCTTTCACAGAACTGACACCCCCCGGACGATTCATCCCTAGTCAAAGGACGCTGTTGGTCTGCAACTCCATATAACGATGAGCAGCAGAGAAATATTCTTGTCTATCTTTAACAGTGGTGACACCCTCCGGACGATTCATCCCTTGTCTAAGGACGCTGTTGGTCTGCAACCCCATATAACGATGAGCAGCAGAACAATATTCTTGACTATCATTAACAGTGATACCACCCCCCGGACGATGTATCCCTTCTCTAAGGACGCTGTTGGTCTGCAACTCCATATAACGATGAGCAGCAGGACAATATTCTTGACTATCTTTAACAGTGCTGACACCCCCCAGACGATTCATTCCTTCTCTAAGGACGCTGTTGGTCTGCAACTCCATATAACGATGAGCAGCAGGACAATATTCGTCACTATCTTTAACAGTGCTGACACCCTCCGGACGATTCATCCCTTCTCTAAGGACACTGTTGGTCTGCAACTCCATATAACGACGAGCAGCAGGACAATATTCTTGGCTATCTTTAACAGTGCTGACACCCCCACGGACGATTCATCCCATCTCTAAGGACGCTGTTGGTCTGCAACTCTATATAACGATGAGCAGCAGGACAATATTCTTGACTATCTTTAACAGAGCGACACCCACCGGACGATTCATCCCTCCTCTAAGGAAGTTGTTGGGGTGCAACTCCATATAACGATGAGTAGCAGGACAATATTCTTGACTATCTTTAACAGTGCTGACACCCCCCAGACGATTCATCCCTACTCTAAGGACGCTGTTGTTCTGCAACTCCATATAACGATGAGCAGCACGACAACATTCTTGACTGTCTTTAACAGTGCTGTCACACCCTGCACAATTCATCCCTTCTCTAAGGACGCTGTTGGTCAGCAACTCCATATAACGATGAGCAGCACGACAATATTTTTGACTATCTTTAACAGTGCTGACACCCCCAAGACGATTCATCCCTTCTCTAAGGTCGCTGTTGGTCTGCAACTACATATTACGATGAGAGGCAGGACAATATTCTTGACTATCCTTAACAGTGCTAAAACCCCCAGGACGATTCATCCCTTCCGTAAGGACGCATTTGTTCTGACAATAGATATAACGATGAGCAGCACGACAATATTTTTGACTATCTTTAACAGTGCTGACACCCCCCGGACGATTCTTCCCCCCTCTAAGGACACTGTTGGTCTGCAACTCCAAATAACGATGAGCAGCAGGACAATATTCTTGACTATCTATAACAGAGCGACACCCACCGGACGATTCATCCCTCCTCTAATGAAGCTGTTGTGGTGCAACTCCATATAACATTGAGCAGCAGGACAATATTCTTGACTATCTTTAACAGTGCTGACACCCCACGGACGATTCATCCCTTCTCTAAGGACGCTATTGGTCTGCAACTCCATATAACGATGAGCAGCAGGACAACATTCTTGACTGTCTTTAACAGTGCTGTCACATCCTATACAGTTCAACCCTTCTGTAAGGACGCTGTTGGTCTGCAACTCCATATAAGTATGAGCAGTAGGACAATATTCCTGACTATCTTTAACAGTACTGACACCCCACGGACGATTCATCCCTTCTCTAAGAACGCTGTTGGTCTGCAACTCCATATAACGATGAGCAGCAGGACAATATTCTAGACTATCTTTCACAGAACTGACACCCCCCGGACGATTCATCCCTAGTCAAAGGACGCTGTTGGTCTGCAACTCCATATAACGATGAGCAGCAGAGAAATATTCTTGTCTATCTTTAACAGTGGTGACACCCTCCGGACGATTCATCCCTTGTCTAAGGACGCTGTTGGTCTGCAACCCCATATAACGATGAGCAGCAGAACAATATTCTTGACTATCATTAACAGTGATACCACCCCCCGGACGATGTATCCCTTCTCTAAGGACGCTGTTGGTCTGCAACTCCATATAACGATGAGCAGCAGGACAACATTGTTGAATATCTTTAACAGTGCTGTCACACGCCAGACGATTAATCCCTTCTCTAAGGACACTGTTGGTCTCCAACTCCATATGACGATGAGATGCAGGAAATATTCTTGACTATCTTTAAAAGTGCAGACGCTCCCCGGACGATTCATCCCTTATCTCAGGACGCTGTTGTGCACCTCCATATAACGATGAGCAGCAGGACATCATTCTTGACTATCTTTAACAATGCTGACAAACCCCCAACGATTCATCCCTTCTCTAAGGACGCTGCTGTGCAACTCCATATAACGATGAGCAGCAGGACAATATTCTTGACTATCCTTAACAGTGCTTACACCCCCAAGACGACTCATCCCTTCCGTAAGGACGCATTTGGTCTGACACTCCATATAACGATGAGCAGCAGGACAATATTCTTCACTATCTTTAACAGTGCTGACAACCCCCGGACGATTCATCCCTTCTCTAAGGACACTGTTAGTCTGCAACTCCATATTACGACGAGCGGCAGGACAATATTCTTGGCTATCTTTAACAGTGCTGACACCCCCACGGACGATTCATCCCATCACTAAAGACGCTGTTGGTCTGCAACTCCATATAACGAAGAGCAGCAGGACAATATTCTTGACTATCTTTAACAGAGCGACACCCCCGGACGATTCATCCCTCCTCTAAGGAAGCTGTTGGGGTGCAACTCCATATAACGATGAGTAGCAGGACAATATTCTTGACTATCTTCAACAGTGCTGACACCCCCCGGATGGTTCATCCCTACTCTAAGGACGCTGTTGTTCTGCAACTCCATATAACGATGACCAGCACGACAACATTCTTGACTGTCTTTAACAGTGCTGTCACACCCTGCACAATCCATCCCTTCTCTAAGGACGCTGTTGGTCTGCAACTCCATATATCGATGAGCAGCAGGACAATATTCTTGACTATCTTTAACAGTGCTGACAAACCCCTGGACGATTCATCCCTTCTCTAAGGACGCTGTTGGTCTGCAACTCCATATAACGATGAGCAGCAGGACAATATTCTTGACTATCTTTAACAGTGCTGACACCCCCCGGACGATTCATCCCTTCTCTAAGGACGCAGTTGGTCTGCAACTCCATATAACGATGAGCAACAGGACAATATTCTTGGCTATCTTTAACAGTTCCGACACCCCCCGGACAATTCATCCCTTCTCTAAGGACGCTGTTGGTCTGCAACTCCATATTACAATGAGCAGCAGTACAATATTCTTGACTATCCTTAACAGTGCTGACACCCCCAAGACGACACATCCCTTCCGTAAGGACGCATTTGTTCTGACACTCCATATAACGATGAGCAGCAGGACAATATTCGTGACTATCTTTAACAGTGCCGACACCCCCCAGACGATTCATCCCTTCTCTAAGGACACAATTGGTCTGCAACTCCATATAACGATGAGCAGCAGGACAATATTTTTGACTATCTTTAACAGTGCTGACACCCGCAGACGATTCATCCCTTCTCTAAGGACGCTGTTGGTCTGCAACTCCATATAACGATGAGCAGCAGGACACTATTCTTGACTATCTTTAACAGTGCTGACAACCCCCTGGACGATTCATCCCTTCTCTAAGGACGCAGTTGGACTGCAACTCCATATAACGATGAGCAGCAGGACAATATTCGTGACTATCTTTAACAGTGCCGACACCCCCCGGACGATTCATCCCTTCTATAAGGACGCTGTTGGTCTGCAACTCCATATTACAATGAGCAGCAGGACAATATTCTTGACTATCATTAACAGTGCTGACACCCCCAAGACGACTCATCCCTTCCGTAAGGACGCATTTGGTCTGACACTCCATATAACGATGAGCAGCAGGACAATATTCGTGACTATCTTTAACAGTGCCGACACCCCGCAGACGATTCATCCCTTCTCTAAGGACGCTGTTGGTCTGCAACTCCATATAACGATGAGCAGCAGGACAATATTCTTGACTATCTTTAACAGTGCTGACACCCCCAGACGATTCATCACTTCTCTAAGGTCGCTGTTGGTCTGCAACTCCATATAACGATGAGCAGCAGGACAATATTCGTGCCTATCTTTAACAGTGCTGACACCCCCCGGACGATTCATCCCTTCTCTAAGGACACTGTTGGTCTGCAACTCCTTATAACGACGAGCAGCAGGACAATATTCTTGGCTATCTTTAACAATGCTGACACCCCCACAGACGATTCATCCCATCTTTAAGGACGCTGTTGGTTTGCAACTCCATATAACGATGAGCAGCAGGACAATATTCTTGACTATCTTTAACAGAGCGACACCCAACGGACGATTCATCCCTCCTCTAAGGAAGTTGATGGGGTGCAACTCCATATAACAATGAGTAGCAGGACAATATTCTTGGCTATCTTTAACAGTGCTGACACCCCCCAGACGATTCATCCCTACTCTAAGGACGCTGTTGTTCTGCAACTCCATATAACGATGAGCAGCACGACAACATTCTTGACTGTCTTTAACAGTGCTGTCACACCCTGCACAATTCATCCCTTCTCTAAGGACGCTGTTGGTCGGCAACTCCATATGACGATGAGCAGCACGACAATTTTTTTGACTATCTTTAACAGTGCTGACACCCCCCAGACGATTCATCCCTTCTCTAAGGTCGCTGTTGGTCTGCAACTACATATAACGATGAGCAGCAGGACAATATTCTTGACTATTTTTAACAGTGCTGACAAACCCGTGGACGATTCATCCCTTCTCTAAGGACGCTGTTGGTCTGCAACTCCATATAACGATCAGCAGCAGGACAATATTCTTGACTATCTTCATCAGTGCTGACACCCCCCGGACGCCTCATCCATTCTCTAAGGACGCTGTTGGTCTGGAACTCCATATAACGATGAGCATCAGAACAACATTCTTGACTTTCTTTAACAGTGCTGTCACACACCGGACGAATCATCCCTTCTCTAAGGACACTGTTGGTATGCAACTCTGTATAAATATGAGCAGCAGGACAACATTCTTGACTATCTTTAACAGTGCTATCACACGCCAGACGATTAATCCCTTCTCTAAGGACACTGTTGGTCTGCAACTCCAAATAACGATGAGCAGCAGGACAATATTCTTGACTATCTTTAACAGAGCGACGCCCCCCAGACGATTCATCCCTCCTCTAATGAAGCTGTTGTGGTGCAACTCCATATAACGATGAGCAGCAGGACAATATTCTTGACTATCCTTAACAGTGCTGACAACCCCCGGACGATTCATCCCTTCTCTAAGGACGCTGTTGGTCTGCAACTCCATATAACGATGAGCAGCAGGACATCATTCTTGACTGTCTTTAACAGTGCTGTCACATCCTGGACAATTCATCCCTAGTCAAAGGACGCTGTTGGTCTGCAACTCCATATAACGATGAGCAGCAGAAAAATACTCTTGTCTATCTTTAACAGTGCTGACACCCTCCGGACGATTCATCCCTTGTCTAAGGACGCTGTTGGACTGCAACCCCATATAACGATGAGCAGCAGAACAATATTCTTGACTATCTTTAACAGTGCTACCACCCCCCGGACGATTCATCCCTTCTCTAAGGACGCTGTTGGTCTGCAACTCCATATAACCATGAGCAGCAGGACAACATTCTTGACTATCTTTAACAGTGCTGTCACACGCCAGTCGATTAATCCCTTCTCTAAGGACACTGTTGGTCTGCAACTCCATATGACGATGAGATGCAGGACAATATTCTTGACTATCTTTAAAAGTGCAGAACCTTCCCCGGATGATTCATCCCTTATCTCAGGACGCTGTTGTGCACCTCCATATAACGATGAGCAGCAGGACAATATTCTTGACTATCCTTAACAGTGCTGACAACCCCCAGACGATTCATCCCTTCTCTAAGGACGCTGTTGGTATGCAACTCCATATAACGATGAGCAGCAGGACATCATACTTGACTTTCTTTAACAGTGCTGTCACACCCCAGACGATTAATCCCTTCTCTAAGGACGCTGTTGGTCTTTAACTCCATATAACGATGAGCTGCAGGACAATATTCTTGACTATCTTTAACAGTGCTGACACCCCCAGGACGATTCATCCCTTCTCTAAGGACGCTGTTTCTCTACAACTCCATATAACGATGAGCAGCAGGACATCATTCTTGACTATCTTTAACAGTGCTGACACCCTCCGGACATTTCATCCCTTATCTAAGGACGCTGTTGGTCTGCAACTCCATATAACGATGAACAGCAGGACAATAATCTTGACTATCTTTAACAGTGCTGACACCCCCCAGACGATTCATCCCTTCTCTAAGGACGCTGTTTGTCTGCAACTCCATATAACGATGAGCAGCAGGACAATATTCTTGACTATCCTTGACAGAGCTGAAACCCCCCGGACGATTCATGCCTTCTCTAAGGACGCTGTTGGTTTGCAACTCCATAAAACGATGAGCAGCAGGACAATATTCTTGACTATACTTAACAGTGGTGACACCCACCGGACGATTCATCCCTCCTCTAAGGAGGCTGTTGGGATGCAACTCCATATAACGATGAGCAGCAGGACAATATTTTTGACTACTTTAACAGTGCTGACACCCCCAGACGATTCATCCCTTCTCGAAGGACGCTGTTGGTCTGCAACGCCATATAACGATGAGCAGCAGGACAGAATTCTTGACTATCCTTAACAGTGCTGACACCCCCCGCACGATTCATCCCTTCCGTAAGGACGCATTTGGTCTGCAACTCCATATAACGATGAGCAGCAGGACAATATTCTTGATTATCTTTAACAGTGCTACCACCCACCGGACGACTCATACCTTCGCTATGGACGCTGTTGGTGTGCAACTTTATATAACGATGAGCAGCAGGAAAATATTCTTGACTATCTTTAACAGTGCTGACACCCCCCAGACGATTCATCCCTTCTCTAAGGACGCTGTTGGTCTGCAACTCCATATTTCGATGAGCAGCAGGACAATATTCTTGACTATCGTTAACAGTGCTGACACTCCCTGCACGATTAATCCCTTCCGTAAGGACGCATTTGATCTGCAACTCCAAATAACGATGAGCAGCAGGACAATATTCCTGAGTATCTTTAACAGTGCTGACACCCCCTAGACGATTCATCCCTTCTCTAAGGACACTGTTGGTCTGCAACTCCATATAACGATGAGCAGCATGACAATATTCTTGGCTATATTTAACAGTGCTGACACCTCCCCGGTCGATTCATCCCATCTCTAAGGACGCTGTTGGTCTGCAACTCCATATAACGATGAGCAGCAGGACAATATTCTTGACTATCGTTAACAGAGCGACACCCCCCGGACGATTCATCCCTCCTCTAAGGAAGCTGTTGCGGTGCAACTCCATATAACGATGAGCAGCAGGACAATATTCTTGACTATCATTAACAGTGCTGACACCCCCCGGACTATTCATCCCTACTCTAAGGACGCTGTTGGTCTGCAACTCCATATAACGATGAGCAGCAGGACAACATTCTTGACTGTCTATAACAGTGCTGTCATACCCTGGACAATTCATCCCTTCTCTATGGACGCTGTTGTTCTGCAACTCCATATAACGATGAGCAGCAGGACAATATTCTTGACTATCTTTAACAGTGCTGACACCCCCCAAAGGATTCATCCCTTCTCTAAGGACGCTGTTGGTCTGCAACTCCATATAACGATGAGCAGCAGGACAGCATTCTTGTTATAATTAACAGTGCTGACACACCCCGGACGATTCATCCCTTCCGTAAGGACGCATTTGGTCTGCAACTCCATATAACGATATGCAGCAGGACAACATTCTTGACTATCTTTAACAGTGCAGACACCCCCCCGGACGATTCATTCCTTCTCTAAGGACGCTGTTAGTCTGCAACTCCATATAACGATGAGCAGCAGGACAAGATTCTTGACTATCTTTAACAGTGCTGACACCCCCCGGACGATTCATCCCTTCTCTAAGGACGCATTTGGTCTGCAACTCCATATAACGATGAGCAGCAGGACAATATTCTTCGCTATCTTTAATAGTGCTGACACCCCCCCGGACGATTCATCCCTACTCTAAGGACGCTGTTGGTCAGTAACTCCATATAGCGATGAGCAGCAGGACAATATTCTTGACTGTCTTTAACAGAGCGACACCCCCCGGCCGATTCATCCCTTCCGTAAGGACGCATGTGCTCTGCAACTCCATATAACGATGAGCAGCAGGACAACATTCTTGACTGTGTTTAACAGTGCTGTCACACGCTGGACAATTCGTCCCTTCTCTACGGACGTTGTTGGTCTGCAACTCCACATAACGATGAGCAGCAGGACAATATTCTTCACTATCTTTAACAGTGCTGACACCCCCCGGAAGATTCATCCCTTCTCTAAGGACGCTGTTGGTCTGCAACTCTGTATAAATATGAGCAGCAGGACAATATTCTTGATTATCTTTAACAGTGCTGACATCCCCTCGGACGATTCATCCCTGCTCTAAGGACGCTGTTTGTCTGCAACTCCATATAACGATGAGCAGCAGGACAACATTCTTGACTGTCATTAACAGTGCTGTCACACCCTGGACAATTCGTCCCTTCTCTAAGGATGCTGTTGGTCTGCAACTCCATATAACGATGAGAAGCAGGACAATATTTTTGACTACCTTTAACAGTGCTGACACCCCCCCCAGACGATTCATTCCTTCTCTAAGAACGCAGTTGGTCTGCAACTCCATATAACGATGAGCAGCAGGACAATATTCTTGACTGTCTTTAACAGAGCGACACCCCCCGGACGATTCATCCCTTCCGTAAGGACGCATGTGCTCTGCAACTCCATATAACGATGAGCAGCAGGACAACATTCTTGACTGTGTTTAACAGTGCTGTCACACGCTGGACAATTCGTCCCTTCTCTAAGGATGCTGTTGGTCTGCAACTCCATATAACGATGAGAAGCAGGACAATATTCTTGACTATCTTTAACAGTGCTGACACCCCCCAGAGGATTCATATCTTCTCTAAGGACGCTGTTGATCTGCAACTCCATATAACGATGAGCAGCAGGACAGTATTCTTGCTATCCTTAACAGTGCTGACACACCCCGGACGATTCATCCCTTCCGTAAGGACGCATTTGGTCTGCAACTCCATATAACGATATGCAGCAGGACAACATTCTTGACTATCTTTAACAGTGCAGACACCCCCCCGGACGATTCATTCCTTCTCTAAGGACGCTGTTAGTCTGCAACTCCATATAACGATGAGCAGCAGGACAAGATTCTTGACTATCTTTAACAGTGCTGACGCCCCACAGACGATTCATCCCTTCTCTAAGGACGCTGTCGGTCTGCAACTCCATATAACGATGAGCAGCAAGACAATATTCTTCTCTATCTTTAACAGTGCTGACACCCCCCGGACGATTCATCCCTTCTCTAAGGACGCATTTGGTCAGCAACTCCATATAACTATGAGCAGCAGGACAATTTTCTTCGCTATCTTTAATAGTGCTGACACCCCCCGGACCATTCATCCCTTCTCTAAGGACGCTGATGGTCTGCAACTCCATATAACGATGAGCAGCAGGACAATATTCTTGACTATCCTTAACAGTGCTGACACCCCCAGGACAATTCATCCCTTCCGTAAGGACGCATTTGGTCTGCAACTCCATATAACGATTAACAGACGGACAATATTCTACACTATCTTTAATAGTGCTGACACCCCCCGGACGATTTATCCCTTCTCTAAGGACATTGTTAGTCTGTAACTCCATATAACGATGAGCAGCAGGACAATATTCTTGACCATCTTTAACAGTGCTGACACCCCCCGGACGATTTATCCATTCTCTAAGGTCGCTGTTGGTCTGAAACTCCATATAACGATGAGTAGCAGGATAATATTCTTGACTATTTTTATTAGTGCTGACACCCCCCTGACGATTCATCCCTTCTCTAATGACGCTGTTGGTCTGCAACTCCAAATAACGATGACCAGCAGGACAACATTCTTGACTATCTTTAACAGTGCAGACACTCCCCGGACGATTCATTCCTTCTCTTAGGACGCTGTTGGTTTGCAACTCCATATAACGATGAGCAGCAGGACAAGATTCTTGACTATCTTTAAAAGTGCTGACACCCCACAGACGATTCATCCCTTCTCTATGGACGCAGTTGGTCTCCAACTGCATATAACGATGAGCAGCAGGGCAATATTCTTGACTATCTTTAACAGTGCTGACACCTCCCAGACGATTCATCCCTTCTCTAAGGACGCTCTTAGTCTGCAACTCCATATAACGATCAGCCGCAGGACAATATTTTAGACTATCTTTAACAGTGCTGACACCCCCCAGACGATTCATCCCTTCTCTAACGACGCTGTTGGTCAGTAACTCCATATAGCGATGAGCAGCAGGACAATATTCTTGACTATCTTTAACAGTGCTGACACCCCCTGGACGATTCATCCCTTCTCTAAGGACGCTGTTGGTCTGCAACTCCATATAATGATGAGCAGCAGGACTACATTCTTGACTGTCTTTAACAGTGCTGTCACACCCTGGACAATTCGTCCCTTCTCTAAGGATGCTGTTGGTCTGCAACTCCATATAACGTTGAGAAGCAGGACTACATTCTTGACTGTCTTTAACAGTGCTGTCACACCCTGGACAATTCGTCCCTTCTCTAAGGATGCTGTTGGTCTGCAACTCCATATAACGTTGAGAAGCAGGACAATATTTTTGACTATCTTTAACAGTGCTGACACCCCCCAGACGATTCATTCCTTCTCTAAGAACGCTGTTGGTCTGCAACTCCATATAACGATGAGCAGCAAGACAATATTCTTGACTATCTTTAACAGTGCTGACAAAACCCTGGACGATTCATCCCTTCTCTAAGGACGCTTTTGGCCTGCAACTCCATATAACGATGAGCAGCAGGACAATACTCTTGACTGTCTTTAACAGAGCGACACCCCCCGGACGATTCATCCCTCCTCTAAGGAAGTTGTTGCGGTGCAACTCCAGATAGCGATGAGCAGCAGAACAATATTCTTGGCTATCTTTAACAGTGCTGACACCCCCACGGACGATTCATCCCATCTCTAAGGACGCTGTTGTTCTGCAACTCCATATAACGGTGAGCAGCAGGATAATATTCTTGACTATCTTTAACAGTGCTGACACCCCCCAGACGATACATCCCTTCTCTAAGGTCGCTCTTGGTCTGCAACTCCATATAACGATGAGCAGCAGGAGAATATTCTTGTCTATCTCTAACAGTGCTCACAAACCTCTGGACGATCCATCCCTTCTTTAAGGACGCTGTTGGTCTGCAACTCCATATAACGATGAGCAGCAGGACAATATTCTTGACTATCTTTAACAGTGCTGACACCCCCCGGACGATTCATCCCTTCTCTAAGGACGCTGATGGTCTGCAACTCAATATAACGATGAGCAGCAGGACAATATTCTTGACTATCCTTAACAGTGCTGACACCCCCAGGACAATTCATCCCTTCTGTAAGGACGCATTTGGTCTGCAACTCCATATAACGATGAGCAGCAGGACAATATTCCACACTATCTTTAATAGTGGTGACACCCCCCGGACGATTTATCCCTTCTCTAGGGACATTGTTGCTCTGTAACTCCATATAACGATGAGCAGCAAGACAATATTCTTGACCATCTTTAACAGTGCTGACACCCCCCGGACGATTTATCCATTCTCCAAGGTCGCTGTTGGTCTGAAACTCCATATAACGATAAGCAGCAGGACAATATTCTTGACTATTTTTATAAGTGCTGACACCCACCTGACGATTCATCCCTTCTCTAAGGACGCTGTTGGTCTGCACCACCATATAACGATGAGCAGCAGGACAATATTCTTGGCTATCTTTAACAGTGCTGACACCCCTCGGACGATTCATCCCTTCCGTAAGGACACATTTGGTCTGCAACTCCATATAACGATGAGCAGCAGGACAATATTCTTGACTGTGTATAACAGTTCTGACACCCCTCGGACGATTCATCCCTTCTCTAAGGATGCTGTTGGTCTGCAACTCCATATTACGATGAGCAGCAGGACATCATTTTTTACTATCTTTAACAGTGCTGACACCCCCCTGACTATTCATCCTTTCTCTATGGACGCTATTGGTTTGCAACTCCTTATAACGATGAGCAGCAGGAAAAAATTGTTGACTATCTTTAACACTGATGACACCCCCCGGACGATTCATCCCTTCTGTAAGGACGCTGTTGGTCTGCAACTCCATATAACGATGAGCAGCAGGACAACATTCTTGACTATCTTTAACAGTGCAGGCACCCCCCCGGACGATTCATTCCTTCTCTAAGGACGATGTTGGTTTGCAACTCCATATAACGATGAGCAGCAGGACAAGATTCTTGACTATCTTTAACAGTGCTGACACCCCACAGACGATTCATCCCTTCTCTAAGGACGCTGTTGGTCTGCAACTCCATATAACGATGAGCAGCAGGACAACATTCTTGACTATCTTTAACAGTGCTGTCACACCCTGGACAATTCATCCCTTCGCTAAGGACGCTGTTGGTCTGCAACTCCATATAACGATGAGCCGCAGGACAATATTTTAGACTATCTTTAACAGTGCTGACACCCCCCAGACGATTCATCCCTTCTCTAAGGACGCTGTTGGTCAGTAACTCCATATAGCGATGAGCAGGAGGACAATATTCTTTACTATCTTTAACAGTGCTGACACCCCCTGGACGATTCATCCCTTCTCCAAGGACGCTGTCGGTCTGCAACTCCATATAATGATAAGCAGCAGGACAATATTCCTATCTTTAACAGTGCTGACACCCCCCGGACGATTCATCCCTTCTCTACGGACGTTGTTGGTCTGAAACTCCACATAACGATGAGCAGCAGGACAATATTCTTGACTATCTTTAACAGTGCTGACACCCCCCGGACGATTCATCCCTTCTCTAAGGACGCTGTTGGTCTGCAACTCCATATAATGATGAGCAGCAGGACAACATTCTTGACTATCTTTAACAGTGCAGTCACCCCCAAGGACTATTCATTCCTTCTCTAAGGACGATGTTGGTTGGCAACTCCATATAACGATGAGCAGCAGGACAAGATTCTTGACTATCTTTAACAGTGCTGACACCCCACAGACGATTCATCCCTTCTCTAAGGTCGCTGTTGGTCTGCAACTGAATATAACGATGAGCAGCAAGGCAATATTCTTGACTATCTTTAACAGTGCTGACACCCCCCGGACGATTCATCCCTTCTCTAAGGTCGCTGTTGGTCTGCAACTCCATATAACGAGGAGCAGCACTACAATATTCTTGACTATCTTTAACAGTGCTGACACCCCCCGGACGATTCATCCCTTCTCTAAGGACGCTGTTAGTCTGCAACTCGATATGACGATGAGCATCAGGACAAAGTTGTTGACTATCTTTAACACTGATGACACCCCCCGGACGATTCATCCCTTCTGTAAGGACGCTGTTGGTCTGCAACTCCATGTAACGATGAGCAGCAGGACAATATTCCTATCTTTAACAGTGCTGGCACCCCCCGGACGATTCATCCCTTCTCTACGGACGTTGTTGGTCTGCAACTCCACATAACGATGAGCAGCAGGACAATAATCTTGACTATCTTTAACAGTGCTGACACCCCCCGGACGATTCATCCCTTCTCTAAGGACGCTGTTGGTCTGCAACTCTGTATAAAGATGAGCAGCAGGACAATATTCTTGATTATCTTTAACATTGCTGACACCCCCTCGGACAATTCATCCCTTCTCTAAGGACGCTCTTGGTCTGCAACTCCATATAACGATGAGCAGCAGGACAACATTCTTGACTGTCTTTGACAGTGCTGTCACACCCTGGACAATTCATCCCTTCTCTAAGGATGCTGTTGGTCTGCAACCCCATATAACGATGAGCAGCAGGACAATATTTTTGACTATCTTTAACAGTGCTGACACCCCCCAGACGATTCATTCCTACTCTAAGGACGCTGTTGCTCTGCAACTCCATATAACGATGAGCAGCAAGACAATATTCTTGACTATCTTTAACAGTGCTGAAAAACCCCTGGACGATTCATCCCTTCTCTAAGGACGCTGTTGGCCTGCAACTCCGTATAACGATGAGCAGCAGGACAATACTCTTGACTGTCTTTAACAGAGCGACACCCCCCGGACGATTCATCCCTCCTCTAAGGAAGTTGTTGCGGTGCAACTCCAGATAGCGATGAGCAGCAGAACAATATTCTTGGCTGTCTTTAACAGTGCTGACACCCCCACGGACGATTCATCCCATCTCTAAGGACGCTGTTGTTCTGCAACTCCATATAACGGTGAGCAGCAGGACAATATTCTTGACTATCTTTAACAGTGCTGACACCCCCCAGACGATACATCCCTTCTCTAAGGTCGCTCTTGGTCTGCAACTCCATATAACGATGAGCAGCAGGACAATATTCTTGTCTATCTCTAACAGTGCTCACAAACCTCTGGACGATCCATCCCTTCTTTAAGGACGCTGTTGGTCTGCAACTCCATATAACGATGAGCAGCAGGACAATATTCTTGACTATCTTTAACAGTGCTGACACCCCCCGGACGATTCATCCCTTCTCTAAGGACGCTGATGGTCTGCAACTCAATATAACGATGAGCAGCAGGACAATATTCTTGACTATCCTTAACAGTGCTGACACCCGCAGGACAATTCATCCCTTCTGTAAGGACGCATTTGGTCTGCAACTCCATATAACGATGAGCAGCAGGACAATATTCTTGACTATTTTTATAAGTGCTGACACCCACCTGACGATTCATCCCTTCTCTAAGGACACTGTTGGTCTGCAACACCATATAACGATGAGCAGCAGGACAATATTCTTGGCTATCTTTAACAGTGCTGACACCCCTCGGGCGATTCATCCCTTCCGTAAGGACACATTTGGTCTGCAACTCCATATAACGATGAGCAGAAGGACAATATTCTTGACTGTGTATAACAGTTCTGACACCCCTCGGACGATTCATCCCTCCTCTAAGGAAGCTGTTGTGGTGCAACTCCTTATAACGATGAGCAGCAGGACAATATTGTTGACTATCTTTAACAGTGCAGACACCCCCCGGACGATTCATTCATTCTCTAAGGACGCTGTTGGTTTGCAACTCCATATAACGATGAGCAGCAGGACAAGATTCTTGACTATCTTTAACAGTGCTGACACCCCACAGACGATTCATCCCTTCTCTAAGGACGCTGTTGGTCTGCAACTGCATATAACGATGAGCAGCAGGACAATATTCTTCACTATCTTTAACAGTGCTGACACCCCCCGGACGATTCATCCCTTCTCTAACGACGCTCTTAGTCTGCAACTCCATATAACGATGAGCAGCAGGACAAAATTGTTGACTATCTTTATCACTGATGACACCCCCCGGACGATTCATCCCTTCTGTAAGGACGCTGTTGGTCTGCAACTCAATATAACGATGAGCAGCAGGACAATATTCTTCACTATCTTTAACAGTGCTGACACCCCTCGGACGATTCATCCCTTCCGTAAGGACACATTTGGTCTGCAACTCCATATAACGATGAGCAGCAGCACAATATTCTTGACTATCTTTAACAGTGCTGACACCCCCCAGACGATACATCAATTCTCTAAGGACGCTGTTGGTCTGCAACTCCATATAACGATGAGCAACAGGACAACATTCTTGACTATCTTTAACAGTTCTGACACCCCCCACACGATTCATCCCTTCCGTAAGGACACATTTGGTCTGCAACTCCATATAACGATGAGCAGCAGGACAATATTCTTGACTGTGTATAACAGTTGTGACACCCCTCGGACGATTCATCCCTCCTCTAAGGAAGCTGTTGTGGTGCAACTCCATATAACGATGAGCAGCACGACAATATTGTTGACTATCTTCAACAGTGCTGACACTCCCCGGACGATTCATCCCTGCTCTAAGGACGCTGTTGGTCTGCAACTCCATATAACGATGAGCAGCAGGACAAAATTCTTGACTATCTTTAACAGTGCTGTCACACCCTGGACAATTCATCCCTTCTCTAAGGACGCTGTTGGTCTGCAACTCCATATAACGATGAGCCGCAGGACAATATTTTAGACCATCTTTAACATTGCTGACACCCGCCAGACGATTCATCCCTTCTCTGAGGACGCTGTTGGTCTGCAACTCCATATAGCGATGAGCAGCAGGACAATATTCTTGACTATCTTTAACAGTGATGACACCCCCTGCTCGATTCATCCCTTCTCTAAGGACGCTGTTGGTCTGCAACTCAATATAAAGATGAGCAGCAGGACAGTATTCTTGACTATCCTTAACAGTGCTGACACCCCCAGGACAATTCATCCCTTCCATAAGGACGCATTTGGTCTGCAACTCCATATAACGATGAGCAGCAGGACAATATTCTTGACTATTTTTAACAGTGCTGACACCCCCCGGATGATTCATCCCTTCTCTAAGGACGCAGTTGGTCTGCAACTCCATATAACGATGAGCAATAGAACAACATTATTGACCATCTTTAACAGTGTTGACACCTCCCGGACGATTCATTCTTCTCTAAGGACGCTGTTGGTCTGCAACTCCATATAACGATGAGCAGCAGGACAATATTCTTGACTATCATTAACAGTGCTGACACCCTCCGGACGATTCATCCCTTCTCTAAGGACGCTGTTGGTCTGCAACTCCTTATAACGATGAGCAGCAGGACAATATTCTTCACTATTTTTAACAGTACTGACACCCCCCGGACGATTCACCCCTTCTCTAAGATCGCTGTTGGTCTGCAACTCCATATAACGATGAGCAGCAGGACAATATTCTTGACTATCCTTAACAGTGCTGACACCCCCAGGACAATTCATCCCTTCCGTAAGGACGCATTTGGTCTGCAACTCCATATAACGATGAGCAGCAGGACAATGTTCTTCACTATCTTTAGTAGTGCTGACTACCCCGGACGATTTATCCCTTCTCTAAGGACACTGTTGGTCTGCAACTCCATATAACGATGAGCAGCAGGACAATATTCTTGGCTATCTTTAACAGTGCTGACACCCCCCGGACGATTCATCCCTTCTCTAAGGACGCTGTTGGTCTGCAACTCCATATAACGATGAGCAGCAGGACAATATTCTTGACTATCCTTAGCAGCGCTGACACACCACGGACGATTCATCCCTTCCGTAAGGACGCATTTGGTCTGCAACTCCATAAACGATATGCAGCAGGACAATATTCTTGACTATCTTTAACAGTGCTGACACCCCCCGGACGATTTATCCATTCTCTAAGGTCGCTGTTGCTCTGAAACTATATATAACGATGAGCAGCAAGACAATATTCTTGACTATCTTTAATATTGCTGACCCCCCCTGACGAATCATCCTTTCCCTAATGACGCTGTTGGTCTGCAACTCCATATAACGATGAGCAGCAGGACAACATTCTTGACTGTCTTTAACAGTGCAGACACCCCGCTGACGATTCATTCCTTCTCTAAGGACGCTGTTGGTCTGCAACTCCATATAACGATGAGAATCAGGACAATATTCTTGACTATCTTTAATAGTGGTGACACCCCCCGGACGATTAATCCCTTCTGTAAGGACGCTGTTCGTCTGCAACTCCATATAACGATGAGCAGCAGGACAATATTCTTGACTGTCTTTAACAGAGCGACACCCCCCGGACGATTCATCCCTCCTCTAAGGAAGTTGTTGGGGTGCAACTCCATATAACGATGAGCAGCAGAACAATATTCATGGCTATCTTTAACAGTGCTGACACCAACACGGACGATTGTTCCCATCTCTAAGGACGCTGTTGGTCTGCAACTCCATATAACGGTGAGCAGTAGGACAATATTCTTGACTATCTTTAACAGAGCGACACCCCCCAGACGATTCATCCCTCCTCTAAGGAAGGTGTTGTTGTGCAACTCCATATAACGATGAGCAGCAGGACAGTATTCTTGACTATCTTTAACAGTGCTGACACCCCCCGGACGATGCATCCCTACTCTAAGGACGCTGTTGATCTGCAACTCCATATAACGATGAGCAGCAGGACAACATTCTTGACTGTCTTTAACAGTGCTGTCACACCCTGCACAAATCATCCCTTCTCTAAGGACGCTGTTGGTCTGCAACACCATATAACGATGAGCAGCACGACAATATTTTTGACTATCTTTAACAGTGCTGACACCCCCCAGACGACACATCCCTTCTCTAAGGTCACTCTTGGTCTGCAACTCCATATAACGATGAGCAGCAGAACAATATTCTTGACTATCCTTAACAGTGCTGACACCCCCAGGACAATTCATCCCTTCTGTAAGAACGCATTTGGTCTGCAACTCCATATAACGATGAGCAGCAGGACAATATTCTACACTATCTTTAATAGTGCTGACACCCCCCGGACAATTTATTCCTTCTCTAAGGACATTGTTGGTCTGTAACTCCATATAACGATGAGCAGCAGGACAAGATTCTTGACTATCTTTAACAGTGCTGAGACCCCACAGACGATTCATCCCTTCTCTAAGGACGCTGTTGGTCTGCAACTGCATATAACGATGAGCAGCAGGGCAATATTCTTGACTATCTTTAACAGTGCTGACACCCCCCGGACGATTCATCCCTTCTCTAAGGGCGCTCTTAGTCTGCAACTCCATATAACGATGAGCAGCAGGACAAAATTGTTGACTATCTTTAACACTGATGACACCCCCCGGACGATTCATCCCTTCTCTAAGGACGCTGTTGGTCTGCAACTCCATATAACGATGAGCAGCAGCACAATATTCTTGACTATCTTTAACAGTGCTGACACCCCACAGACGATACATCAATTCTCTAAGGACGCTGTTGGTCTGCAACTACATATAACGATGAGCAACAGGACAACATTCTTGACTATCTTTAACAGTTCTGACACCCCCCACACGATTCATCCCTTCTCTAAGGACACTGTTGGTCTGCAACACCATATAACGATGAGCAGCAGGACAATATTCTTGGCTACCTTTAACAGTGCTGACACCCCCCGGACGATTCATCCCTTCCGTAAGGACACATTTGGTCTGCAACTCCATATAACGATGAGCAGCAGGACAATATTCTTGACTGTGTATAACAGTTCTGACACCCCTCGGACGATTCATCCCTCCTCTAAGGAAGCTGTTGTGGTGCAACTCCATATAACGATGAGCAGCAGGATAATATTGTTGACTATCTTTAACAGTGCTGACACTCCCCGGACGATTCATCCCTACTCTAAGGACGCTGTTGGTCTGACACTCCATATAACGATGAGCAGCAGGACAAAATTCTTGACTATCTTTAACAGTGCTGTCACACCCTGGACAATTCATCCCTTCTCTAAGGACGCTGTTGGTCTGCAACTCAATATAACGATGAGCCGCAGGACAATATTTTAGACTATCTTTAACATTGCTGACACCCGCCAGACGATTCATCCCTTCTCTGAGGACGCTGTTGGTCTGCAACTCCATATAACGATGAGCAGCAGGACAATGTTCTTCACTATCTTTAATAGTGCTGACTACCCCAGACGATTTATCCCTTCTCTAAGGACACTGTTGGTCTGCAACTCCATATAACGATGTGCAGCAGGACAATATTCTTGACTATCTTTAATAGTGGTGACACCCCCCGGACGATTCATCCCTTCTCTAAGGACGCTGTTAGTCTGCAACTCCATATAACGATAAGCAGCAGGACAAAATTGTTGACTATCTTTAACACTGAAGACACCCCCCGGACGATTAATCCCTTCTGTAAGGACGCTGTTCGTCTGCAACTCCATATAACGATCAGCAGCAGCACAATATTCTTGACTATCTTTAACAGTGCTGACAAACCCCTGGACGATTCATCCCTTCACCAAGGACGCTGTTGGCCTGCAACTCCGTATAACGATGAGCAGCTGGACAATATTCTTGACTGTCTTTAACAGAGCGACACCCCCCACACGATTCATCCCTTCTCTAAGGACACTGTTGGTCTGCAACACCCTATAACGATGAGCAGCAGGACAATATTCTTGGCTATCTTTAACAGTGCTGACACCCCCCGGACGATTCATCCCTTCCGTAAGGACACATTTGGTCTGCAACTCCATATAACGATGAGCAGCAGGACAATATTCTTGACTGTGTATAACAGTTCTGACACCCCTCGGACGATTCATCCCTCCTCTAAGGAAGCTGTTGTGGTGCAACTCCATATAACGATGAGCAGCAGGACAATATTGTTGACTATCTTTAACAGTGCTGACACTCCCCGGACGATTCATCCCTACTGTAAGGACGCTGTTGGTCTGCAGCTCCATATAACGATGAGCAACAGGACAACATTCTTGACTATCTTTAACAATGCTGTCACACCCTGGACAATTCATCCTTTCTTTAAGGACGCTGTTGGTCTGCAACTCCATATAACGATGAGCAGCAGGACAACATTCTTGACTTTCTTTAACAGTGCTGTCACACACCGGACGATTCATCCCTTCTCTAAGGACGCTGTTGGTCTGCAACCCCATGTAACGATGAGCAGCAGTACAATATTCTTGACTATCTTTAACAGTGCTGACACCCCCCGGATAATTCATCCCTTCTCTAAGGACGCAGTTGGTCTGCATCTCCATATAACGATGAGCAATAGGACAACATTATTGACCATCTTTAACAGCGTTGACACCTCCCGGACGATTCATCCCTTCTCTAAAGACGCTGTTGGTCTGCAACTCCATATAACGATGAGCAGCAGGACAATATTCTTGACTATCATTAACAGTGCTGACACCCCCCGGACGATTCATCCCTTCTCTAAGGACGCTGTTGGCCTGCAACTCCTTATAACGATGAGCAGCAGGACAATATTCTTGACTATTTTTAACAGTACTGACACCCCCCGGACGATTCAGCCCTTCTCTAAGGACGCATTTGGTCTGCAACTCCATATAACGTTGAGCAGCAGGACAATGTTCTTCACTATCTTTAATAGTGCTGACTACCCCGGACGATTTATCCCTTCTCTAAGGACACTGTTGGTCTGCAACTCCATATAACGATGAGCAGCAGGACAATATTCTTGGCTATCTTTAACAGTGATGACACCCCCCGGATAATTCATCCCTTCTCTAAGGACGCAGTTGGTCTGCAACTCCATATAACGATGAGCAATAGGACAACATTATTGACCATCTTTAACAGTGTTGACACCTCCCGGACGATTCATCCCTTCTCTAAGGACTATGTTGGTCTGCAACTCCATATAACGATGAGCAGCAGGACAATATTCTTCACTATCTTTAACAGTGCTGATACCCCCCGGACGATTCATCCCTTCTCTAAGGACGCTGTTGGTCTGCAACTCCATATA
Source organism: Schistocerca gregaria (assembly GCF_023897955.1). Taxonomy (NCBI): domain Eukaryota; kingdom Metazoa; phylum Arthropoda; class Insecta; order Orthoptera; family Acrididae; genus Schistocerca; species Schistocerca gregaria. Next base: position 42,924,727 of record NC_064931.1, read on the forward strand.
ACGATGAGCAGCAGGACAACATTCTTGACTTTCTTTAACAGTGCTGTCACACACCGGACGATTTATCCCTTCTCTAAGGACGCTGTTGGTCTGCAACCCCACGTAACGATGAGCAGCAGTACAATATTCTTGACTATCTTTAACAGTGCTGACACCCCCCGGATAATTCGTCCCTTCTCTAAGGACGCAGTTGGTCTGCATCTCCATATAACGATGAGCAATAGGACAACATTATTGACCATCTTTAACAGTGTTGACACCTCCCGGACGATTCATCCCTTCTCTAAGGACGCTGTTGGTCTGCAACTCCATATAACGATGAGCAGCAGGACAATATTCTTGACTATCATTAACAGTGCTGACACCCCCCGGACGATTCATCCCTTCTCTAAGGACGCTGTTGGCCTGCAACTCCTTATAACGATGAGCAGCAGAACAATATTCTTGACTATTTTTAACAGTACTGACACCCCCCGGACGATTCACCCCTTCTCTAAGGACGCTGTTGGTCTGCAACTCCATATAACGATGAGCAGCAGGACGGTATTCTTGACTATCCTTAACAGTGCTGACACCCCCAGGACAATTCATCCCCTCCGTAAGGACGCATTTGGTCTGCAACTCCATATAACGATGAGCAGCAGGACAATGTTCTTCACTATCTTTAATAGTGCTGACTACCCCGGACGATTTATCCCTTCTCTAAGGACACTGTTGGTCTGCAACTCCATATAACGATGAGCAGCAGGACAATGTTCTTGGCTATCTTTAACAGTGCTGACACCCCCCGGACGATACATCCCTTCTCTAAGGACGCTGATGGTCTGCAACTCCATATAACGATGAGCAGCAGGACAATATTCTTGACTATCCTTAACAGTGCTGACACCCCCAGGACAATTCATCCCTTCTGTAAGGACGCATTTGGTCTGCAACTCCATATAACGATGAGCAGCAGGACAATATTCTACACTATCTTTAATAGTGCTGACACCCCCCGGACGATTTATCCCTTTTCTAAGGACATTGTTGGTCTGTAACTCCATATAACGATGAGCAGCAGGACAATATTCTTAACCATCTTTAACAGTGCTGACACTCCCCGGACGATTTATCCATTCTCTAAGGTCGCTGTTGGTCTTAAACTCCATATAACGATGAGCAGCAGGACAATATTCTTGACTATTTTTATAAGTGCTGACACCCACCTGACGATTCATCCCTTCTCTATTGACGCTGTTGGTCTGCAACTCCATATAACGATGACCAGCAGGACAACATTCTTGACTATCTTTAACAGTGCAGACACCCCCCGGACGATTCATTCATTCTCTAAGGACGCTGTTGGTTTGCAACTCCATATAACGATGAGCAGCAGGACAAGATTCTTGACTATCTTTAACAGTGCTCACACCCCACAGACGATTCATCCCTTCTCTAAGGACGCTGTTGGTCTGCAACTGCATATAACGATGAGCAGCAGGGCAATATTCTTGACTATCTTTAACAGTGCTGACACCCCCCGGACGATTCATCCCTTCTCTAAGGACGCTCTTAGTCTGCAAATCCATATAATGATGAGCAGCAGGACAATATTCTTGGCTATCTTTAACAGTGCTGACACCCCCCGGACGATTCATCCCTTCCGTAAGGACACATTTGGTCTGCAACTCCATATAACGATGAGCAGCAAGACAATATTCTTGACTGTGTATAACAGTTCTGACACACCTCGGACGATTCATCCCTCCTCTAAGGAAGCTGTTGTGGTGCAACTCCATATAACGATGAGCAGCAGGACAATATTGTTGACTATCTTTAACAGTGCTGACACTCCCCGGACGATTCATCCCTACTCTAAGGACGCTGTTGGTCTGCAACTCCATATAACGATGAGCAGCAGGACAACATTCTTGACTATCTTTAACAGTGCTGTCACACCCTGCACAATTCATCCCTTCCCTAAGGACGCTGTTGGTCTGCAACTCCATATAACGATGAGCCGCAGGACAATATTTTAGACTATCTTTAACATTGCTGACACCCGTCAGACGATTCATCCCTTCTCTGAGGACGCTGTTGGTCTGCAACTCGATATAGCGATGATTAGCAGGACAATATTCTTGACTATCTTTAACAGTGATGACACCCCATGCTCGATTCATCCCTTCTCTAAGGACGCTGTTGGTCTGCATCTCCATATAACGATGAGCAGCAGGACAGTATTCTTGACTATCCTTAACAGTGCTGACACCCCCAAGACAATTCATCCCTTCCGTAACGACGCATTTGGTCTGCAACTCCATATAACGATGAGCAGCAGGACAATGTTCTTCACTATCTTTAATAGTGCTGACTACCCCGTACGATTTATCCCTTCTCTAAGGACACTCTTGGTCTGCAACTCCATTTAACGATGAGCAGCAGGACAATATTCTTCACTATCTTTAACAGTGCTGATACACCCCGGACGATTCATCCCTTCTCTAAGGACGCTGTTGGTCTGCAACTCCATATAACGATGAGCAGCAGGACAACATTCATGACTTACTTTAACAGTGCTGTCACACACCGGACGATTCATCCCTTCTCTATGGACGCTGTTGGCCTGCAACTCCTTATAACGATGAGCAGCAGGACAATATTCTTGACTATTTTTAACAGTACTGACACCCCCCGGACGATTCACCCCTTCTCTAAGGACGCTGTTGGTCTGCAACTCCATATAACGATGAGCAGCAGGACAATATTGTTGACTATCTTTAACAGTGCTGACACTCCCCGGACGATTCATCCCTACTGTAAGGACGCTGTTGGTCTGCAGCTCCATATAACGATGAGCAGCAGGACAACATTCTTGAGTATCTTTAACAGTGCTGTCACACCCTGGACAATTCATCCTTTCTCTAAGGACGCTGTTGGTCTGCAACTCCATATAACGATGAGCAGCAAGACAATACTCTTGACTATCTTTAACAGTGCTGACACCCCCTGGATAATTCATCCCTTCTCTAAGGACGCAGTTGGTCTGCATCTCCGTATAACAATGAGCAATAGGACGACATTATTGACCATCTTTAACAGTGTTGACACCTCCCGGACGATTCATCCCTTCTCTAAGGACGCTGTTGGTCTGCAACTCCATATAACGATGAGCAGCAGGACAATATTCTTGACTATCATTAACAGTGCTGACTCCCCCCGGACGATTCATCCCTTCTCTAAGGACGCTTTTGGCCTGCAACTCCTTATAACGATGAGCAGAAGGACAATATTCTTGACTATTTTTAACAGTACTGACACCCCCCGGACGATTCACCCCTTCTCTAAGGACCCTGTTGGTCTGCAACTCCATATAACGATGAGCAGCAGGACAGTATTCTTGACTATCCTTAACAGTGCTGACACCCCCAGGACAATTCATCCCTTCCGTAAGGACGCATTTGGTCTGCAACTCCATATAACGATGAGCAGCAGGACAATGTTCTTCACTATCTTTAATAGTGCTGACTACCCCGGACGATTTATCCCTTCTCTAAGGACACTGTTGGTCTGCAACTCCATATAACGATGAGCAGCAGGACAATATTCTTGGCTATCTTTAACAGTGCTGACACCCCCCGGACGATACATCCCTTCTCTAAGGACGCTGATGGTCTGCAACTCCATATAACGATGAGCAGCAGGAAAATATTCTTGACTATCCTTAACAGTGCTGACACCCCCAGGACAATTCATCCCTTCTCTAAGGACGCTGTTGGTCTGCAACTCCATATAACGATGAGCAGCAGGACAACATTCTTGACTTTCTTTAACAGTGCTGTCACACACCGGATGATTCATCCCTTCTCTAAGGACGCTGTTGGTCTGCAACTCCATGTAACGATGAGCAGCAGTACAATATTCTTGACTATCTTTAACAGTGCTGACACCCCCCGGATAATTCATCCCTTCTCTAAGGACGCAGTTGGTCTGCATCTCCGTATATCGATGAGCAATAGGACAACATTATTGACCATCTTTAACAGTGTTGACACCTCCCGGACGATTCATCCCTTCTCTAAGGACGCTGTAGGTCTGCAACTCCATATAACGATGAGCAGCAGGACAATATTCTTGACTATCATTAACAGTGCTGACACCCCCCGGACGATTCATCCCTTCTCTAAGGACGCTTTTGGCCTGCAACTCCTTATAACGGTGAGCAGAAGGACAATATTCTTGACTATTTTTAACAGTACTGACACCCCCCGGACGATTCACCCCTTCTCTAAGGACGCTGTTGGTCAGCAACTCCATATAACGATGAGCAGCAGGACAGTATTCTTGACTATCCTTAACAGTGCTGACACCCCCAGGACAATTCATCCCTTCCGTAAGGACGCATTTGGTCTGCAACTCCATATAACGATGAGCAGCAGGACAATGTTCTTCACTATCTTTAATAGTGCTGACTACCCCGGACGATTTATCCCTTCTCTAAGGACACTGTTGGTCTGCAACTCCATATAACGATGAGCAGCAGGACAATATTCTTGGCTATCTTTAACAGTGCTGACACCACCCGGACGATACATCCCTTCTCTAAGGACGCTGATGGTCTGCAACTCCATATAACGATGAGCAGCAGGACAATATTCTTGACTATCCTTAACAGTGCTGACACCCCCAGGACAATTCATCCCTTCTGTAAGGACGCATTTGGTCTGCAACTCCATATAACGATGAGCAGCAGGACAATATTCTACACTATCTTTAATAGTGCTGACTACCCCGGACGATTTATCCCTTCTCTAAGGACACTGTTGGTCTGCAACTCCATATAACGATGAGCAGCAGGACAATATTCTTGGCTATCTTTAACAGTGCTGACACCACCCGGACGATACATCCCTTCTCTAAGGACGCTGATGGTCTGCAACTCCATATAACGATGAGCAGCAGGACAATATTCTTGACTATCCTTAACAGTGCTGACACCCCCAGGACAATTCATCCCTTCTGTAAGGACGCATTTGGTCTGCAACTCCATATAACGATGAGCAGCAAGACAATATTCTAGGCTATCTTTAATAGTGCTGACTCCCCCCATACGATTCATCCCTTCCGTAAGGACACATTTGGTCTGCAACTCCATATAACGATGAGCAGCAAGACAATATTCTTGACTGTGTATAACAGTTCTGACACACCTCGGACGATTCATCCCTCCTCTAAGGAAGCTGTTGTGTTGCAACTCCATATAACGATGAGCAGCAGGACAATATTGTTGACTATCTTTAACAGTGCTGACACTCCCCGGACGATTCATCCCTACTCTAAGGACGCTGTTGGTCTGCAACTCCATATAACGATGAGCAGCAGGACAACATTCTTGACTATCTTTAACAGTGCTGTCACACCCTGCACAATTCATCCCTTCTCTAAGGACGCTGTTGGTCTGCAACTCCATATAACGATGAGCCGCAGGACAATATTTTAGACTATCTTTAACATTGCTGACACCCGCCAGACGATTCATCCCTTCTCTGAGGACGCTGTTGGTCTGCAACTCCATATAGCGATGATTAGCAGGACAATATTCTTGACTATCTTTAACAGTGATGACACCCCCTGCTCGATTCATCCCTTCTCTAAGGACGCTGTTGGTCTGCATCTCCATATAACGATGAGCAGCAGGACAGTATTCTTGACTATCCTTAACAGTGCTGACACCCCCAAGACAATTCATCCCTTCCGTAACGACGCATTTGGTCTGCAACACCATATAACGATGAGCAGCAGGATAATGTTCTTCACTATCTTTAATAGTGCTGACTACCCCGGACGATTTATCCCTTCTCTAAGGACACTCTTGGTCTGCAACTCCATATAACGATGAGCAGCAGGACAATATTCTTCACTATCTTTAACAGTGCTGATACACCCCGGACGATTCATCCCATCTCTAAGGACGCTGTTGGTCTGCAACTCCATATAACGATGAGCAGCAGGACAACATTCATGACTTACTTTAACAGTGCTGTCACACACCGGACGATTCATCCCTTCTCTATGGACGCTGTTGGCCTGCAACTCCTTATAACGATGAGCAGCAGGACAATATTCTTGACTATTTTTAACAGTACTGACACCCCCCGGACGATTCACCCCTTCTCTAAGGACGCTGTTGGTCTGCAACTCCATATAACGATGAGCAGCAGGACAATATTGTTGACTATCTTTAACAGTGCTGATACTCCCCGGACGATTCATCCCTACTGTAAGGACGCTGTTGGTCTGCAGCTCCATATAACGATGAGCAGCAGGACAACATTCTTGAGTATCTTTAACAGTGCTGTCACACCCTGGACAATTCATCCTTTCTCTAAGGACGCTGTTGGTCTGCAACTCCATATAACGATGAGCAGCAAGACAATATTCTTGACTATCTTTAACAGTGCTGACACCCCCCGGATAATTCATCCCTTCTCTAAGGACGCAGTTGGTCTGCATCTCCGTATAACGATGAGCAATAGGACGACATTATTGACCATCTTTAACAGTGTTGACACCTCCCGGACGATTCATCCCTTCTCTAAGGACGCTGTTGGTCTGAAACTCCATATAACGATGAGCAGCAGGACAATATTCTTGACTATCATTAACAGTGCTGACACCCCCCGGACGATTCATCCCTTCTCTAAGGACGCTTTTGGCCTGCAACTCCTTATAACGATGAGCAGAAGGACAATATTCTTGACTATTTTTAACAGTACTGACACCCCCCGGACGATTCACCCCTTCTCTAAGGACGCTGTTGGTCTGCAACTCCATATAACGATGAGCAGCAGGACAGTATTCTTGACTATCCTTAACAGTGCTGACACCCCCAGGACAATTCATCCCTTCCGTAAGGACGCATTTGGTCTGCAACTCCATATAACGATGAGCAGCAGGACAATGTTCTTCACTATCTTTAATAGTGCTGACTACCCCGGACGATTTATCCCTTCTCTAAGGACACTGTTGGTCTGCAACTCCATATAACGATGAGCAGCAGGACAATATTCTTGGCTATCTTTAACAGTGCTGACACCCCCCGGACGATACATCCCTTCTCTAAGGACGCTGATGGTCTGCAACTCCATATAACGATGAGCAGCAGGACAATATTCTTGACTATCCTTAACAGTGCTGACACCCCCAGGACAATTCATCCCTTCTGTAAGGACGCATTTGGTCTGCAACTCCATATAACGATGAGCAGCAGGACAATATTCTTGACTTTCTTTAACAGTGCTGTCACACACCGGACGATTCATCCCTTCTCTAAGGACGCTGTTGGTCTGCAACTCCATGTAACGATGAGCAGCAGTACAATATTCTTGACTATCTTTAACAGTGCTGACACCCCCCGGATAATTCATCCCTTCTCTAAGGACGCAGTTGGTCTGCATCTCCGTATAACGATGAGCAATAGGACAACATTATTGACCATCTTTAACAGTGTTGACACCTCCCGGACGATTCATCCCTTCTCTAAGGACGCTGTTGGTCTGCAACTCCATATAACGATGAGCAGCAGGACAACATTCTTGACTTTCTTTAACAGTGCTGTCACACACCGGACGATTCATCCCTTCTCTAAGGACGCTGTTGGTCTGCAACTCCATGTAACGATGAGCAGCAGTACAATATTCTTGACTATCTTTAACAGTGCTGACACCCCCCGGATAATTCATCCCTTCTCTAAGGACGCAGTTGGTCTGCATCTCCGTATATCGATGAGCAATAGGACAACATTATTGACCATCTTTAACAGTGTTGACACCTCCCGGACGATTCATCCCTTCTCTAAGGACGCTGTTGGTCTGCAACTCCATATAACGATGAGCAGCAGGACAATATTCTTGACTATCATTAACAGTGCTGACACCCCCCGGACGATTCATCCCTTCTCTAAGGACGCTTTTGGCCTGCAACTCCTTATAACGGTGAGCAGAAGGACAATATTCTTGACTATTTTTAACAGTAATGACACCCCCCGGACGATTCACCCCTTCTCTAAGGACGCTGTTGGTCTGCAACTCCATATAACGATGAGCAGCAGGACAGTATTCTTGACTATCCTTAACAGTGCTGACACCCCCAGGACAATTCATCCCTTCCGTAAGGACGCATTTGGTCTGCAACTCCATATAACGATGAGCAGCATGACAATGTTCTTCACTATCTTTAATAGTGCTGACTACCCCGGACGATTTATCCCTTCTCTAAGGACACTGTTGGTCTGCAACTCCATATAACGATGAGCAGCAGGACAATATTCTTGGCTATCTTTAACAGTGCTGACACCCCCCGGACGATACATCCCTTCTCTAAGGACGCTGATGGTCTGCAACTCCATATAACGATGAGCAGCAGGACAATATTCTTGACTATCCTTAACAGTGCTGACACCCCCAGGACAATTCATCCCTTCTATAAGGACGCTGTTGGTCTGCAACTGCATATAACGATGAGCAGCAGGGCAATATTCTTGACTATCTTTAACAGTGCTGACACCCCCCGGACGATTCATCCCTTCTCTAAGGACGCTCTTAGTCTGCAACTCCATATAACGATGAGCAGCAGGACAATATTCTTGGCTATCTTTAACAGTGCTGACTCCCCCCGGACGATTCATCCCTTCCGTAAGGACACATTTCGTCTGCAACTCCATATAACGATGAGCAGCAAGACAATATTCTTGACTGTGTATAACAGTTCTGACACACCTCGGACGATTCATCCCTCCTCTAAGGAAGCTGTTGTGGTGCAACTCCATATAACGATGAGCAGCAGGACAATATTGTTGACTATCTTTAACAGTGCTGACACTCCCCGGACGATTCATCCCTACTCTAAGGACGCTGTTGGTCTGCAACTCCATATAACGATGAGCAGCAAAACAACATTCTTGACTATCTTTAACAGTGCTGTCACACCCTGCACAATTCATCCCTTCTCTAAGGACGCTGTTGGTCTGCAACTCCATATAACGATGAGCCGCAGGACAATATTTTAGACTATCTTTAACATTGCTGACACCCGCCAGACGATTCATCCCTTCTCTGAGGACGCTGTTGGTCTGCAACTCCATATAGCGATGATTAGCAGGACAATATTCTTGACTATCTTTAACAGTGATGACACCCCCTGCTCGATTCATCCCATCTCTAAGGACGCTGTTGGTCTGCATCTCCATATAACGATGAGCAGCAGGACAGTATTCTTGACTATCCTTAACAGTGCTGACACCCCCAAGACAATTCATCCATTCCGTAAGGACGCATTTGGTCTGCAACTCCATATAACGATGAGCAGCAGGACAATGTTCTTCACTATCTTTAATAGTGCTGACTACCCCGGACGATTTATCCTTTCTCTAAGGACACTCTTGTTCTGCAACTCCATATAACGATGAGCAGCAGGACAATATTCTTCACTATCTTTAACATTGCTGATACACCCCGGACGATTCATCCCTTCTCTAAGGACGCAGTTGGTCTGCAACTCCATATAACGATGAGCAGCAGGACAACATTCATGACTTACTTTAACAGTGCTGTCACACACCGGACGATTCATCCCTTCTCTAAGGACGCTGTTGGTCTGCAACTCCATATAACGATGAGCAGCAGTACAATATTCTTGACTATCTTTAACAGTGCTGACACCCCCCGGATGATTCATCCCTTCTCTAAGGACGCAGTTGGTCTGCAACTCCATATAACGATGAGCAATAGAACAACATTATTGACCATCTTTAACAGTGTTGACACCTCCCGGACGATTCATCCTTTCTCTAAGGACGCTTTTGGTCTGCAACTCCATACAACGATGAGCAGCAGGACAATATTCTTGACTATCTTTAATAGTGGTGACACCCCCCGGACGATTCATCCCTTCTCTAAGGACGCTGTTAGTCTGCAACTCCATATAACGATAAGCAGCAGGACAAAATTGTTGACTATCTTTAACAGTGAAGACACCCCCCGGACGATTCATCGCTTCTGTAAGGACGCTGTTGGTCTGCAACTCCATATAACGATGAGCAGTAGGACAAAATTGTTGACTATCTTTAGCACTGAAGACACCCCCCGGACGATTCATCCCTTCTGTAAGGTCACTCTTGGTCTGCAACTCCATATAACGATGAGCAGCAGGACAATATTCTTGACTACCTCTAACAATGCTGACAAACCTCTGGACGATTCATCCCTTCTATAAGGACGCTGTTGGTCTGCAACTCCATATAACGATGAGCAGCAGGACAATATTCTTGACTATCTTTAACAGTGCTGACACCCCCCGGACGGTTCATCCCTTATCTAAGGACGCTGATGGTCTGCAACTCCATATAGCGATGAGCAGCAGGACAATAGTCTTGACTATCCTTAACAGTGCTGACACCCCCAGGACAATTCATCCCTTCCGTAAGGACGCATTTGTTCTGCAACTCCATATAACGATGAGCAGCAGGACAATATTCTACACTATATTTAATAGTGCTGACACCCCCCGGACGATTTATCCCTTCTCTAAGGACATTGTTGGTCTGTAACTCCATATACGATGAGCAGCAGGACAATATTCTTGACCATCTTTAACAGTGCTGACACCCCCCGGACGATTTATCCATTCTCTAAGGTCGCTGTTGGTCTGAAACTCCATATAACGATGAGCAGCAGGACAATATTCTTGACTATTTTTATTAGTGCTGACACCCCCCTGACGATTCATCCCTTCTCTAATGACGCTGTTGATCTGCAACTCCATATAAAGATGACCAGCAGGACAACATTCTTGACTATCTTTAACAGTGCAGACACCCCCCGGACGATTCATTCCTTCTCTAAGGACGCTGTTGGTTTGCAACTCCATATAACGATGAGCAGCAGGACAAGACTCTTGACTTTCTTTAACAGTGCTGACACCGCACAGACGATTCATCCCTTCTCTAAGGACGCTGTTGGTCTGCAACTGCATATAACGATTAGCAGCAGGGCAATATTCTTGACTATCTTTAACAGTGCTGACACCCCCCGGACGATTCATCCCTTCTCTAAGGACGCTCTCAGTCTGCAACGCCATATAACGATGAGCAGCAGGACAAAATTGTTGACTATCTTTAACTCTGATGACACCCGCCGGACGATTCATTCCTTCTGTAAGGACGCTGTTGGTCTGCAACTCCATATAACGATGAGCAGCAGCACAATATTCTTGACTATCTTTAACAGTGCTGACACCCCTCAGACGATACATCCCTTCTCTATGGACGCTGTTGGTCTGCAACTCCATATAAAGATGACCAGCAGGACAACATTCTTGACTATCTTTAACAGTGCAGACACCCCCCGGACGATTCATTCCTTCTCTAAGGACGCTGTTGGTTTGCAACTCCATATAACGATGAGCAACAGGACAACATTCTTGACTTTCTTTAACAGTGCTGTCACACCCCGGACGATTCATCCCTTCTCTAAGGACGCTGTTGGTCTGCAACTCCATGTAACGATGAGCAGCAGTACAATATTCTTGACTATCTTTAACAGTGCTGACACCCCCTGGATGATTCATCCCTTCACTAAGGACGCAGTTGGTCTGCATCTCCATATAACGATGAGCAATAGGACAACATTATTGACCATCTTTAACAGTGTTGACACCTCGCGGACGATTCATCCCTTCTCTAAGGACGCCGTTGGTCTGCAACTCCATATAACGATGAGAATCAGGACAATATTCTTGACTATAATTAACAGTGCTGACACCCCCCGGAAAATTCATCCCTTCTCTAAGGACGCTGTTGGTCTGCAACTCCTTATAACGATGAGCAGCAGGACAATATTCTTGACTATTTTTAACAGTACTGACACCCCCCGGACGATTCACCCCTTCTCTAAGGACGCTGTTGGTCTGCAACTCCATATAACGATGAGCAGCAGGACAGTATTCTTGACTATCCTTAACAGTGCCGACACCCCCATGACAATTCATCCCTTCCGTAAGGACGCATTTGGTCTGCAACTCCATATAACGATGAGCAGCAGGACAATGTTCTTCACTATCTTTAATAGTGCTGACTACCCCAGACGATTTATCCCTTATCTAAGGACACTGTTGGTCTGCAACTCCATATAACGATGAGCAGCAGGACAATATTCTTGGCTATCTTTAACAGTGCTGACACCCCCCAGACGATTCATCCTTTCTCTAAGGACGCTGTTGGTCTGCAACTCCATATAACGATATGCAGCAGGACAATATTCTTGACTACCTTTAACAGTGCTGACACCCCCCGGACGATTTATCCAATCTCTAAGGTCGCTGTTGCTCTGAAACTCCATATAACAATGAGCAGCAAGACAATATTCTTGACTATCTTTAATAGTGCTGACACCCCCTGACGAATCATCCTTCTCTAATGACGCTGTTGGTCTGCAACTCCATATAACGATGAGCATCAGGACAACATTCTTCACTATCTTTAACAGTGCAGACACCCCCCTGACGATTCATTCCTTCTCTAAGGACGCTGTTGGTCTGCAACTCCATATAACGATGAGCAGCAGAACAATATTCTTGACTATCGTTAACACTGCTGACACCCCACACACGATTCATCCCTTATCTAAGGACGCTGTTGGTCGGCAACTCCATATAATGATGAGCAGCAGGACAATATTCTTGACTTTCCTTAACATTGCTGACACCCCCACGACGATTCATCCCTTCCGTAATGACGCATTTGGTCTGCATCTCCACATAACGATGAGCAGCAGGACAATATTGTGGACTATCTTTAAAAAAGCTGACACCCCCCGGACGTTTCATCTCTTCTCTAAGGACGCTGTTGGTCTGCAACTCTGAATGAAGATGAGCAATAGGACAATATTCTTGATTATCTTTAACAGTGCTGACACCCCCTTGGACGATTCATCCCTTCTCTAAGGACGCTGTTGGTCTGCAACTCCATATAACGATGAGCAGCAGGACAATATTTTTGACTATCTTTAACAGTGCTGACACCCCCCAGACGATTCATCCCTTCTCTAAGGACGCTGTTGGTCTGCAACTCCATATAACGATGAGCAGCAGGATAATATTCTTGACTATCTTTAACAGTGCTGACAAACCCCTGGACGATTCATCCCTTCTCTAAGGACGCTGTTGGCCTGCAAGTCCATATAACGATGAGCAGAAGGACAATATTCTTGACTATCTTTGACAGTGCTGACAGCTCCCGGACGATTCTTCCCTTCTCTAAGGACGCTGTTGGTCTGCAACTCCATATAACGATGAGCAGCAGGACAATATTCTTGATTATCTTTAACAGTGCTGACACCCCCTCGGACGATTCATCCCTTCTCTAAGGACGCTGTTGGTCTGCAACTCCATATAACGATGAGCAGCAGGACAATATTCTTGACTATCTTTAACAGTGCTGACACCCCTCAGACGATTCATCCTTTCTCTAAGGACGCGGTTGGTCTGCAACTCCATATTACAATGAGCAGCAGGACAATATTCTTGACTATCCTTAACAGTGCTGTCACACCCTGGACAATTGACAACTTCTCTAAGGACGCTGTTGGTCTGCAACTCCATATAACGATGAGCAGCAGGACAATATTTTTGACTATCTTTAACAGTGCTGACACCCCCCAGACGATTCGTCCCTTCTCTAAGGACGCTGTTGATCTGCAACTCCATATAACGATGAGCAGCAGGACAATATTCATGACTATCTTTTACAGTGCTGACACCCCACACACGATTCATCCCTTCTCTAAGGACGCATTTGGTCTGCAACTCCATATAACGATGAGCAGCAGGACAATGTTCTTCACTATCTTTAATAGTGCTGACACCCCCCGGACGATTCATCCCTTCTCTAAGGACGCTGCTAGTCTGCAACTCCATATAACGATAAGCAAGAGGACAAAATTGTTGACTATCTTTAACACTGATGACACCCCCGGACGATTCATCCCTTCTGTAAGGACGCTGTTGGTCTGCATCTCCATATAAGGATGAGCAGCAGCACAATATTCTTGACTATCTTTAACAGTGCTGACACCCCCCGGACGATTCATCCCTTCTCTAAGGACGCTGTTCGTCTGCAACTCTGTATAATGATGTGCAGCAGGACAATATTCTTGATTATCTTTAACAGTGCTGACACCGCGTCGGACGAGTCATCCCTTCTCTAAGGACGCTGTTGGTCTGCAATTCCATATAACGATGAGCAGCAGGACAATATTCTTGAATATCTTTAACAGTGAAGACACCCCCTGGACGTCTCATCCCTTCTCTAAGGAAGCTGTTGGTGTGCAACTCCATACAACGATAAGCAGCAGGACAATATTCTTGGCTATCTTTAACAGTGCTGTCACACCCTGGACAATTGACAACTTCTCTAAGGACGCTGTTGGTCTGCAACTCCATATAACGATGAGCAGCAGGACAATATTTTTGACTATCTTTAACAGTGCTGACACCCCCAGGACGATTCATCCCTTCTCTAAGGACGCCTGCAACTCCATATAACGTTGAGAAGCAGGACAATATTCTTGACTATCTTTAACAGTGCTGACACCCCCCGGACGATTCATCTCTTCTCTAAGGACGCTGTTGGTCTGCAACTCCATATAACAATGAGCAGCAGGACAATATTCTTGACTATCTTTAACAGTGCTGACACCCCCAGGACGATTCATCCTTTCTCTAAGGACGCAGTTGGTCTTCAACTCCATATAACGAAGAGCAGCAGCACAATATTCTTGACTATCTTTAATAGTGGTGACACCCCCCGGACGATTCATCCCTTCTCTAAGGACGCTGTTAGTCTGCAACTCCATATAACGATAAGCAGCAGGACAAAATTGTTGACTATCTTTAACACTGAAGACACCCCCCGGACGATTCATCCCTTCTGTAAGGACGCTGTTGGTCTGCAACTCCATATAACGAACAGCAGCAGCACAATATTCTTGACTATCTTTAACAGTGCTGACACCCCACACACGAATCATCCCTTCTCCAAGGACGCTGTTGGTCTGCAACTCCATATAACGATGAGCAATAGGACAACATTCTTCACCATCTTTAATAGTGCTGACACCCCCCGGACGATTCATCCCTTCTCTACTCACGTAGTAGTTATGCAACTCCATATAACGATGAGCAGCAGGACAACATTCTTGACTTTCTTTAACAGTGCGGTCACACCCTGGACAATTCATCTCTTCTCTAAGAACGCTGTTGGTCTGCAACTCCATATAACGATGAGCAGCAGTACAATATCCTTGACTATCTTTAACAGTGCTGACACCCCCTGGACGATTCATCCCTTCTCTAAGGACGCTGTTGGTCTGCAACTCCATATAACGATGAGCAGCAGTACAACATTATTGACTATCTTTTACTGTGCTGACACCCCCCGGACGATTCATCCCTTATCTAAGGACGCTGTTGGTCTGCAACTCCATATAACGATAAGCAGCAGGACAATATTCTTGACTATCTTTAACAGTGCTGACACCTCCCGGACGATTCATCCCTTATCTAAGGACGCTGTTGGTCGGCAACTCCATATAATGATGAGCAGCAGGATAATATTCTTGACTATCCTTAACAGTGCTGACACCCCCACGACGATCCATCCCTTCCGTAATGAAGCATTTGGTCTGCAACTCCACATAACGATGAGCAGCAAGACAATATTTTTGACTATCTTTAAAAGTGCTGACACCCCCCAGACGTTTCATCCCTTCTCTAAGGACGCTGTTGGTCTGCAACTCTGTATAAAGACGAGCAGCAGGACAATATTCTTGATTATCTTTAACAGTGCTGACACCCCCTCGGACGATTCATCCCTTCTCTAAGGACGCTGATGGTCTGCAACTCCATATAACGATGGGCAGCAGGACAATATTTTTGACTATCTTTAACAGTGCTGACACCCCCCAGACGATTCATCCGTTCTCTAAGGACGTTGTTGGTCTGCAACTCCATATAACGATGAGCAGCAGGATAATATTCTTGACTATCTTTAACAGTGCTGACAAACTCCTGGACGATTCATCCCTTCTCTAAGGACGCTGTTGGCCTGCAACACCATATAACGATGAGCAGAAGGACAATATTCTTGACTATCTTTAACAGTGCTGACACCCCGAGGACGATTCATCCCTTCCGTAAGGACGCATTTGGTCTGACACTCCATATAACGATGCGCAGCAGGACAATATTCTTCACTATCTTTAACAGTGCTGACACCCCCCGGATGATTCATCATTCTCTGAGGACGCAGTTGGTCTATAACTCCATATAACGATGAGCAATAGGACAACATTATTGACAAATCTTTAACAGTGTTGACACCCCACGGACGATTCATCCCCCCTCTAAATAAGCTGTTGGGATGCAACTCCATATAACGATGAGCAGCAGGACAATATTGTTGACTATCTTTAACAGTGCTGACACTCCCCGGACGATTCATCCCTACTCTAAGGACGCTGTTGGTCTGCAACTCCATAAAACGATAAGCAGCAGGACAATATTCTTGACTATCTTTAACAGTGCTGACACCCCCCAGACGATTCATCCCTCCTCTAAGGACGCTGTTGGTCTGTAACTCCATATAACGATGAGCAGCAGGACAATATTCTTGACTATCATTAACAGTGCTGACACACCACGGACGATTCATCCCTTCTCTAAGGACGCCGTATGTCTGCAACTCCTTATAACGATGAGCAGCAGGACAATATTCTTGACTATTTTTAACAGTACTGACACCCCGCGGACGATTCACCCCTTCTCTAAGGACGCTGTTGGTCTGCAACTCCATATAACGATGAGCAGCAGGACAGTATTCTTGACTATCCTTAACAGTGCTGACACCCCAGGACAATTCATCCCTTTCGTAAGGACGCATTTGGTCTGCAACTCCATATAACGATGAGCAGCAGGACAATGTTCTTCTCTATCTTTAATAGTGCTGACACCCCCCGGACGATTCATCCCTTCTCTAAGGACGCTGTTAGTCTGCAACTCCATATAACGATAAGCAACAGGACAAAATTGTTGACTATCTTTAACACTGATGACACCCCCGGACGATTCATCCCTTCTGTAAGGACGCTGTTGGTCTGCATCTCCATATAACGATGAGCAGCAGCGCAATATTCTTGACTATCTTTAACAGTGCTGACACCCCCCGGACGATTCATCCCTTCTCTAAGGACACATTTGGTCTGCAACTCCATATAACGATGAGCAGCAAGACAATATTCTTGACTATCTTTAACAGTGCTTACACCCCCCAGACGATTCATCCCTCCTCTAAGGAAGCTGTTGGGATGCAACTCCATATAACGATGAGCAGCAGGACAATATTGTTGACTATCTTTTACAGTGCTGACACTCCCCGGACGATTCATCCTTACTCTAAGGACGCTGTTGGTCTGCAACTCCATATAACGATGAGCAGCAGGACAACATTCCTGACTATCTTTAACAGTGCTCTCACACCCTGGACAATTCATCCCTTCTCTAAGGACGCTGTCTGTCTGCAACTCTGTCTAATGATGTGCGGCAGGACAATATTCTTAATTATCATTGACAGTGCTGACACCGCCTCGGACGAGTCATCCCTTCTCTAAGGACGCTGTTGGTCTGCAATTCCATATAACGATGAGCAGCAGGACAATATTCTTGAATATCTTTAACAGTGAAGACACCCCCTGGACGATGCATCCCTTCTCTAAGGACGCTGTTGGTCTGCAACTCCATACAACGATGAGCAGCAGGACAACATTCTTGACTATCTTTAACAGTGCCGACACTCCCCGGACGATTCATCCCTTCTGTAAGGACGCTGTTGGTCTGCAACTCCATATAACGATGAGCAGCAGGACAATATTCTTGACTATCTTTAACAGTGCTGACACCCCCAGGACGTTTCATCCTTTCTCTAAGGACGCAGTTGGTCTTCAACTCCATATAACGATGAGCAGCAAGACAATATACTTGACAATCTTTAACAGTGCTTACACCCCCCGGACGATTCATCCCCCCTCTAAATAAGCTGTTGGGATGATCTCCATATAACGATGAGCAGCAGGACAATATTGTTGACTATCTTTAACAGTGCTGACACTCCCCGGACGATTCATCCCTACTCTAAGGACGCTGTTGGTCTGCAACTCCATATAACGATGAGCAGCAGGACAACATTCTTGACTATCTTTAACAGTGCTCTCACACCCTGGACAATTCATCCCTTCTCTAAGGACGCTGTTGGTGTGCAACTCCATATAACGATGAGCAGCAGCACAACATTCTTGACTTTCCTTAACAGTGCGGTCACACCCCGGACGATTCATCCCTTCTCTAAGGACCCTGTTGGTCTGCAACTCCATATAACGATGAGCAGCAGTACAATATTCTTGACTATGTTTAACAGTGCTGACACCCCCCGGACGATTCATCCCTTCTCTAAGGACGCTGTTGGTCTGCAACTCTGTATAATGATGTGCAGCAGGACAATATTCTTGATTATCTTTAACAGTGCTGACACCGCCTCGGACGAGTCATCCCTTCTCTATGGACACTGTTGGTCTGCAATTCCATATAACGATGAGCAGCAGGACAATATTCTTGAATATCTTTAACAATAAAGACACCCCCTGGACGACTCATCCCTTCTCTAAGGAAGCTGTTGGTGTGCAACTCCATACAACGATGAGCAGCAGGACAATATTCTTGGCTATCTTTAACAGTGCTGTCATACCCTGGACAATTCACAACTTCTCTAAGGACGCTGTTGGTCTGCAACTCCATATAACGATGAGCAGCAGGACAATATTTTTGACTATCTTTAACAGTGCTGACACCCCCCAGACGATTCATCCCTTCTCTAAGGACGCTGTTGATCTGCAACTAGCCGTCCGCGGTGGTCTCGCGGTTCTAGGCGCGCAGTCCGGAACCGTGCGACTGCTACGGTTGCACGTTCGAATCCTGCCTCGGGCATGGATGTGTGTGATGTCCTTAGGTTAGTTAGGTTTAAGTAGTTCTAAGTTCTAGGGGACTAATGACCACAGCAGTTGAGTCCCATAGTGCTCAGAGCCATTTGAACCATTTTTGATCTGCAACTCCATATAACGATGTGCAGCTGGACAATATTCTTGACTATCTTTAACAGTGCTGACAAACCCCTGGACGATTCATCCCTTCTCTAAGGACGCTGTTGGCCTGCAACTCCATATAACGATGAGAAGCAGGACAATTATCTTGACTATCTTTAACAGTGCTGACACCCCCCGGACGATTCATCCCTTCTCTAAGGACGCTGTTGGTCTGCAACTCCATATAACGATGAGCAGCAGGACAATATTCTTGACTATCTTCAACAGTGCTGACACCCCCAGGACGTTTCATCCTTTCTCTAAGGACGCAGTTGGACTTCAACTCCATATAACGATGAGCAGCAAGACAATATACTTGACAATCTTTAACAGTGCTTACACCCCCCGGACGATTCATCCCTCCTCTAAGGAAGCTGTTGGGATGCAACTCCATATAACGATGAGCAGCAGGACAATATTCCTGACTATCTTTAACAGTGCTGACACCCACCAGACGATTCATCAGTTCTCTAAGGACGCATTTGGTCTGCAACTCCATATAACGATGAGCAGCAGTACAATATTCTTGACTGTGTTTAACAGTGCTGACACCCCCCGGACGATTCATCCCTTCTCTAAGGACGCTGTTGGTCTGCAACTCTGTATAATGATGTGCAGCAGGACAATATTCTTGATTATCTTTAACAGTGCTGACACCGCCCCGGACGAGTCATCCCTTCTCTAAGGACGCTGTTGGTCTGCAATTCCATATAACGAAGAGCAGCAGGACAATATTCTTGAATATCTTTAACAATAAAGACACCCCCTGGACGACTCATCCCTTCTGTAAGGAAGCTGTTGGTGTGCAACTCCATACAACGATGAGCAGCAGGACAATATTCTTGGCTATCTTTAACAGTGCTGTCACACCCTGGACAATTCACAACTTCTCTAAGGACGCTGTTGGTCTGCAACTCCATATAACGATGATCAGCAGGACAATATTCTTGACTATCCTTAAGAGTGCTGACACCCCCAGGACGATTCATCCCTTCCGTAAGGACGCATTTGGTCTGACAATCCATATAACGATGAGCAGTAGGACAATATTTTTCACTATCTTTAACAGTGCTGACACCCCACGGACGATTCATCCATTCTCTAAGGACACTGTTGGTCTGCAACTCCATATAACGATGAGCAGCTGGACAATATTCTTGGCAATCTTTAACAGTGCTGACACCACCACGGACGATTCATCCCATCTCTAAGGACGCTGTTGGTATGCAACTTCATATAACTATGAGCAGCAGGACAATATTCTTCACTATCTTTAACACAGCGACACCCCCCGGACGATTCATCCCCCCTCTAAGGAGGCTGTTGGGGTGCAACTTCATATAACGATGAGCAGCAGGACAATATTTTTGACTATCTTTAACAGTGCTGACACCCCCAGACGATTCATCCCTTCTCTAAGGACGCTGTTGGTCTGCAACGCCATATAACGATGAGCAGCAGAACAACATTCTTGACTATCCCTAACAGTGCTAACACCCCCCGCACGATTCATCCCTTCCGTAAGGACGTATTTGGTCTGCAACTCCATACAACGATGAGCAGCAGGACAATATTCTTGGCTATCTTTAACAGTGCTGTCACACCCTGGACAATTCACAACTTCTCTAAGGACGCTGTTGGTCTGCAACTCCATATAACGATGATCAGCAGGACAATATTCTTGACTATCCTTAAGAGTGCTGACACCCCCAGACGATTCATCCCTACTCTAAGGACGCTG
Source organism: Schistocerca gregaria (assembly GCF_023897955.1). Taxonomy (NCBI): domain Eukaryota; kingdom Metazoa; phylum Arthropoda; class Insecta; order Orthoptera; family Acrididae; genus Schistocerca; species Schistocerca gregaria. The sequence goes on from NC_064931.1 coordinate 42,945,694, forward strand.
TTGGTCTGCAACTCCATATAACGATGAGCAGCAGGACAACATTCTTGACTATCTTTAACAGTGCTCTCACACCCTGGACAATTCATCCCTTCTCTAAGGACGCTGTTGGTGTGCAACTCCATATAACGATGAGTAGCAGGACAACATTCTTGACTTTCCTTACCAGTGCGGTCACACCCCGGACGATTCATCCCTTCTCTAAGGACCCTGTTGGTCTGCAACTCCATATAACGATGAGCAGCAGGACAATATTCTTGACTATCTTTAACAGTGCTGACACAAACACAGACGATTCATCCCTTCTCTAAGGACGCTGTTATTCTGCAACTCCATATTATAATGAGCTGCAGGACAATATTCTTGACTATCCTTAAGAGTGCTGACACCCCCAGGACGATTCATCCCTTCCGTAAGGACGCATTTGGTCTGATACTCCATATAACGATGAGCAGCAGGACAATATTCTTCACTATCTGTAATAGTGCTGACACCCCCCGGACGATTCATCCCTTCTCTAAGGACACTGTTGGTCTGCAACTCCATATAACGATGAGCAGCTGGACAATATTCTTGGCTATCTTTAACAGTGCTGACACCCCCACGGACGATTCATCCCATCTCTAAGGACGCTGTTGGTCTGCAACTCCATATAACGATGAGCAGCAGGACAATATTCTTGATTATCTTTAACAGTGCTAACACCCACCGGACGACTCATCCCTTCTCTAAGGACGCTGTTGGTCTGCAACACTGTATAATGATGTGCAGCAGGACAATATTCTTGATTATCTTTAACAGTGCTGACTCCGCCTCGGACGAGTCATCCCTTCTCTAAGGACGCTGTTGGTCTGCAATTCCATATAACGATGAGCAGCAGGATAATATTCTTGAATATCTTTAACAATAAAGACACCCCCTGGACGACGCATCCCTTCTCTAAGGAAGCTGTTGGTGTGCAACTCCATACAACGATGAGCAGCAGGACAATATTCTTGGCTATCTTTAACAGTGCTGTCACATCCTGGATAATTCACAACTTCTCTAAGGACGCTGGTGGTCTGCAACTCCATATAACGATGAGCAGCAGGACAATATTTTTGACTATCTTTAACAGTGCTGACACCCCCAGGACGATTCATCCTTTCTCTAAGGACGCAGTTGGTCTTCAACTCCATATAACGATGAGCAGCAGGACAATATTCTTGACTATCTTTAACAGAGCGACACCCCCCAGACGATTCATTCCTCCTCTAAGGAGGCTGTTGGGGTGCAACTCCATATAACGATGAGCAGCAGGACAATATTTTTACTATCTTTAACAGTGCTGACACCCCTAGACGATTCATCCCTTCTCTGAGGACGCTGTTGGTCTGCAACGCCATATAACGATGAGCAGCAGGACAATATTCTTGACCATCCCTAACAGTGCTGACACCCCCCGCACGATTCATCCCTTCCGTAAGGACGCATTTGGTCTGCAACTCCATATAACGATGAGCAGCAGGACAATATTTTTGACTATCTTTAACAGTGCTGACACCCCCCAGACGATTCATCCCTTCTCTAAGGACGCTGTTGATTTGCAACTCCATATAACGATGAGCAGCAGGACAATATTCTTGACTATCTTTAACAGTGCTGACAAACCCCTGGACGATTCATCCCTTCTCTAAGGACGCTGTTGGCCTGCAACTCCATATAACGATGAGCAGCAGGACAATATTCTTGACTATCTTTAACAGTGCTGACACCCCCAGGACGATTCATCCTTTCTCTAAGGACGCAGTTGGTCTTCAACTCCTTATAACGATGAGCAGCAGGACAATATTCTTGACTATCTTTAACAGTGCTGACACCAACCCAGACGATTCATCCCTTCTCTAAGGACGCTGTTATTCTGCAACTCCATATTATAATGAGCTGCAGGACAATATTCTTGACTATCCTTAAGAGTGCTGACACCCCCAGGACGATTCATCCCTTCCGTAAGGACGCATTTGGTCTGACACTCCATATAACGATGAGCAGCAGGACAATATTCTTCACTATCTTTAATAGTGCTGACACCCCCCGGACGATTCATCCCGTCTCTAAGGACACTGTTGGTCTGCAACTCCATATAACGATGAGCAGCTGGACAATATTCTTGGCTATCTTTAGCAGTGCTGACACCCCCACGGACGATTCATCCCATCTCTAAGGACGCTGTTGGTCTGCAACTCCATATAACGATGAGCAGCAGGACAATATTCTTAATTATCTTTAACAGTGCTAACACCCACCGGACGACTCATCCCTTCTCTAAGGACGCTGTTGGTCTGCAACACTGTACAATGATGTGCAGCAGGACAATATTCTTGATTATCTTTAACAGTGCTATCTCCGCCTCGGACGAGTCATCCCTTCTCTAAGGACGCTCTTGGTCTGCAATTCCATATAACGATGAGCAGCAGGATAATATTCTTGAATATCTTTAACAATAAAGACACCCCCTGGACGACTCATCCCTTCTCTAAGGAAGCTGTTGGTGTGCAACTCCATACAACGATGAGCAGCAGGACAATATTCTTGGCTATCTTTAACAGTGCTGTCACATCCTGGACAATTCACAACTTCTCTAAGGACGCTGGTGGTCTGCAACTCCATATAACGATGAGCAGCAGGACAATATTTTTGACTATCTTTAACAGTGCTGACACCCCCCAGACGATTCATCCCTTCTCTAAGGACGCTGTTGATCTGCAACTCCATATAACGATGAGCAGCAGGACAATATTCTTGACTATCTTTAACAGTGCTGACAAACCCCTGGACGATTCATCCCTTCACTAAGGACGCTGTTGGCCTGCAACTCGATATAACGATGAGAAGCAGGACAATATTCTTGACTATCTTTAACAGTGCTGACACCCCCCGGACGATTCATCTCTTCTCTAAGGACGCTGTTGGTTTGCAACTCCATATAACGATGAGCAGCAGAACAATATTCTTGACTATCTTTAACAGTGCTGCCACCCCCAGGACGATTTATCCTTTCTCTAAGGACGCAGTTGGTCTTCAACTCCATATAACGATGAGCAGCAGGACAATATTCTTGACTATCTTTAACAGAGCGACACCCCCCAGACGATTCATCCCTCCTCTAAGGAGGCTGTTGGGGTGCAACTCCATATAACGATGAGCAGCAGGACAATATTTTTGACTATCTTTAACAGTGCTGACACCCCCAGACGATTCATCCCTTCTCTAAGGACGCTGTTGGTCTGCAACGCCATATAACGATGAGCAGCAGGACAATATTCCTGACTATCCCTAACAGTGCTGACACCCCCCGCACGATTCATCCCTTCCGTAAGGACGCATTTGGTCTGCAACTCCATATAACGATGAGCAGCAGGACAATATTCTTGATTATCTTTAACAGTGTTAACACCCACTGGACGACTCATACCTTCTCTAAGGACGCTGTTGGTGTGCAACTCCATATAACGAAGAGCAGCAGGACAATATTCTTGACTATCTTTAACAGTGCTGACACCCCCAGACAATTCATCCCTTTTCTAAGGACGCTGTTGGTCTGCAACTCCATATAACGATGAGCAGCAGGACAATATTCTTGACTATCGTTACCAGTGCTGACACCCCCCGCACGATTCATCCCTTCCGTAAGGACGCATTTGGTCTGCAACTCCTAATAACAATGAGCAACAGGACAATATTCCTGACTATCTTTAACAGTGCTGACATCCACTAGACGATTCATCCCTTCTCTAAGGACACTGTTGGTCTGCAACTTCATATAACGATGAGCAGCAGACAATATTTTTGACTATCTTTAACAGTGCTGACACCCCCACGGACGATTCATCCCATCTCTAAGGACGCTGTTGGTCTGCAACTCCATATAACGATGAGCAGCAGGACAATATTCTTGATTATCTTTAACAGTGCTAACACCCACCGGACGACTCATCCCTTCTCTAAGGACGCTGTTGGTCGGCACCACTGTATAATGATGTGCAGCAGGACAATATTCTTGATTATCTTTAACAGTGCTGACTCCGCCCCGGACGAGTCATCCCTTCTCTAAGGACGCTGTTGGTCTGCAATTCCATATAACGATGAGCAGCAGGATAATATTCTTGAATATCTTTAACAATAAAGACACCCCCTGGACGACTCATCCCTTCTCTAAGGAGGCTGTTGGTGTGCAACTCCATACAACGATGAGCAGCAGGACAATATTCTTGGCTATCTTTAACAGTGCTGTCACATCCTGGACAATTCACAACTTCTCTAAGGACGCTGGTGGTCTGCAACTCCATATAACGATGAGCAGCAGGACAATATTCTTGACTATCTTTAACAGTGCTGACAAACCCCTGGACGATTCATCCCTTCACTAAGGACGCTGTTGGCCTGCAACTCGATATAACGATGAGAAGCAGGACAATATTCTTGACTATCTTTAACAGTGCTGACACCCCCCGGACGATTCATCTCTTCTCTAAGGACGCTGTTGGTCTGCAACTCCATATAACGATGAGCAGCAGGACAATATTCTTGACTATCTTTAACAGTGCTGACACCCATAGGACGATTCATCCTTTCTCGAAGGACGCAGTTGGTCTTCAACTCCATATAACGATGAGCAGCAGGACAATATTCTTGACTATCTTTAACAGAGCGACACCCCCCAGACGATTCATCCCTCCTCTAAGGAGGCTGTTGGGGTGCAACTCCATATAACGATGAGCAGCAGGACAATATTTTTGACTATCTTTAACAGTGCTGACACCCCCAGACGATTCATCCCTTCTCTAAGGAGGCTGTTGGTCTGCAACGCCATATAACGATGAGCAGCAGGACAATATTCTTGCTATCTTTAACAGTGCTGACAAACCCCTGGACGATTCATCCCTTCACTAAGGACGCTGTTGGCCTGCAACTCCATATTACGATGAGAAGCAGGACAATATTCTTGACTATCTTTAACATTGCTGACACCCCCCGGACGATTCATCTCTTCTCTAAGGACGCTGTTGGTCTGCAACTCCATATAACGATGAGCAGCAGGAGAACATTCTTCACTATCTTTAACAGTGCTGTCACACCCCGGACAATTCATCCCTTCTCTAACTACGCTGTTGGTATGCAACTCCCTATAACGATGAGCAGCAGGACAGTATTCTTGACTATCTTTAACAGTGCTGACAGCCCCCAGATGATTCATCCCGTCTCTAAGCACGCTGTTGGTTTGCAACTCCATACAACGATGAGCAGCAGGACAACATCCTTGACTATCTTTAACAGTGCTGTCACGCCCCAGACGATTCATCCCTTCTCTAAGGACGCTGTTGGTTTGCAACTCCATATAACGATGAGCAGCAGGACAATATTCTTGACTATCACTAACAGTGCTGACACCCCCCGCACGATTCATCCCTTCCGTAAGGACGCATTTGGTCTGCAACTCCATATAACGATGAGCAGCAGTACAATATTCTTGATTATCTTTAACAGTGTTAACACCCACCGGACGACTCATACCTTCTCTAAGGACGCTGTTGGTGTGCAACTCCATATAACGAAGAGCAGCAGGACAATATTCTCGACTATCTTTAACAGTGCTGACACCCCCAGACAATTCATCCATTTTCTAAGGAAGCTGTTGGTCTGCAACTCCATATAACGATGAGCAGCAGGACAATATTCTTGACTATCGTTAACAGTGCTGACACCCCCCGCATGATTCATCCCTTCCGTAAGGAAGCATTTGGTCTGCAACTCCTAATAACAATGAGCAACAGGACAATATTCCTGACTATCTTTAACAGTACTGACATCCTCTAGACGATTCATCCCTTCTCTAAGGACACTGATGGTCTGCAACTTCATATAACGATGAGCAGCAGACAATATTCTTGTCTATCTTTAACAGTGCTGCCACCCCCCGGACGATTCATCCCTTCTCTAAGGACGCTGTTGGTCTGCAACTCCATATAACAATGAGCAGCAGGACAATATTCTTGACCATCTTTAACAGTACTGACACCCCCCGGACGATTCACCCCTTCTCTAAGGACGCTGTTGGTCGGCAACTCCATAGAACGATGAGCAGCAGGACAATATTCTTGATTATCTTTAACAGTGCTAACACCCACCGGACGACTCATCCCTTCTCTAAGGACGCTGTTGGTCTGCACCACTGTATAATGATGTGCAGCAGGACAATATTCTTGATTATCTTTAACAGTGCTGACTCCACCTCGGACGAGTCATCCCTTCTCTAAGGACGCTGTTGGTCTGCAATTCCATATAACGATGAGCAGCAGGATAATATTCTTGAATATCTTTAACAATAAAGACACCCCCTGGACGACTCATCCCTTCTCTAAGGAAGCTGTTGGTGTGCAACTCCATACAACGATGAGCAGCAGGACAATATTCTTGGCTATCTTTAACAGTGCTGTCACATCCTGGACAATTCACAACTTCTCTAAGGACGCTGGTGGTCTGCAACTCCATATAACGATGAGCAGCAGGACAATATTTTTGACTATCTTTAACAGTGCTGACACCCCCAAGACGATTCATCCCTTCTCTAAGGACGCTGTTGATCTGCAACTCCATATAACGATGAGCAGCAGGACAATATTCTTGACTATCTTTAACAGTGCTGACAAACCCCTGGACGATTCATCCCTTCACTAAGGACGCTGTTGGCCTGCAACTCGATATAACGATGAGAAGCAGGACAATATTCTTGACTATCTTTAACAGTGCTGACACCCCCCGGACGATTCATCTCTTCTCTAAGGACGCTGTTGGTCTGCAACTCCATATAACGATGAGCAGCAGGACAATATTCTTGACTATCTTTAACAGTGCTCACACCCATAGGACGATTCATCCTTTCTCTAAGGACGCAGTTGGTCTTCAACTCCATATAACGATGAGCAGCAGGAGAATATTCTTGACTATCTTTAACAGAGCGACACCCCCCAGACGATTCATCCCTCCTCTAAGGAGGCTGTTGGGGTGCAACTCCATATAACGATGAGCAGCAGGACAATATTTTTGACTATCTTTAACAGTGCTGACACCCCCAGACGATTCATCCCTTCTCTAAGGACGCTGTTGGTCTGCAACGCCATATAACGATGAGCAGCAGGACAATATTCTTGACTATCCCTAACAGTGCTGACACCCCACGCACGATTCATCCCTTCCGTAAGGACGCATATGGTCTGCAACTCCATATAACGATGAGCAGCAGGACAATATTTTTGACTATCTTTAACAGTGCTGACACCCCACAGACGATTCATCCCTTCTCTAAGGACGCTGTTGATTTGCAACTCCATATAACGATGAGCAGCAGGACAATATTCTTGATTATCTTTAACAGTGCTAACACCCACCGGACGACTCATCCCTTCTCTAAGGACGCTGTTGGTCTGCAACACTGTATAATGATGTGCAGCAGGACAATATTCTTGATTATCTTTAACAGTGCTGACTCCGCCTCGGACGAGTCATCCCTTCTCTAAGGACGCTGTTGGTCTGCAATTCCATATAACGATGAGCAGCAGGATAATATTCTTGAATATCTTTAACAATAAAGACACCCCCTGGACGACTCATCCCTTCTCTAAGGAAGCTGTTGGTGTGCAACTCCATACAACGATGAGCAGCAGGGCAATATTCTTGGCTATCTTTAACAGTGCTGTCACATCCTGGACAATTCACAACTTCTCTAAGGACGCTGGTGGTCTGCAACTCCATATAACGATGAGCAGCAGGACAATATTTTTGACTATCTTTAACAGTGCTGACAACCCCCAGACGATTCATCCCTTCTCTAAGGACGCTGTTGATCTGCAACTCCATATAACGAGATCAGCAGGACAATATTCTTGACTATCTTTAACAGTGCTGACAAACCCCTGGACGATTCATCCCTTCACTAAGGACGCTGTTGGCCTGCAACTCCATATACCGATGAGAAGCAGGACAATATTCTTGACTATCTTTAACAGTGCTGACACCCCCCGGACGATTCATCTCTTCTCTAAGGACGCTGTTGGTCTGCAACTCCATATAACGATGAGCAGCAGGAGAACATTCTTCACTATCTTTAACAGTGCTGTCACACCCTGGACAATTCATCCCTTCTCTAACTACGCTGTTGGTATGCAACTCCCTATAACGATGAGCAGCAGGCCAGTATTCTTGACTATCTTTAACAGTGCTGACAGCCCCCAGATGATTCATCCCCTCTCTAAGCACGCTGTTGGTTTGCAACTCCATACAACGATGAGCAGCAGGACAACATCCTTGACTATCTTTAACAGTGCTGTCACGCCCCAGACGATTCATCCCTTCTCTAAGGACGCTGTTGGTTTGCAACTCCATATAACGATGAGCAGCAGGACAATATTCTTGACTATCACTAACAGTGCTGACACCCCCCGCACGATTCATCCCTTCCGTAAGGACGCATTTGGTCTGCAACTCCATATAACGATGAGCAGCAGGACAATATTCTTGATTATCTTTAACAGTGTTAACGCCCACCGGACGACTCATACCTTCTCTAAGGACGCTGTTGGTGTGCAACTCCATATAACGAAGAGCAGCAGGACAATATTCTTGACTATCTTTAATAGTGCTGACACCCCCAGACAATTCATCCCTTTTCTAAGGACGCTGTTGGTCTGCAACTCCATATAACGATGAGCAGCAGGACAATATTCTTGACTATCGGTAACAGTGCTGACACCCCCCGCACGATTCATCCCTTCCGTAAGGACGCATTTGGACTGCAACTCCTAATAACAATGAGCAACAGGACAATATTCCTGACTATCTTTAACAGTGCTGACATCCTCTAGACGATTCATCCCTTCTCTAAGGACACTGTTGGTCTGCAACTTCATATAACGATGAGCAGCAGACAATATTCTTGTCTATCTTTAACAGTGCTGACACCCCACGGACGATTCATCCCTTCTCTAAGGACGCTGTTGGTCTGCAACTCCATATAACAATGAGCAGCAGGACAATATTCTTGACCATCTTTAACAGTACTGACACCCCCCGGACGATTCACCCCTTCTCTAAGGACGCTGTTGGTCGGCAACTCCATATAACGATGAGCAGCAGGACAATATTCTTGACTATCCTTAACAGTGCTGACACCCCCCAGGACAATTCATCCCTTCCGTAAGGACGCATTTGGTCTGCAACTCCATATAACGATGAGGAGCAGGACAATATTCTTCACTATCTTTAATAGTGCTGACAACCCCCGGACGATTTATCCCTTCTCTAAGGACACTGTTGGTCTGCAACTCCATATAACGATGAGCAGCAGGACAATATTCTTGGCTTTCTTTAACAGTGCTGACACCCCCCGGACGATTCATCCCTTCTCTAAGGACACTGTTGTTCTGCAACTCCATATAACGATGAGCAACAGGACAATATTCTTGACCATCTTTAACAGTACTGACACCCCCCGGACGATTCACCCCTTCTCTAAGGACGCTGTTGGTCTGCAATTCCATATAACGATGAGCAGCAGGACAATATTCTTGACTATCCTTAACAGTGCTGACACCCCCAGGACAATGCATCCCTTCTCTAAGGACGCTGTTGGTCTGCAACTCCATATAACGATATGCAGCAGGACAATATTCTTGACTATCTTTAACAGTGCTGACACCCCCCGGGCGATTTATCCATTCTCTAAGGTCGCTGTTGGTCTGAAACTCCATATAACGATGAGCAGCAGGACAATATTCTTGACTATCTTTAATAGTGCTGACACCCCCCGGACGATTCATCCCTTCTCTAATGACGCTGTTGGTCTGCAACTCCATATAACGATGAGCAGCAGGAGAACATACTTGACTATCTTTAACAGTGCAGACACCCCCCGGACGATTCGTTCCTTCTCTAAGGACGCTGTTAGTCTGCAACTCCATATAACGATGAGCAGCAGGACAATATTTTTGACTATCTTTAACAGTGCTGACACCCCCAGACGATTCATCCCTTCTCTAAGGAGGCTGTTGGTCTGCAACGCCATATAACGATGAGCAGCAGGACAATATTCTTGCTATCTTTAACAGTGCTGACAAACCCCTGGACGATTCATCCCTTCACTAAGGACGCTGTTGGCCTGCAACTCCATATTACGATGAGAAGCAGGACAATATTCTTGACTATCTTTAACATTGCTGACACCCCGCGGACGATTCATCTCTTCTCTAAGGACGCTGTTGGTCTGCAACTCCATATAACGATGAGCAGCAGGAGAACATTCTTCACTATCTTTAACAGTGCTGTCACACCCCGGACAATTCATCCCTTCTCTAACTACGCTGTTGGTATGCAACTCCCTATAACGATGAGCAGCAGGACAGTATTCTTGACTATCTTTAACAGTGCTGACAGCCCCCAGATGATTCATCCCGTCTCTAAGCACGCTGTTGGTTTGCAACTCCATACAACGATGAGCAGCAGGACAACATCCTTGACTATCTTTAACAGTGCTGTCACGCCCCAGACGATTCATCCCTTCTCTAAGGACGCTGTTGGTTTGCAACTCCATATAACGATGAGCAGCAGGACAATATTCTTGACTATCACTAACAGTGCTGACACCCCCCGCACGATTCATCCCTTCCGTAAGGTCGCATTTGGTCTGCAACTCCATATAACGATGAGCAGCAGTACAATATTCTTGATTATCTTTAACAGTGTTAACACCCACCGGACGACTCATACCTTCTCTAAGGACGCTGTTGGTGTGCAACTCCATATAACGAAGAGCAGCAGGACAATATTCTCGACTATCTTTAACAGTGCTGACACCCCCAGACAATTCATCCATTTTCTAAGGAAGCTGTTGGTCTGCAACTCCATATAACGATGAGCAGCAGGACAATATTCTTGACTATCGTTAACAGTGCTGACACCCCCCGCATGATTCATCCCTTCCGTAAGGAAGCATTTGGTCTGCAACTCCTAATAACAATGAGCAACAGGACAATATTCCTGACTATCTTTAACAGTGCTGACATCCTCTAGACGATTCATCCCTTCTCTAAGGACACTGATGGTCTGCAACTTCATATAACGATGAGCAGCAGACAATATTCTTGTCTATCTTTAACAGTGCTGCCACCCCCCGGACGATTCATCCCTTCTCTAAGGACGCTGTTGGTCTGCAACTCCATATAACAATGAGCAGCAGGACAATATTCTTGACCATCTTTAACAGTACTGACACCCCCCGGACGATTCACCCCTTCTCTAAGGACGCTGTTGGTCGGCAACTCCATAGAACGATGAGCAGCAGGACAATATTCTTGATTATCTTTAACAGTGCTAACACCCACCGGACGACTCATCCCTTCTCTAAGGACGCTGTTGGTCTGCACCACTGTATAATGATGTGCAGCAGGACAATATTCTTGATTATCTTTAACAGTGCTGACTCCACCTCGGACGAGTCATCCCTTCTCTAAGGACGCTGTTGGTCTGCAATTCCATATAACGATGAGCAGCAGGATAATATTCTTGAATATCTTTAACAATAAAGACACCCCCTGGACGACTCATCCCTTCTCTAAGGAAGCTGTTGGTGTGCAACTCCATACAACGATGAGCAGCAGGACAATATTCTTGGCTATCTTTAACAGTGCTGTCACATCCTGGACAATTCACAACTTCTCTAAGGACGCTGGTGGTCTGCAACTCCATATAACGATGAGCAGCAGGACAATATTTTTGACTATCTTTAACAGTGCTGACACCCCCAAGACGATTCATCCCTTCTCTAAGGACGCTGTTGATCTGCAACTCCATATAACGATGAGCAGCAGGACAATATTCTTGACTATCTTTAACAGTGCTGACAAACCCCTGGACGATTCATCCCTTCACTAAGGACGCTGTTGGCCTGCAACTCGATATAACGATGAGAAGCAGGACAATATTCTTGACTATCTTTAACAGTGCTGACACCCCCCGGACGATTCATCTCTTCTCTAAGGACGCTGTTGGTCTGCAACTCCATATAACGATGAGCAGCAGGACAATATTCTTGACTATCTTTAACAGTGCTCACACCCATAGGACGATTCATCCTTTCTCTAAGGACGCAGTTGGTCTTCAACTCCATATAACGATGAGCAGCAGGAGAATATTCTTGACTATCTTTAACAGAGCGACACCCCCCAGACGATTCATCCCTCCTCTAAGGAGGCTGTTGGGGTGCAACTCCATATAACGATGAGCAGCAGGACAATATTTTTGACTATCTTTAACAGTGCTGACACCCCCAGACGATTCATCCCTTCTCTAAGGACGCTGTTGGTCTGCAACGCCATATAACGATGAGCAGCAGGACAATATTCTTGACTATCCCTAACAGTGCTGACACCCCACGCACGATTCATCCCTTCCGTAAGGACGCATATGGTCTGCAACTCCATATAACGATGAGCAGCAGGACAATATTTTTGACTATCTTTAACAGTGCTGACACCCCACAGACGATTCATCCCTTCTCTAAGGACGCTGTTGATTTGCAACTCCATATAACGATGAGCAGCAGGACAATATTCTTGATTATCTTTAACAGTGCTAACACCCACCGGACGACTCATCCCTTCTCTAAGGACGCTGTTGGTCTGCAACACTGTATAATGATGTGCAGCAGGACAATATTCTTGATTATCTTTAACAGTGCTGACTCCGCCTCGGACGAGTCATCCCTTCTCTAAGGACGCTGTTGGTCTGCAATTCCATATAACGATGAGCAGCAGGATAATATTCTTGAAATTCTTTAACAATAAAGACACCCCCTGGACGACTCATCCCTTCTCTAAGGAAGCTGTTGGTGTGCAACTCCATACAACGATGAGCAGCAGGGCAATATTCTTGGCTATCTTTAACAGTGCTGTCACATCCTGGACAATTCACAACTTCTCTAAGGACGCTGGTGGTCTGCAACTCCATATAACGATGAGCAGCAGGACAATATTTTTGACTATCTTTAACAGTGCTGACAACCCCCAGACGATTCATCCCTTCTCTAAGGACGCTGTTGATCTGCAACTCCATATAACGAGATCAGCAGGACAATATTCTTGACTATCTTTAACAGTGCTGACAAACCCCTGGACGATTCATCCCTTCACTAAGGACGCTGTTGGCCTGCAACTCCATATACCGATGAGAAGCAGGACAATATTCTTGACTATCTTTAACAGTGCTGACACCCCCCGGACGATTCATCTCTTCTCTAAGGACGCTGTTGGTCTGCAACTCCATATAACGATGAGCAGCAGGAGAACATTCTTCACTATCTTTAACAGTGCTGTCACACCCTGGACAATTCATCCCTTCTCTAACTACGCTGTTGGTATGCAACTCCCTATAACGATGAGCAGCAGGCCAGTATTCTTGACTATCTTTAACAGTGCTGACAGCCCCCAGATGATTCATCCCCTCTCTAAGCACGCTGTTGGTTTGCAACTCCATACAACGATGAGCAGCAGGACAACATCCTTGACTATCTTTAACAGTGCTGTCACGCCCCAGACGATTCATCCCTTCTCTAAGGACGCTGTTGGTTTGCAACTCCATATAACGATGAGCAGCAGGACAATATTCTTGACTATCACTAACAGTGCTGACACCCCCCGCACGATTCATCCCTTCCGTAAGGACGCATTTGGTCTGCAACTCCATATAACGATGAGCAGCAGGACAATATTCTTGATTATCTTTAACAGTGTTAACGCCCACCGGACGACTCATACCTTCTCTAAGGACGCTGTTGGTGTGCAACTCCATATAACGAAGAGCAGCAGGACAATATTCTTGACTATCTTTAATAGTGCTGACACCCCCAGACAATTCATCCCTTTTCTAAGGACGCTGTTGGTCTGCAACTCCATATAACGATGAGCAGCAGGACAATATTCTTGACTATCGGTAACAGTGCTGACACCCCCCGCACGATTCATCCCTTCCGTTAGGACGCATTTGGACTGCAACTCCTAATAACAATGAGCAACAGGACAATATTCCTGACTATCTTTAACAGTGCTGACATCCTCTAGACGATTCATCCCTTCTCTAAGGACACTGTTGGTCTGCAACTTCATATAACGATGAGCAGCAGACAATATTCTTGTCTATCTTTAACAGTGCTGACACCCCACGGACGATTCATCCCTTCTCTAAGGACGCTGTTGGTCTGCAACTCCATATAACAATGAGCAGCAGGACAATATTCTTGACCATCTTTAACAGTACTGACACCCCCCGGACGATTCACCCCTTCTCTAAGGACGCTGTTGGTCGGCAACTCCATATAACGATGAGCAGCAGGACAATATTCTTGACTATCCTTAACAGTGCTGACACCCCCCAGGACAATTCATCCCTTCCGTAAGGACGCATTTGGTCTGCAACTCCATATAACGATGAGGAGCAGGACAATATTCTTCACTATCTTTAATAGTGCTGACAACCCCCGGACGATTTATCCCTTCTCTAAGGACACTGTTGGTCTGCAACTCCATATAACGATGAGCACCAGGACAATATTCTTGGCTTTCTTTAACAGTGCTGACACCCCCCGGACGATTCATCCCTTCTCTAAGGACACTGTTGTTCTGCAACTCCATATAACGATGAGCAACAGGACAATATTCTTGACCATCTTTAACAGTACTGACACCCCCCGGACGATTCACCCCTTCTCTAAGGACGCTGTTGGTCTGCAATTCCATATAACGATGAGCAGCAGGACAATATTCTTGACTATCCTTAACAGTGCTGACACCCCCAGGACAATGCATCCCTTCTCTAAGGACGCTGTTGGTCTGCAACTCCATATAACGATATGCAGCAGGACAATATTCTTGACTATCTTTAACAGTGCTGACACCCCCCGGGCGATTTATCCATTCTCTAAGGTCGCTGTTGGTCTGAAACTCCATATAACGATGAGCAGCAGGACAATATTCTTGACTATCTTTAATAGTGCTGACACCCCCCGGACGATTCATCCCTTCTCTAATGACGCTGTTGGTCTGCAACTCCATATAACGATGAGCAGCAGGAGAACATACTTGACTATCTTTAACAGTGCAGACACCCCCCGGACGATTCGTTCCTTCTCTAAGGACGCTGTTAGTCTGCAACTCCATATAACGATGAGCAGCAGGACAATATTCCTATCTTTAACAGTGCTGACACCCCCCGGACGATTCATCCCTTCTCTACGGACGTTGTTGGTCTGCAACTCCATATAACGATGAGCAACAGGACAGCATTCTTGACTATCTTTAACCGTTCTGACACACCCCACACGATACATCCCTTCTCTAAGGACGCTGTTGGTCTGCAACTCCATATAACGATGAGCACCAGGACAATATTCTTGACTATCTTTTTCAGTGCTGACACCCCCCGGACGATTCATCCCTTCCATAAGGACGCATTTGGTATGCAACTCCATATAACGATGAGCACAAGGACAATATTCTTGACTGTGTATAACAGTTCTGACACCCCCCGCACGATTCATCCCTTCCGTAAGGACGCATTTGGTCTGCAACTCCATATAACGATGAGCAGCAGGACAATATTTTTGACTATCTTTAACAGTGCTGACACCCCCCAGACGATTCATCCCTTCTCTAAGGACGCTGTTGATTTGCAACTCCATATAACAATGAGCAGCAGGACAATATTCTTGACTATCTTTAACAGTGCTGACAAACCCCTGGACGATTCATCCCTTCTCTAAGGACGCTGTTGGCCTGCAACTCCATATAACGATGAGAAGCAGGACAATATTCTTGACTATCTTTAACAGTGCTGACACCCCCCGGACGATTCATCTCTTCTCTAAGGACGCTGTTGGTCTGCAACTCCATATAACGATGAGCAGCAGGACAATATTCTTGACTATCTTTAACAGTGCTGACACCCCCAGGACGATTCATCCTTTCTCTAAGGAAACAGTTGGTCTTCAACTCCATATAACGATGAGCAGCAGGACTATATTCTTGACTATCTTTAACAGTGCTGACACCAACCCAGACGATTCATCCCTTCTCTAAGGACGCTGTTATTCTGCAACTCCATATTATAATGAGCTGCAGGACAATATTCTTGACTATCCTTAAGAGTGCTGACACCCCCAGGACGATTCATCCCTTCCGTAAGGACGCATTTGGTTTGACCCTCCATATAACGATGAGCAGCAGGACAATATTCTTCACTATCTGTAATAGTGCTGACACCCCCAGGACGATTCATCCCTTCTCTAAGGTCGCTGTTGGTCTACAACTCCATATAACGATGAGCAGCAGCACAATATTCTTGAATTTTAGACTATCTTTAACAGCGCTGACACCCCCCAGACGATTCATCCCTTCTCTAAGGACGCTGTTGGTCAGTAACTCCATATAGCGATGAGCAGCAGGACAATATTCTTGACTATCTTTAACAGTGCTGACACCCCCCAGACGATTCATCCCTTCTCTAACGACGCTGTTGGTCTGCAACTCCATATAACGATGAGCAGCAGGACAATATTCTTGACTCTCTTTAACAATGCTGACACACCCCGGACGATTCATCCCTTCCGTAAGGACGCATTTGGTCTGCAACTCCATATAACGATGAGCACAAGGACAATATTCTTGACTGTGTATAACAGTTCTGACACCCCCCGGACGATTCATCCCTCCTCTAAGGAAGCTGTTGGGGTGCAACTCCATATAACGATGAGCAGCAGGACAATATTCTTGACTATCTTCATCAGTGCTGACACCCCCCGGACGCTTCATCCCTTCTCTAAGGACGCTGTTGGTCTGCAACACCATATAACGATGAGCACCAGGACAATATTCTTGACTATCCTTAACAGTGCTGACACCCCCAGGACGATTCATCCCTTCCGTAAGGACGCATTTGGTCTGACACTCCATATAACGATGAGCAGCAGGACAATATTCTTCACTATCTTTAACAGTGCTGACACCCCCCGGTCGATTCATCCCTTCTCTAAGGACACTGTTGGTCTGCAACTCCATATAACGATGAGCAGCAGGACAATATTTTTGACTATCTTTAACAGTGCTGACACCCCCCAGACGATTCATCCGTTCTCTAAGGACGCTGTTGGTCTGCAACTCCATATAACGATGAGCAGCAGGACAATATTCTCGACTATCTTCATCAGTGCTGACACCCCCCGGACGCTTCATGCCTTCTCTAAGGACGCTGTTGGTCTGCAACACCATATAACGATGAGCACCAGGACAATATTCTTGACTATCCTTAACAATGCTGACACCCCCAGGACGATTCATCCCTTTCGTAAGGACGCATTTGGTCTGACACTCCATATAACGATGAGCAGCAGGACAATATTCTTCACTATCTTTAACAGTGCTGACACCCCCCGCTCGATTCATCCCTTCTCTAAGGACACTGTTGGTCTGCAACTCCATATAACGATGAGCAGCAGGACAATATTTTTGACTATCTTTAACAGTGCTGACACCCCCCAGACGATTCATCCGTTCTCTAAGGACGCTGTTGGTCTGCAACTCCATATAACGATGAGCAGCAGGACAATATTCTTGACTATCTTTAACAGTGCTGACAAACCCCTGGACGATTCATCCCTTCTCTAAGGACGCTGTTGGCCTGCAACTCCATATAACGATGAGCAGAAGGACAATATTCTTGACTGTCTTTAACAGTGCTGTCACACCCTGGACAATTCATCCCTTCTCTATTGACGCTGTTGGTCTGCAACTCCATATAACGATGAGCAGCACGACAATATTTTTGACTATCTTTAACAGTGCTGACACCCCCCCAGACGATTCATCCCTTCTCTAAGGTCGCTGTTGGTCTGCAACTCCATATAACGATGAGCAGCAGGACAATATTCTTGACTATCTTCATCAGTGCTCACACCCCCCGGACGCTTCATCCCTTCTCTAAGGACACTGTTGGTCTGCAACTCCATATAACGATGAGCAGCAGGACAACATTCTTGACTTTCTTTAACAGTGCTGTCACACAGTGGACGATTCATCCCTTCTCTAAGGACGCTGTAGGTCTGCAACTCCATATAACTATGAGCAGCAGTACAATATTCTTGACTATCTTTAACAGTGTTGACACCCCCTGGACGATTCATCCCTTCTCTAAGGACGCTGTTGGTCTGCAAATCCATATAACGATGAGCAATAGGACAACATTATTGACTATCTTTAACAGTGTTGTCACCCCCCGGACGATACATCCCTTCTCTAAGGACGCTGTTGGTCTGCAACTCCATATAACGATGAGCAGAAGGACAATATTCTTGACTATCCTTAACAGTGCTGACACCCCCAGGACGACTCCATCCCTTCCGTAAGGACGCATTTGTTCTGACACTCCATACAACGATGAGCAGCAGGACAATATTCTTCACTACCTTTAACAGTGCTGACACACCCCGGACGATTCATCCCTTCTCTAACTACACTGTTGGTCTGCAACTCCATATAAAGATGAGCAGCAGGACAATATTCTTGACTATCTTTAACAGTGCTGACACCCCCTGGACGATTCATCCCTTCTCTAAGGACGCTGTTGGTCTGCAACTCCATATAACGATGAGCACCAGCACAATATTCTTGACTATCTTTAACAGTGCTGACACGCCCCAAACGATACATCCCTTCTCTAAGGACGCTGTTGGTCTGCAACTCCATATAACGATGAGCAACAGAACAGCATTCTTGACTATCTTTAACTGTTCTGACACACCCCACACGATACATCCCTTCTCTAAGGACGCTGTTGGTCTGCAAATCCATATAACGATGAGCAATAGGACAACATTATTGACTATCTTTAACAGTGTTGTCACCCCCGGACCATACATCCCTTCTCTAAGGACGCTGTTGGTCTGCAACTCCATATAACGATGAGCAGCAGGACAATATTCTTGACTATCTTTAACAGTACTGACACAACCCGGACGATTCACCCCTTCTCTAAGGACGCTGTTGGTCTGCAACTCCAAATAATGATGAGCAGCAGGACAATATTCTTGACTATCCTTAACAGTGCTGACACCCCCAGGACGATTCATACCTTCTGTAAGGACGCAGTTGGTCTGCAACTCCATATAACGATGAGCATCAGGACAATATTCTTGACTATCTTTAACAGTGCTGACACCCACCGGACGATTCATCCCTTCTCTAATGACGCTGTTGGTCTGCAACTCCATATAACGATGAGCAGCAGGAGAACATACTTGACTATCTTTAACAGTGCAGACACCCCCCGGACGATTCGTTCCTTCTCTAAGGACGCTGTTGGTCTGCAACTGCATATAACGATGAGCAGCAGCGCAATATTCTTGACTATCTTTAACAGTGCTGCCACCCCCCGGACGATTCATCCCTTCTCTAAGGTCGCTGTTGGTCTACAACTCCACATAACGATGAGCAGCAGCACAATATTCTTGACTATCATTAACAGTGCTGACACCTCCCAGAAGATTCATCCCTTCTCTAAGGACGCTGTTGTTCTGCAACTCCATATAACGATGAGCAACAGGACATCATTCCTGACTATCTTTAACAGTGCTGACACCCCCCAGACGATTCATCCCTTCTCTAAGGACGCATTTGGCCTGCAACTCCACATAACGATGAGCAGCAGGACAGTATGCTTCGCTATCTTTAATAGTGCTGTTACACCCTGGACAATTCATCCCTTCTCTAAGGACGCTGTTGGTCTGCAACTCCATATAATGATGAGCCGCAGGACAATATTTTAGACTATCTTTAACAGTGCTGACACCCCCCAGATGATTCATTCCTCCTCTAAGGACGCTGTTGGTCAGTAACTCCATATAGCGATGAGCAGCAGGACAATATTCTTGACTATCTTTAACAGTACTGACACCCCCCGGACGATTCACCCCTTCTCTAAGGACGCTGTTGGTCTGCAACTCCAAATAATGATGAGCAGCAGGACAATATTCTTGACTATCCTTAACAGTGCTGACACCCCCAGGACGATTCATACCTTCTGTAAGGACGCAGTTGGTCTGCAACTCCATATAACGATGAGCATCAGGACAATATTCTTGACTATCTTTAACAGTGCTGACACCCACCGGACGATTCATCCCTTCTCTAATGACGCTGTTGGTCTGCAACTCCATATAACGATGAGCAGCAGGAGAACATACTTGACTATCTTTAACAGTGCAGACACCCCCGGACGATTCGTTCCTCCTCTAAGGACGCTGTTAGTCTGCAACTCCATATAACGATGAGCAGCAGGACAAGATTCTTGACTATCTTTAACAGTGCTGACACCCCAGAGACGATTCATCCCTTCTCTAAGGACGCTGTTGGTCTGCAACTGCATATAACGATGAGCAGCAGCGCAATATTCTTGACTATCTTTAACAGTGCTGCCACCCCCCGGACGATTCATCCCTTCTCTAAGGTCGCTGTTGGTCTACAACTCCATATAACGATGAGCAGCAGCACAATATTCTTGACTATCATTAACAGTGCTGACACCTCCCAGAAGATTCATCCCTTCTCTAAGGACGCTGTTGTTCTGCAACTCCATATAACGATGAGCAACAGGACATCATTCCTGACTATCTTTAACAGTGCTGACACCCCCCAGACGATTCATCCCTTCTCTAAGGACGCATTTGGCCTGCAACTCCATATAACGATGAGCAGCAGGACAGTATGCTTCGCTATCTTTAATAGTGCTGTTACACCCTGGACAATTCATCCCTTCTCTAAGGACGCTGTTGGTCAGTAACTCCATATAGCGATGAGCAGCAGGACAATATTCTTGACTATCTTTAACAGAGCGACAACCCCGAGACGATTCATCCCTCCTCTAAGGAGGCTGTTGGGGTGCAACTCCATATAACGATGAGCAGCAGGACAATATTTTTGACTATCTTTAACAGTGCTGACACCCCAGAGACGATTCATCCCTTCTCTAAGGACGCTGTTGGTCTGCAACTGCATATAACGATGAGCAGCAGCGCAATATTCTTGACTATCTTTAACAGTGCTGCCACCCCCCGGACGATTCATCCCTTCTCTAAGGTCGCTGTTGGTCTACAACTCCATATAACGATGAGCAGCAGCACAATATTCTTGACTATCATTAACAGTACTGACACCTCCCAGAAGATTCATCCCTTCTCTAAGGACGCTGTTGGTCTGCAACTCCATATAACGATGAGCAACAGGACATCATTCCTGACTATCTTTAACAGTGCTGACACCCCCCAGACGATTCATCCCTTCTCTAAGGACGCATTTGGCCTGCAACTCCATATAACGATGAGCAGCAGGACAATATGCTTCGCTATCTTTAATAGTGATGTTACACCCTGGACAATTCATCCCTTCTCTAAGGACGCTGTTGGTCTGCAACTCCATATATCGATGAGAAGCAGGACAATATTCTTGACTATCTTTAACAGTGCTGACACCCCCCGGACGATTCATCTCTTCTCTAAGGACGCTGTTGGTCTGCAACTCCATATAACGATGAGCAGCAGGACAATATTCTTGACTATCTTTAACCGTGCTGACACCCCCAGGACGATTCATCCTTTCTCTAAGGACGCAGTTGGTCTTCAACTCCATATAACGATGAGCAGCAGGACAATATTCTTGACTATCTTTAACAGTGCTGACACCAACCCAGACGATTCATCCCTTCTCTAAGGACGCTGTTATTCTGCAACTCCATATTATAATGAGCTGCAGGACAATATTCTTGACTATCCTTAAGAGTGCTGACACCCCCAGGACGATTCATCCCTTCCGTAAGGACGCATTTGGTCTGACACTCCATATAACGATGAGCAGCAGGACAATATTCTTCACTATCTTTAATAGTGCTGACACCCCCCGGACGATTCATCCCTTCTCTAAGGACACTGTTGGTCTAAAACTCCATATAACGATGAGCAGCTGGACAATATTCTTGGCTATCTTTAACAGTGCTGACACCCCCACGGACGATTCATCCCATCTCTAAGGACGCTGTTGGTCTGCAACTCCATATAACGATGAGCAGCAGGACAATATTCTTGATTATCTTTAACAGTGCTAACACCCACCGGACGACTCATCCCTTCTCTAAGGACGCTGTTGGTCTGCAACACTGTATAATGATGTGCAGCAGGACAATATTCCTGATTATCTTTAACAGTGCTGACTCCGCCTCGGACGAGTCATCCCTTCTCTAAGGACGCTGTTGGTCTGCAATTCCATATAACGATGAGCAGCAGGATAATATTCTTGAATATCTTTAACAATAAAGACACCCCCTGGACGACTCATCCCTTCTCTAAGGAAGCTGTTGGTGTGCAACTCCATACAACGATGAGCAGCAGGACAATATTCTTGGCTATCTTTAACAGTGCTGTCACATCCTGGACAATTCACAACTTCTCTAAGGACGCTGGTGGTCTGCAACTCCATATAACGATGAGCAGCAGGACAATATTCTTGACTATCTTTAACAGTGCTGACACCCCCAGACAATTCATCCCTTTTCTAAGGATGCTGTTGGTCTGCAACTGCATATAACGATGAGCAGCAGGACAAGATTCTTGACTATCTTTAACAGTGCTGACACCCCAGAGACGATTCATCCCTTCTCTAAGGACGCTGTTGGTCTGCAACTGCATATAACGATGAGCAGCAGCGCAATATTCTTGACTATCTTTAACAGTGCTGCCACCCCCCGGACGATTCATCCCTTCTCTAAGGTTGCTGTTGGTC
The DNA here is from genome assembly GCF_023897955.1 of Schistocerca gregaria. NCBI lineage: Eukaryota > Metazoa > Arthropoda > Insecta > Orthoptera > Acrididae > Schistocerca > Schistocerca gregaria. Next base: position 42,968,595 of record NC_064931.1, read on the forward strand.
TACAACTCCATATAACGATGAGCAGCAGCACAATATTCTTGAATTTTAGACTATCTTTAACAGTGCTGACACCCCCCAGACGATTCATCCCTTCTCTAGGGACGCTGTTGGTCAGTAACTCCATATAGCGATGAGCAGCAGGACAATATTCTTGACTATCTTTAACAGAGCGACAACCCCCAGACGATTCATCATTCCTCTAAGGAAGCTGTTGGGGTGCAACTCCATATAACGATGAGCAGCAGGACAAAATTGTTGACTATCTTTAACAGTGCTGACACCCCCCGGACGATTCATCCCTACACTAAGGACGCTGTTGGTCTGCAACTCCATATAACGATGAGCAGCAGGACAACATTCTTGACTGTCTTTAACAGTGCTGTCACACCATGGACAATTCATCCCTTCTCTAAGGACGTTGTTGGTCTGCAACACCATATAACGATGAGCAGCACGACAATATTTTTGACTATCTTTAACAGTGCTGACACCCCCCAGACGATTCATCCCTTCTCTAAGGACGCATTTGGCCTGCAACTCCATATAACGATGAGCAGCAGGACAATATGCTTCGCTATCTTTAATAGTGCTGTTACACCCTGGACAATTCATCCCTTCTCTAAGGACGCTGTTGGTCTGCAACTCCATATAATGATGAGCCGCAGGACAATATTTTAGACTATCTTTAACAGTGCTGACACCCCCCAGACGATTCATCCCTTCTCTAAGGACGCTGTTGGTCAGTAACTCCATATAGCGATGAGCAGCAGGACAATATTCTTGACTATCTTTAACAGAGCGACAACCCCGAGACGATTCATCCCTCCTGTAAGGAGGCTGTTGGGGTGCAACTCCATATAACGATGAGCAGCAGGACAATATTCTTGACTATCTTTAACAGAGCGACAACCCCGAGACGATTCATCCCTCCTCTAAGGAGGCTGTTGGGGTGCAACTCCATATAACGATGAGCAGCAGGACAATATTTTTGACTATCATTAACAGTGCTGACACCCCCAGACGATTCATCCCTTCTCTAAGGACGCATTTGGTCTGCAACGCCATATAACGATGAGCAGCAGGACAATATTCTTGACTATCCCTAACAGTGCTGACACCCCCCGCACGATTCATCCCTTCCGTAAGGACGCATTTGGTCTGCAACTCCATATAACGATGAGCAGCAGGACAATATTTTTGACTATCTTTAACAGTGCTGACACCCCCCAGACGATTCATCCATTTCTCTAAGGACGCTGTTGATTTGCAACTCCATATAACGATGAGAAGCAGGACAATATTCTTGACTATCTTTAACAGTGCTGACACCCCCCGGACGATTCATCTCTTCTCTAAGGACGCTGTTGGTCTGCAACTCCATATAACGATGAGCAGCAGGACAATATTCTTGACTATGTTTAACCGTGCTGACACCCCCAGGACGATTCATCCTTTCTCTAAGGACGCAGTTGGTCTTCAACTCCATATAACGATGAGCAGCAGGACAAAGTTGTTGACAATCTTTAACACTGATGACACCCCCCGGACGATTCATCCCTTCTGTAAGGACGCTGTTGGTCTGCAACTCCATATAACGATGAGCACCAGCACAATATTCTTGACTATCTTAACAGTTCTGACACACCCCAGACGATACATTCTTTCTCTAAGGACGCTGTTGGTCTGCAACTCCATATAACGATGAGCAACAGGACAGCATTCTTGACTATCTTTAACAGTTCTGACACACCCCACACGATACATCCCTTCTCTAAGGACGCTGTTGGTCTGCAACTCCATATAACGATGAGCACCAGGACAATATTCTTGACTATCTTTTTCAGTGCTGACACCCCCCGGACGATTCATCCCTTCCATAAGGACGCATTTGGTATGCAACTCCATATAACGATGAGCAGCAGGACAATATTCTTCACTATCTTTAATAGTGCTGACACCCCCCGGACGTTTCATCCCTTCTCTAAGGACACTGTTGGTCTGCAACACCATATAACGATGAGCAGCAGGACAATATTCTTGGCTATCTTTAACAATGCTGACACCCCCCGGACGATCCATTCCCTCCGTCAGGACACATTTGGTCTGCAACTCCATATATCGATGAGCACAAGGACAATATTCTTGACTGTGTATAACAGTTCTGACACCCCCCGGACGATTCATCCCTCCTCTAAGGAAGCTGTTGGGGTGCAACTCCATATAACGATGAGCAGCAGGACAATATTCTTCACTATCTCTATTAGTGCTGACATCCCCCGGCCGATTCATCCCTACTCTAAGGACACTGTTGGTCTGCAACTCCATATAACGATGAGCAGCAGGACAATATTCTCGACTATCTTCATCAGTGCTGACACCCCCCGGACGCTTCATCCCTTCTCTAAGGACGCTGTTGGTCTGCAACTCCATATAACGATGAGCAGCAGGACAATATTTTTGACTATCTTTAACAGTGCTGACACCCCCCAGACGATTCATCCGTTCTCTAAGGACGCTGTTGGTCTGCAACTCCATATAACGATGAGCAGCAGGACAATATTCTTGACTATCTTTAACAGTGCTGACAAACCCCTGGACGATTCATCCCTTCTCTAAGGACGCTGTTGGCCTGCAACTCCATATAACGATGAGCAGAAGGACAATATTCTTGACTGTCTTTAACAGTGCTGTCACACAGTGGACGATTCATCCCTTCTCTAAGGACGCTGTAGGTCTGCAACTCCATATAACTATGAGCAGCAGTACAATATTCTTGACTATCTTTAACAGTGTTGACACCCCCTGGACGATTCATCCCTTCTCTAAGGACGCTGTTGGTCTGCAAATCCATATAACGATGAGCAATAGGACAACATTATTGGCTATCTTTAACAGTGTTGTCACCCCCCGGACGATACATCCCTTCTCTAAGGACGCTGTTGGTCTGCAACTCCATATAACGATGAGCAGCAGGACAATATTCTTGACTATCTTTAACAGTACTGACACCCCCCGGACGATTCACCCCTTCTCTAAGGACGCTGTTGGTCTGCAACTCCACATAATGATGAGCAGCAGGACAATATTCTTGACTATCCTTACAGTGCTGACACCCCCAGAACGATTCCATCCCTTCCGTAAGGACGCATTTGGTCTGACACTCCATACAACGATGAGCAGCAGGACAATATTCTTCACTACCTTTAACAGTGCTGACACACCCCGGACGATTCATCCCTTCTCTAAGGACACTGTTGGTCTGCAACTCCATATAAAGATGAGCAGCAGGACAATATTCTTGACTATCTTTAACAGTGCTGACACCCCCTGGACGATTCATCCCTTCTCTAAGGACGCTGTTGGTCTGCAACTCCATATAATGATGAGCAGCAGGACAATATTCTTGACTATCTTTAACAGTGCTGACACCCCCCCAGACGATTCATCCCTTCTCTAAGGACGCAATTAGTTTGCAACTCCATATAACGATGAGCAGCAGGACAAAATTCTTGACTGTCTTTAACAGTGCTGTCACACCCTGGTCAAATCACCGTTCTCTAAGGACGCTGTTAGTCTGCAACTCCATATAACGATGAGCAGCAGGACAATATTTCTGACTATCTTTATCAGTGCTGACACCCCCCAGGCGATTCATCCCTTCTCTAAGGACGCTGTTGGTCTGCAACTCCATATAACGATGAGCAGCAGGACAATATTCTTGACTATCTTTAACAGTGCTGACACCCCCGGACGATTCATCCCGTCTCTAAGGACGCAGTTGGTCTGTAACTCCATATAATGATGAGCAGCAGTACAATATTCTTGACTATCTTTTACAGTGCTGACACCCCACGGACGATTCATCCCTACTCTAAGGACGCTGTTGGTCTGCAACTCCATATAACGTTGAGCAGTAGTACAATATTCTCGACTATCTTCATCAGTGCTGTCACCCCCCGGACACTTCATCCCTTCTCTAAGGACGCTGTTGGTCTGCAACTCCATATAACGATGAGCAATAGAACAACATTATTGACCATCTTTAACAGTGTTGACACCTCCCGGACGATTCATCCCTTCTCTAAGGACGCTGTTGGTCTGCAACTCCATATAACGATGAGCAGCAGGACAATATTCTTGACTATCATTAACAGTGCTGACACCCCCCGGACGATTCATCCTTTCTCTAAGGACGCTGTTGGTCTGCAACTCCTTATAATGATGAGCAGCAGGACATTATTCTTCACTATTTTTAACGATACTGACACCCCCCGGACGATTCACCCCTTCTCTAAGGACGCTGTTGGTCTGCAACTCCATATAACGATGAGCAGCAGGACAATATTCTTGACTATCCTTAACAGTGCTGACACCCCCAGGACGATTCATCCCTTCCTTAAGGACGCATTTGGTCTGACACTCCATATAACGATGAGCAGCAGGACAACATACTTGACTGTCTTTAAAAGTGCTGTCACACCCTGGACAATTCATCCCTTCTCTAAGGACGCTGTTGGTCTGCAACTCCATATAACGATGAGCAATAGGACAACATTCTTGACTTTCTTTAACAGTTCTGTCACACACCGGACGATTCATCCCTTCTCTAAGGACGCTGTTGGTCTGCAACTCCATATAACGATGAGCAGCAGTACAATATCCTTGACTAACTTAAACAGTGCTGACACCCCCTGGACGATTCATCCCTTCTCTAAGGACGCTGTTGGTCTGCAACTCCATATAACGATGAGCAATAGGACAACATTATTGACTATCTTTAACAGTGTTGACACCCCCCGGACGATTCATACCTTTTCTAAGGCCGCTGTTGGTCTGACTCCATATAATGATGAGCAGCAGGACAATATTCTTGACTATCTTTAACAGTACTGATACCCCCACGATGATTCACCCCTTCTCTAAGGACGCTGTTGGTCTGTAACTCCATATAACGATGAGCAGCAGGACAATATTCTTGAATATCCTTAACAGTGCTGACACCCCCAGGAAATTTCATCTCTTCCGTAAGGACGCATTTGGTCTGCAACTCCATATAACGATGAGCAGCAGGACAATATTCTTCACTATCTTTAATAGTGCTGACACCCCCCGGACGATTTATCCCTTCTCTAAGGACACTGTTGGTCTGCAACTCCATATAACAATGAGCAGCAGGACAATATTCTTGGCAATCTTTAAAAATGCTGACACCCGCGGACGATTCATCACTTCTCTAAGGACGCTGTTGGTCTGCAACTCCATATAACGATGAGCAGCAGGACAATATTCTTGAATATCTTTAACAGTGCTGACACCCCCCGGACGATTCATCCCTTCTCTAAGTACGCTGTTGGTCTGCAACTCCATATTACAATGAGCAGCAGGTCAATATTCTTGACTATCCTTAACAGTGCTGACACCCCCAGGACGATTCATCCCTTCCGTAAGGACGCATTTGGTCTGACACTCCATATAACGATGAGCAGCAGGACAATATTCTTCACTATCTTTAACAATGCTGACACCTCCCGGACGACTCATCCCTTTTCTAAGGACACTGTTGATCTGAAACTCCATATAACTATGAGCAGCAGGACAATATTCTTGGCTATCTTTAACAGTGCTGACACCCGCTGGACGATTTATCCCTTCTCTAAGGACGCTGTTGGTCTGCAACTACATATAATGATGAGCAGCAGGACAATATTCTTGACTTTCTTTAACAGTGCTGACACCCCGCAAGACGATTCATCCCTTCTCTAAGGACGCTGTTGGTCTGCAACTCCATATATCTATGAGCAGCAGTACAATATTCTTGACTATCTTTAACAGTGTTGACACCCCCTGGACGATTCATCCCTTCTCTAAGGACGCTGTTGGTCTGCAAATCCATATAACGATGAGCAATAGGACAACATTATTGACTATCTTTACCAGTGTTGTCGACCCTCGGACGATACATCCCTTCTCTAAGGACGCTGTTGGTCTGCAACTCCATATAACGATGAGCAGCAGGACAATATTCTTGACTATCTTTAACAGTACCGACACCCCCCGGACGATTCACCCCTTCTCTAAGGACGCTGTTGGTCTGCAACTCCACATAATGATGAGCAGCAGGACAATATTCTTGACTATCCTTAACAGTGCTGACACCCCCAGGACGATTCATCCCTTCTCTAAGGACGCAGTTGGTCTGCAACTCCATATAACGATGAGCATCAGGACAATATTCTTGACTATCTTTAACAGTGCTGACACCCACCGGACGATTCATCCCTTCTCTAAGGACGCTGTTGGTCTGCAACTCCATATTACAATGAGCAGCAGGACAATATTCTTGACTATCCTTAACAGTGCTGACACCCCCAGAACGATTCCATCCCTTCCGTAAGGACGCATTTGGTCTGACACTCCATACAACGATGAGCAGCAGGACAATATTCTTCACTACCTTTAACAGTGCTGACACATCCCGGACGATTCATCCCTTCTCTAAGGACACTGTTGGTCTGCAACTCCATATAAAGATGAGCAGCAGGACAATATTCTTGACTATCTTTAACAGTGCTGACACCCCCTGGACGATTCATCCCTTCTCTAAGGACGCTGTTGGTCTGCAACTCCATATAATGATGAGCAGCAGGACAATATTCTTGACTATCTTTAACAGTGCTGACACCCCCCCAGACGATTCATCCCTTCTCTAAGGACGCTGTTGGTCTGTAGCTCCATATAACGATTAGCGGCAGGACAATATTCTTGACTAACTTAAACAGTGCTGACACCCCACGGACGTTTCATCCCTTCCCAAAGGACGCTGTTGGTCTGCAACTCTGTATAAAGATGAGCAGCAGGATAATATTCTTGATTATCTTTAACAGTGCTGACACCCCATCGGACGATTCATCCCTTCTCTAAGGACGCTGTTGGTCTGCAACTCCATATAACGATGAGCAGCAGGACAATATTCTTGACTATCTTTAACAGTGCTGACACCCCCTGGACGATTCATCCCTTCTCTAAGGACGCTATTAGTTTGCAACTCCATATAACGATGAGCAGCAGGACAACATTCTTGACTGTCTTTATCAGTGCTGTCACACCCTGGACAAATCACCCTTCTCTAAGGACGCTGTTAGTCTGCAACTCCATATAACGATGAGCAGCAGGACAATATTTCTGACTATCTTTAACAGTGCTGACACCCCCCAGGCGATTCATCCCTTCTCTAAGGACGCTGTTGGTCTGCAACTCCATATAACGATGAGCAGCAGGACAATATTCTTGACTATCTTTAACAGTGCTGACACCCCCGGACGATTCATCCTGCCTCTAAGGACGCAGTTGGTCTGTAACTCCATATAATGATGAGCAGCAGGACAATATTCTTGACTATCTATTACAGTGCTGACACCCCACGGACGATTCATCCCTACTCTAAGGACGCTGTTGGTCTGCAACTCCATATAACGATGAGCAGTAGTACAATATTCTCGAGTATCTTCATCAGTGCTGACACCCCCCGGACACTTCATCCCTTCTCTAAGGACGCTGTTGGTCTGCAACTCCATATAACGATGAGCAGCAGGACAATATTCTTGACTATCCTTAAAAGTGCTGACACCCCCAGGACGATTCATCCCTTCCTTAAGGACGCATTTGGTCTGACACTCCATATAACGATGAGCAGCAGGACAACATTCTTGACTGTCTTTAACAGTGCTGTCACACCCTGGACAATTCATCACTTCTCTAAGGACGCTGTTGGTCTGCAACTCCATATAACGATGAGCAGCAGGACAATATTCTTGACTATCTTTATCAGTGCTTACACCCCCCGGACGATTCATCCCTCCTCTAAGGAAGCTGTTATGGTGCAACTCCATATAACGATGAGCAGCAGTACAATATTCTTGACTATCTTTAACAGTGCTGTCACCCAAACGGACGATTCATCCCATCTCTAAGGACGCTGTTGGTCTGCAACTCCATATAACGATGAGCAGCAGGACAATACTCTTGATTATCTTTAACAGAGCGACACCCCCCGGACGATTCATCCCTCCTCTAAGGAAGCTGTTGGTCTGCAACTCCATATAACGATGAGCAGCAGGACAATATTCTTGACTATCTTTAACAGTGCTGACACCCCCGGACGATTCATCCTGCCTCTAAGGACGCAGTTGGTCTGTAACTCCATATAATGATGAGCAGCAGGACAATATTCTTGACTATCTATTACAGTGCTGACACCCCACGGACGATTCATCCCTACTCTAAGGACGCTGTTGGTCTGCAACTCCATATAACGATGAGCAGTAGTACAATATTCTCGAGTATCTTCATCAGTGCTGACACCCCCCGGACACTTCATCCCTTCTCTAAGGACGCTGTTGGTCTGCAACTCCATATAACGATGAGCAGCAGGACAATATTCTTGACTATCCTTAAAAGTGCTGACACCCCCAGGACGATTCATCCCTTCCTTAAGGACGCATTTGGTCTGACACTCCATATAACGATGAGCAGCAGGACAACATTCTTGACTGTCTTTAACAGTGCTGTCACACCCTGGACAATTCATCACTTCTCTAAGGACGCTGTTGGTCTGCAACTCCATATAACGATGAGCAGCAGGACAATATTCTTGACTATCTTTATCAGTGCTTACACCCCCCGGACGATTCATCCCTCCTCTAAGGAAGCTGTTATGGTGCAACTCCATATAACGATGAGCAGCAGTACAATATTCTTGACTATCTTTAACAGTGCTGTCACCCAAACGGACGATTCATCCCATCTCTAAGGACGCTGTTGGTCTGCAACTCCATATAACGATGAGCAGCAGGACAATACTCTTGATTATCTTTAACAGAGCGACACCCCCCGGACGATTCATCCCTCCTCTAAGGAAGCTGTTGGTCTGCAACTCCATATAACGATGAGCAGCAGGACAATATTTTTGACTATTTTTTAAAGTGCTGACACTCCCCAAACGATTCATCCCTTCTCTAAGGACGCTGTTGGTCTGCAACTCCATATAACGATGAGCAGCAGGACAATATTCTTGACTATCCTTAACAGTGCTGACACCCCCAGGACGATTCATTCCTTCGTAATGACGCATTTGGTCTGCAACTCCATATAACGATGAGCAGCAGGAGAATATTCTTGACTATCATTAACAGTGCTGACACACCCCCCCCCCCGATGATTCAACCCTACCCTAAGGACGCTGTTGGTCTGCAACTGCATATAACGATGAGCAGCAGGACAACATTCTTGACTATCTTTAACAATGCTGTCACACCCTGGACAATTCATCCCTTCTCTAAGGACGCTGTTGGTCTACAACTCCATATAACGATGAGCAGCAGGACAACATTATTGACTATCTTTAACAGTGCTGACACCCCCCGGACGATTCATCCCTTCTCTAAGGACGCTGTTGGTCTGCAACTCCATATAACGATGAGCAGCAGGACAATATTCTTGACTATCTTTTACAGTGCTGACACCCCCCGGACGATTCATCCCTTATATAAGGACGCTGTTGGTCTGCAACTCCATATAACTATGAGCAGCAGGACAATATTCTTGACTATCCTTGACAGTGCTGACACCCCCAGGACGATTCATCTCTTCCGTAAGGATGTATTTTTTCTTCAAATCCATATAACGATGAGCAGCAGGACAATATTCTTGAATATCTTTAACAGTGCTCACACCCCCCCGGACGATTCATCACTTCCGTAAGGACGCATTTGGTCTGCAACTCCATATAACGATGAGCAGCAGGACAATATTCTTGACTATCTTTAACAGTGCTGACACCCCCCGGACGATTCATCCCTTCTCTATGGTCGCTGTTGCTCTGCAACTCCATATAACGATGAGAAGCAGGACAATATTCTTGACTATCTTAATAGTGCCGACACCACCTGGACGATTCATCGCTTCTCTAAGGCGCCGTTGGTCTTCAACTCCATATAACGATGAGCAGCAGGACAACATTCTTGACTATCGTTAACAGTTCTGACACCCCACGGACGATTCATCCCTTCTCTAAGGACGCTATTGGTCTGCAACTCCATATAAAGATTAGCAGCAGGACAATATTTTTCACTATTTTTTAAAGTGCTGACACTCCCCAGACGATTCATCCTTACTCTAAGGACGCTGTTGGTCTGCAACTCCATATAACGATGAGCAGCAGAACAATATTCTTGACTATCTTTAACAGTGCTGACACCCCCTGACGATTCATCCCTTCTCTAAGGACGCTGTTGGTCTGCAACTCCATATAACGAAGAGCAGCAGAACAATATTCTTGACTATCTTTAACAGTGCTGACACCCCCCGGAAGATTCATCCCTACTCTAAGGGCGCTGTTTGTCTGCAACTCTATATAACGACGAGCAGCAGGGCAATATTTTTGACTATTTTTTAAAGTGCTGACACTCCCCAGACGATTCATCCCTTCTCTAAGGACGCTGTTGGTCTGCAACTCCATATAACGATGAGCAGCAGGACAATATTCTTGACTATCTTTAACAGTGCTGACACCCCCCGGACGATTCATCCCTTCTCTAAGACGCTGTTGGTCTGCAACTCCATATAACGATGAGCAGAAGGACAATATTCCTATCTTTAACAGTGCTGACACCCCACCGACGATTCATCCCTACTCTAAGGACGCTGTTGGTCTGCAACTCCATATAACGATGAGCAGCAGGACAACATTCTTGACTATCTTTAACAGTGCTGTCACACCATGGACAATTCATCCCTTCTCTAAGGACGCTGTTGGTCTGCAACTCCAAATAACGATGAGCAGCAGGACAATATTCTTGACTATCCTTAACAGTGCTGACACCCACAGAACGATTCATCCCATCCGTAAGGACGCATTTGGTCTGCAACTCCATATAACGATGAGCACCAGGACAATATGCTTGACTATCTTTAACAGTGCTGACATCCCCCGGACGATTCATCCCTTCTCTATGGTCGCTGTTGCACTGCAATTCCATATAACGATGAGAAGCAGGACAATATTCTTGACTATCTTAATAGTGCTGACACCCCCTGGACGATTCATCCTTTCTCTAAGGCGCTGTTGGTCTTCATCTCCATATAACGATGAGCAGAAGGACAACATTCTTGACTATCTTTAACAGTGCTGACACCCCACGGACGATTCATCCCTTCTCTAAGTCGCTGTTGGTCTGCAACTCCATATAACGATGAGCAGCAGGACAATATTTTTGACTATATTTTATAGTGCTGACACTCCCCAAACGAATCATCCCTTCTCTAAGGACGCATTTGGTCTGCAACTCCATATGACGATGAGCAGCAGGACAGTATTCTTGACTATCTTTAACGGTGCTGACACCCCCCGGATGATTCATCCCTTATCTAAGGACGCTGTTGGTCTACAACTCCATATAACGATGAGCAGCAGGACAATAATCAAGACTATCCTTAACAGTGCTGACACCCCCCGGACGATTCATCCCTTCTCTAAGTACGCTGTTAGGGTGCAACTCCATATAACGATGAGCAGCAGGACAACACTCTTGACTTTCTTTAACAGTGCTGTCACACCCAGGACGATTCATCCCTTCTCTAAGGACGCTGTTGTTGTGTAACTCCATTAACGATGAGCAGCAGGACAACATTCTTAACTATCATTAACAGTGATGATACCCCACAGACGATTCATCCCTTCTCTAAGGACGCTGTTGGTCTGCAACTTCATATAACGAAGAGCAGCAGGACAATATTCTTGACTATCTTTAACAGTGCTGACTCCCCCTGGACGATTCATCTTTACTCTAAGGACGCTGTTGGTCTTCAACTACATATAACGATGAGCAGCAGGACAATATATTTGACATTCTTTAACAGTGCTGACACCCCGCAGACTATTCATCCCTTCTCTAAGGACGCTGTTGTTCTGCAACTCCATATAACGATGAGCAGCAGGACAATATTCTTGACTATCCTTAACAGTTCTGACACCCCCAAGACGATTCATTCTTTCGTAACGACGCATTTGGTCTGCAACTCCATATAACGATGAGCAGCAGGACAATATTCTTGACTATCTTTAACAGTGCTGACACCCCCTGGACGATTCATCCCTTCTCTAAGTACGCTATTGGTCCGGAACTCCATATAACGATGAGCAGCAGGACAATATTCTTGACTATCATTAACAGTGCTGACACCCCCCGGACGATTCATCCCTTCTCTAAGGACGCTGTTGGTCTGCAACTCCATATAACGATGAGCAGCAGGACAACATTCTTGACTATTTTTAACAGTGCTGACACCCCCCGGACGATTCATCCCTTCTCTAAGGACGCTGTTGGTCTGCAACTCCATATAACGATGAGCAGCAGGCCAATATTCTTGACTATCCTTAACAGTGCTGACACCCCTAGCACGATTCATCCCTTCCGTACGGACGCATTTGGTCTGCAACTGCACATAACGATGAGCAGCAGTACAATATACTTGACAATCTTTAATAGTGCTGACACCCCCCGGACGAATCATCCCTTCACTAAGGACACTGTTGGTCTGCAACTCCATATAACAATGAGCAGCAGGACAACATTCTTGACTATCTTTAACAATGCTGTCACACCCAGGACAATTCATCCCTTCTCTAAGGACGCTGTTGGTCTACAACTCCATATAACAATGAGCAGCAGGACAACATTATTGACTATCTTTAACAATGCTAACACCCCCAGACGATTCATCCCTTCTCTAAGGACGCTGTTTGTCTGCAACTCCACATAACGATGAGCAGCAGTACAATATACTTGACAATCTTTAATAGTGCTGACACCCCCCGGACGATTCATCCCTTCCGTAAGGACACTGTTGGTCTGCAACTCCATATAACTACAAGCAGCAGGACAATATTCTTGACTTGTTTAACAGTGCTGACACCCCCCAAAGATTCATCCCTTCTCTATGGATGCTGTTGGTCTGCAACTCCATATAACGATGAGCAGCAGGACAATATTCTTGGTTATCTTTAACAGTGCTGACACCCCCGGACGATTCATCCCTTCTCTATGGACGCTGTTGGTCTGCAACTCCAGATAACGATGAGCAGCAGGACAACATTATTGACTACCTTTAAAAGTGCCGGCACCCCCCGGGGATTCATCCCTTCTCTAAGAACGCTGTTGTTCTGCAACTACATATAACGATGAGCAGCAGGACAATATTCTTGACTATCCTTAACAGTGCTGACACTCCCCGGACGATTCATCCCTTCTCTAAGGACGCTGTTGGTCTGCAGCTACATATAACGATGAGCAGCAGGACAATATTCTTGACTATCCTTAACAGGGCTGACACCCCCCGGACGATTCATCCCTTCTCTAAGGCCGCTATGTTTGCAACTCCATATAATGATGAGCAGCAGGACAATATTCTTGACTATCTTTAACAGTGCTGACACCCCCGGACGAATCATCCCTTCTCTAAGGACACTGTTGGTCTGCAACTCCATATAACGATGAGCAGCAGGACAATATTCTTGGTTATCTTTAACAGTGCTGACACCCCCGGACGATTCATCCCTTCTCTATGGACGCTGTTGGTCTGCAACTAAAGATAACGATGAGCAGCAGGACAACATTATTGACTACCTTTAAAAGTGCCGGCACCCCCCGGGGATTCATCCCTTCTGTAAGAACGCTGTTGTTCTGCAACTACATATAACGATGAGCAGCAGGACAATATTCTTGACTATCCTTAACAGTGCTGACACTCCCCGGACGATTCATCCCTTCTCTAAGGACGCTGTTGGTCTGCAACTCCATATAACGATGAGCAGCAGGACAATATTCTTGACTATCTTTAACAGTGCTGACACCCCCGGACGATTCATCCCTTCTCTAAGGACACTGTTGGTCTGCAACTCCATATAACGATGAGCAGCAGGACAATATTCTTGGCTATCTTTAACAGTGCTGACACCCCCCGGACGATTCATCCCTTCTCTAAGTACGCTATTGGTCCGGAACTCCATATAACGATGAGCAGCAGGACAATATTCATGACTATCTTTAACAGTGCTGACACCCCCCGGACGATTCATCCCTTCTCTAAGGACGCTGTTGGTCTGCAACTCCATATAACGATGAGCAGCAGGACAATATTCTTGACTATCTTTAACAGTGCTGCCACCCCCCGGACGATTCATCCCTTCCGTAAGGACGAAATTGGTCTGCAACTCCATATAACTACAAGCAGCAGGACAATATTCTTGACTTGTTTAACAGTGCTGACACCCCCCAAAGATTCATCCCTTCTCTATGGATGCTGTTGGTCTGCAACTCCATATAACGATGAGCAGCAGGACAATTTTCTTGACTATCTTTAACAGTACTGACACCCCCCGAAGATTCATCCCTTCTCTAAGGATGCTGTTGGTCTGCAACTCCATATTACGATGAGCAGCAGGACATCATTATTCACTATCTTTAACAGTGCTGACACCCCCCTGACGATTCATCCCTTCTCTAAGGACGCTGTTGGTCTGCAACTCCATATAATGATGAGCAGCAGGACAATATTCTTGACTATCTTTAACAGTGCTGCCACCCCCCGGACGATTCTTCCCTTCCGTAAGGACGAAATTGGTCTGCAACTCCATATAACTACGAGCAGCAGGACAATATTCTTGACTAGTTTAACAGTGCTGACACCCCCCGAAGATTCATCCCTTCTCTATGGATGCTGTTGGTCTGCAACTCCATATAACGATGAGCAGCAGGACAATTTTCTTGACTGTCTTTAACAGTACTGACACCCCCCGAAGATTCATCCCTTCTCTAAGGATGCTGTTGGTCTGCAACTCCATATTACGGTGAGCAGCAGGACAATTTTCTTGACTATCTTTAAAAGTACTGACACCCCCCGAAGATTCATCCCTTCTCTAAGGATGCTGTTGGTCTGCAACTCCATATTACGATGAGCAGCAGGACATCATTTTTTACTATCTTTAACAGTGCTGACACCCCCCTGACTATTCATCCTTTCTCTATGGACGCTATTGGTTTGCAACTCCTTATAACGATGAGCAGATGGACAACATTATTGACTACCTTTAGAAGTGCCGGCACACCCCGGGATTTCATCCCTTCTCTAAGGACGCTGTTGTTCTGCAACTACATATAACGATGAGCAGCAGGACCATATTCTTGACTATCCTTAACAGTGCTGACACTCCCCGGACGATTCATCCCTTCTCTAAGGACGCTGTTGGTCTGCAACTCCATATAACGATGAGCAGCAGGACAATATTCTTGACTATCTTTAACAGTGCTGACACCCCCGGACGATTCATCCCTTCTCTAAGGACACTGTTGGTCTGCAACTCCATATAACGATGAGCAGCAGGACAATATTCTTGGTTATCTTTAACAGTGTTGACACCCCCCGGACGATTCATCCCTTCTCTAAGTACGCTATTGGTCCGGAACTCCATATAACGATGAGCAGCAGGACAATATTCATGACTAACTTTAACAGTGCTGACATCCCCCGGACGATTCATCCCTTCTCTAAGGACGCTGTTGGTCTGCAACTCCATATAACGATGAGCAGCAGGACCATATTCTTGACTATCTTTAACAGTGCTGCCACCTCCCGGACGATTCATCCCTTCCGTAAGGACGAAATTGGTCTGCAACTCCATATAACTACGAGCAGCAGGACAATAATCTTGACTTGTTTAACAGTGCTGACACCCCCCGAAGATTCATCCCTTCTCTATGGATGCTGTTGGTCTGCAACTCCATATAACGATGAGAGGTAGGACAATTTTCTTGACTATCTTTAACAGTACTGACACCCCCCGAAGATTCATCCCTTCACTAAGGATGCTGTTGGTCTGCAACTCCATATTACGATGAGCAGCAGGACATCATTTTTTACTATCTTTAACAGTGCTGACACCCCCTGACGATTCATCCCTTCTCTAAGGACGCTGTTGGTCTGCAACTCCATATAACGATGAGCACCAGGACAATATTCTTGACTATCCTTAACAGTGCTGACACCCCTAGGACGATTCATCCCTTCTCTAAGGACGCTGTTGGTCTGCAACTCCATATAACGACGAGCAGCAGGACAATATTCTTGGCTATCTTTAACAGTGCTGACACCCACCGGACGATTCATCCCTTCCGTAAGGACGAAATTGGTCTGCAACTCCATATTACTACGAGCAGCAGGACAATATTCTTGACTTGTTTAACAGTACTGACACCCCCCGAAGATTCATCCCTTCTCTAAGGATGCTGTTGGTCTGCAACTCCATATAACGATGAGCACCAGGACAATATTCTTGACTATCCTTAACAGTGCTGACACCCCTAGGACGATTCATGCCTTCTCTAAGGACGCTGTTGGTCTGCAACTCCATATAACGATGAGCAGCAGGACAACATTCTTGACTATCTTTAACAGTGTAGTCACACCCTGGACAATTCATCCCTTCTCTAAAGACGCTGTTGGTCTGCAACTCCATATAACGATGAGCAGCATTACAACATTCTTGACTATCTTTAACAGTGTAGTCACACCCTGGACAATTCATCCCTTCTCTAAAGACGCTGTTGGTCTGCAACTCCATATAACGATGAGCAGCATTACAACATTCTTGACTATCTTTAACAGTGCTGACACCCCCTGACAATTCATCCCTTCTCTAAGGACGCTGTTGGTCTGCAACTCCATATAACGATGAGCAGCAGTACAATATACTTGACAATCTTTAACAGTGCTGACACCCCCCGGACGAATCATCCCTTCACTAAGGACACTGTTGGTCTGCAACTCCATATAACGATGAGCAGCAGTACAATATACTTGACAATCTTTAACAGTGCTGAGACCTCCCGGACGAATCATCGCCATCACTAAGGACACTGTTGGTCTGCAACTCCATATAACGATGAGCAGCAGGAGAACATTCTTGACTATCTTTAACAGTGCTGTCACACCCTGGACAATTCATCCCTTCTCTAAGGACGCTGTTGGTCTACAACTCCATATAACAATGAGCAAAATGGTTCAAATGGCTCTGAGCACTATGGGACTCAACTGCTGTGGTCATTAGTCCCCTAGAACTTAGAACTACTTAAACCTAACTAACCTAGGGACATCACACACATCCATGCCCGAGGCAGGATTCGAACCTGCGACTGTAGCAGTCGCACGGTTCCGGACTGCGCGCCTAGAACCGCGAGACCACCGCGGCCGGCATAACAATGAGCAGCAGGACAACATTATTGACTATCTTTAACAATGCTGACACCCCCCAGACGATTCATCCCTTCTCTAAGGACGCTGTTGGTCTGCAACTCCATATAACGATGAGCAGCAGGACAATATTCTTGACTATCTTTAACAGTGCTGACACCCCCCGGACGATTCATCCCTTATCTAAGGACGCTGTTGGTCTGCAACTCCATATAACGATGAGCAGCAGGACAATATTCTTGACTATCCTTTACAGTGCTCAGACCCCCAGGAAGATTCGTCCCTTCCGTAAGGATGCATTTATTCTGCAACCTCCATATAACGATGAGCAGCAGGACAATATTCTTTGCTATCTTTAACAGTGCTGACACCTCCCGGACGTTTCGTCCCTTCTCTAAGGACGCTGTTGGTATGCAACTCCATATAACGATGAGCAGCAGATCAATATTCTTGACTATCCTTAACAGTACTGACACCCCCCGCATGATTCATCCCTTCCGAAAGGACGCATTTGGTCTGCAACTCCATATAACGATGAGCAGCAGGACAATATTTTTGACTATCTTTAACAGTGCTGACACCACCTGGACGTTCATCCCTTCTCCAAGGACACTGTTGGTCTGCAACTCCATATAACGATGAGCAGCAGTACAATATTCTTGGCTATCTTTAACAGTGCTGACACCCCCCAGACGATTCATCCCTTCTCTAAGGACGCTATTGGTCTGGAACTCCATATAACGATGAGCAGCAGGACAATATTCTTGACTATCTTTAACAGTGCTGACACCCACCGGACGATTTATTCCTTCTCTAATGACGCTGTTGGTCTGCAACTCCATATAACGATGAGCAGCAGGACAATATTCTTGACTATCCTTAACAGTGCTGACACCCCCCAGACGATTCATCCCTTTCGTAAGGACGCATTTGGTCTGCAGCTCCATATAACTACGAGCAGCACGACAATATTCTTGACTATCTTTAACAGTGCTGACAAAACCCGGACGATTCATCCCTTCTCTAAGGTCGCTGTTGGTCTGCAACTCCATATAACGATGAGCAGCAGGGCAATATTCTTGACTATCTTTAACAGTGCTGACACTCCCCGGACGATTCATCCCTTCTCTAAGGTCGCTGTTGGTCTGCAATTCCATATAACGACGAGCAGCAGGACAATATTCTAGGCTATCTTTAACAGTGCTGACACCCACCGGACGATTCATCCCTTCCGTAAGGACGAAATTGGTCTGCAACTCCATATTACTACGAGCAGCAGGACAATATTCTTGACTTGTTTAACAGTGCTGACACCCCCCGAAGATTCATCCCTTCTCTATGGATGCTGTTGGTCTGCAACTCCATATAACGATGAGCAGCAGGACAATTTTCTTGACTATCTTTAACAGTACTGACACCCCCCGAAGATTCATCCCTACTCTAAGGATGCTGTTGGTCTGCCACTCCATATTACGATGAGCAGCAGGACATCATTTTTTACTATCTTTAACAGTGCTGACACCCCCTGACGATTCATCCCTTCTCTAAGGACGCTGTTGGTCTGCAACTCCATATAACGATGAGCACCAGGACAATATTCTTGACTATCCTTAACAGTGCTGACACCCCTAGGACGATTCATCCCTTCTCTAAGGACGCTGTTGGTCTGCAACTCCATATAACGATGAGCAGCAGGACAATATTCTTGACTATCTTTAACAGTGCTGCCACCCACCGGACGATTCATCCCTTCCGTAAGGACGAAATTGGTGTGCAACTCCATATAACTACGAGCAGCAGGACAATATTCTTGACTTGTTTAACAGTGCTGACACCACCCGAAGATTCATCCCTTCTCTATGGATGCTGTTGGTCTGCAACTCCATATAACGATGAGCAGCAGGACAATTTTCTTGACTATCTTTAACAGTACTGACACCCCCCGTAGATTCATCTATTCTCTAAGGATGCTGTTGGTCTGCAACTCCATATTACGATGAGCAGCAGGACAATTCTCTTGACTATCTGTAACAGTACTGACACCCCCCGAAGATTCATCCCTTCTCTAAGGATGCTGTTGGTCTGCAACTCCATATTACGATGAGCAGCAGGACATCATTTTTTACTATCTTTAACAGTGCCGACACGCCCCTGACTATTCATCCTTTCTCTATGGACGCTATTGGTTTGCAGCTCCTTATAACGATGAGCAGCAGGACAACATTATTGACTACCTTTAAAAGTGCCGGCACCCCCCGGGGATTCATCCCTTCTCTAAGGACGCTGTTGTTCTGCAGCTACATATAACGATGAGCAGCAGGACAATATTCTTGACTATCCTTAACAGGGCTGACACCCCCCGGACGATTCATCCCTTCTCTAAGGCCGCTATGGTTGCAACTCCATATAATGATGAGCAGCAGGACAATATTCTTGACTATCTTTAACAGTGCTGACACCCCCGGACGATTCATCCCTTCTCTAAGGACACTGTTGGTCTGCAACTCCATATAACGATGAGCAGCAGGACAATATTCTTGGTTATCTTTAACAGTGCTGACACCCCCGGATTATTCATCCCTTCTCTATGGACGCTGTTGGTCTGCAACTCCAGATAACGATGAGCAGCAGGACAATATTCATGACTACCTTTAAAAGTGCCGGCACCCCCCGGGGATTCATCCCTTCTCTAAGAACGCTGTTGTTCTGCAACTACATATAACGATGAGCAGCAGGACAATATTCTTGACTATCCTTAACAGTGCTGACACTCCCCGGACGATTCATCCCTTCTCTAAGGACGCTGTTGGTCTGCAACTCCATATAACGATGAGCAGCAGGACAATATTCTTGACTATCTTTAACAGTGCTGACACCCCCGGACGATTCATCCCTTCTCTAAGGACACTGTTGGTCTGCAACTCCATATAACGATGAGCAGCAGGACAATATTCTTGGCTATCTTTAACAGTGCTGACACCCCCCGGACGATTCATCCCTTCTCTAAGTACGCTATTGGTCCGGAACTCCATATAACGATGAGCAGCAGGACAATATTCATGACTATCTTTAACAGTGCTGACACCCCCCGGACGATTCATCCCTTCTCTAAGGACGCTGTTGGTCTGCAACTCCATATAACGATGAGCAGCAGGACAATATTCTTGACTATCTTTAACAGTGCTGCCACCCCCCGGACGATTCATCGTTTCCGTAAGGACGAAATTGGTCTGCAACTCCATATAACTACAAGCAGCAGGACAATATTCTTGACTTGTTTAACAGTGCTGACACCCCCCAAAGATTCATCCCTTCTCTATGGATGCTGTTGGTCTGCAACTCCATATAACGATGAGCAGCAGGACAATTTTCTTGACTATCTTTAACAGTACTGACACCCCCCGAAGATTCATCCCTTCTCTAAGGATGCTGTTGGTCTGCAACTCCATATTACGATGAGCAGCAGGACATCATTATTCACTATCTTTAACAGTGCTGACACCCCCCTGACGATTCATCCCTTCTCTAAGGACGCTGTTGGTCTGCAACTCCATATAACGATGAGCAGCAGGACAATATTCTTGACTATCTTTAACAGTGCTGCCACCCCCCGGACGATTCTTGCCTTCCGTAAGGACGAAATTGGTCTGCAACTCCATATAACTACGAGCAGCAGGACAATATTCTTGACTTGTTTAACAGTGCTGACACCCCCCGAAGATTCATCCCTTCTCTATGGATGCTGTTGGTCTGCAACTCCATATAACGATGAGCAGCAGGACAATTTTCTTGACTGTCTTTAACAGTACTGACACCCCCCCGAAGATTCATCCCTTCTCTAAGGATGCTATTGGTCTGCAACTCCATATTACGGTGAGCAGCAGGACAATTTTCTTGACTATCTTTAAAAGTACTGACACCCCCCGAAGATTCATCCCTTCTCTAAGGATGCTGTTGGTCTGCAACTCCATATTACGATGAGCAGCAGGACATCATTTTTTACTATCTTTAACAGTGCTGACACCCCCCTGACTATTCATCCTTTCTCTATGGACGCTATTGGTTTGCAACTCCTTATAACGATGAGCAGATGGACAACATTATTGACTACCTTTAAAAGTGCCGGCACCCCCCGGGGTTTCATCCCTTCTCTAAGGACGCTGTTGTTCTGCAACTACATATAACGATGAGCAGCAGGACCATATTCTTGACTATCCTTAACAGTGCTGACACTCCCCGGACGATTCATCCCTTCTCTAAGGACGCTGTTGGTCTGCAACTCCATATAACGATGAGCAGCAGGACAATATTCTTGACTATCTTTAACAGTGCTGACACCCCCGGACGATTCATCCCTTCTCTAAGGACACTGTTGGTCTGCAACTCCATATAACGATGAGCAGCAGGACAATATTCTTGGCTATCTTTAACAGTGTTGACACCCCCCGGACGATTCATCCCTTCTCTAAGTACGCTATTGGTCCGGAACTCCATATAACGATGAGCAGCAGGACAATATTCATGACTAACTTTAACAGTGCTGACACCCCCCGGACGATTCATCCCTTCTCTAAGGACGCTGTTGGTCTGCAACTCCATATAACGATGAGCAGCAGGACCATATTCTTGACTATCTTTAACAGTGCTGCCACCTCCCGGACGATTCATCCCTTCCGTAAGGACGAAATTGGTCTGCAACTCCATATAACTATGAGCAGCAGGACAATAATCTTGACTTGTTTAACAGTGCTGACACCCCCCGAAGATTCATCCCTTCTCTATGGATGCTGTTGGTCTGCAACTCCATATAACGATGAGAGGCAGGACAATTTTCTTGACTATCTTTAACAGTACTGACACCCCCCGAAGATTCATCCCTTCTCTAAGGATGCTGTTGGTCTGCAACTCCATATTACGATGAGCAGCAGGACATCATTTTTTACTATCTTTAACAGTGCTGACACCCCCTGACGATTCATCCCTTCTCTAAGGACGCTGTTGGTCTGCAACTCCATATAACGATGAGCACCAGGACAATATTCTTGACTATCCTTAACAGTGCTGACACCCCTAGGACGATTCATCCCTTCTCTAAGGACGCTGTTGGTCTGCAACTCCATATAACGATGAGCAGCAGGACAATATTCTTGGCTATCTTTAACAGTGCTGACACCCACCGGACGATTCATCCCTTCCGTAAGGACGAAATTGGTCTGCAACTCCATATTACTACGAGCAGCAGGACAATATTCTTGACTTGTTTAACAGTACTGACACCCCCCGAAGATTCATCCCTTCTCTAAGGATGCTGTTGGTCTGCAACTCCATATAACGATGAGCACCAGGACAATATTCTTGACTATCGTTAACAGTGCTGACACCCCTAGGACGATTCATGCCTTCTCTAAGGACGCTGTTGGTCTGCAACTCCATATAACGATGAGCAGCAGGACAACATTCTTGACTATCTTTAACAGTGTAGTCACACCCTGGACAATTCATCCCTTCTCTAAAGACGCTGTTGGTCTGCAACTCCATATAACGATGAGCAGCATTACAACATTCTTGACTATCTTTAACAGTGCTGACACCCCCTGACAATTCATCCCTTCTCTAAGGACGCTGTTGGTCTGCAACTCCATATAACGATGAGCACCAGGACAATATTCTTGACTATCCTTAACAGTGGTGACACCCCTAGGACGATTCATCCCTTCCGTAAGGACGCATTTGGTCTGCAACTCCATATAACGATGAGCAGCAGTACAATATACTTGACAATCTTTAACAGTGCTGACACCCCCCGGACGAATCATCCCTTCACTAAGGACACTGTTGGTCTGCAACTCCATATAACGATGAGCAGCAGTACAATATACTTGACAATCTTTAACAGTGCTGAGACCTCCCGGACGAATCATCGCCATCACTAAGGACACTGTTGGTCTGCAACTCCATATAACGATGAGCAGCAGGAGAACATTCTTGACTATCTTTAACAGTGCTGTCACACCCTGGACAATTCATCCCTTCTCTAAGGACGCTGTTGGTCTACAACTCCATATAACAATGAGCAAAATGGTTCAAATGGCTCTGAGCACTATGGGACTCAACTGCTGTGGTCATTAGTCCCCTAGAACTTAGAACTACTTAAACCTAACTAACCTAGGGACATCACACACATCCATGCCCGAGGCAGGATTCGAACCTGCGACTGTAGCAGTCGCACGGTTCCGGACTGCGCGCCTAGAACCGCGAGACCACCGCGGCCGGCATAACAATGAGCAGCAGGACAACATTATTGACTATCTTTAACAATGCTGACACCCCCCAGACGATTCATCCCTTATCTAAGGACGCTGTTGGTCTGCAACTCCATATAACGATGAGCAGCAGGACAATATTCTTGACTATCCTTTACAGTGCTCAGACCCCCAGGAAGATTCGTCCCTTCCGTAAGGATGCATTTATTCTGCAACCTCCATATAACGATGAGCAGCAGGACAATATTCTTTGCTATCTTTAACAGTGCTGACACCTCCCGGATGTTTCGTCCCTTCTCTATGGACGCTGTTGGTATGCAACTCCATATAACGATGAGCAGCAGATCTATATTCTTGACTATCCTTAACAGTACTGACACCCCCCGCATGATTCATCCCTTCCGTAAGGACGCATTTGGTCTGCAACTCCATATAACGATGAGCAGCAGGACAATATTTTTGACTATCTTTAACAGTGCTGACACCACCTGGACGTTCATCCCTTCTCCAAGGACACTGTTGGTCTGCAACTCCATATAACGATGAGCAGCAGTACAATATTCTTGGCTATCTGTAACAGTGCTGACACCCCCCAGACGATTCATCCCTTCTCTAAGGACGCTATTGGTCTGGAACTCCATATAACGATGAGCAGCAGGACAATATTCTTGACTATCTTTAACAGTGCTGACACCCACCGGACGATTCATCCCTTCTCTAAGGACGCTGTTGGTCTGCAACTCCATATAACGATGAGCAGCAGGACAATATTCTTGACTATCCTTAACAGTGCTGACACCCCCCAGACGATTCATCCCTTTCGTAAGGACGCATTTGGTCTGCAGCTCCATATAACTACGAGCAGCACGACAATATTCTTGACTATCTTTAACAGTGCTGACAAAACCCGGACGATTCATCCCTTCTCTAAGGTCGCTGTTGGTCTGCAACTCCATATAACGATGAGCAGCAGGGCAATATTCTTGACTATCTTTAACAGTGCTGACACCCCCCGGACGATTCATCCCTTCTCTAAGGTCGCTGTTGGTCTGCAATTCCATATAACGACGAGCAGCAGGACAATATTCTTGGCTATCTTTAACAGTGCTGACACCCACCGGACGAATCATCCCTTCCGTAAGGACGAAATTGGTCTGCAACTCCATATTACTACGAGCAGCAGGACAATATTCTTGACTTGTTTAACAGTGCTGACACCCCCCGAAGATTCATCCCTTCTCTATGGATGCTGTTGGTCTGCAACTCCATATAACGATGAGCAGCAGGACAATTTTCTTGACTATCTTTAACAGTACTGACACCCCCCGAAGATTCATCCCTACTCTAAGGATGCTGTTGGTCTGCAACTCCATATTACGATGAGCAGCAGGACATCATTTTTTACTATCTTTAACAGTGCTGACACCCCCTGACGATTCATCCCTTCTCTAAGGACGCTGTTGGTCTGCAACTCCATATAACGATGAGCACCAGGACAATATTCTTGACTATCCTTAACAGTGCTGACACCCCTAGGACGATTCATCCCTTCTCTAAGGACGCTGTTGGTCTGCAACTCCATATAACGATGAGCAGCAGGACAATATTCTTGACTATCTTTAACAGTGCTGCCACCCACCGGACGATTCATCCCTTCCGTAAGGACGAAATTGGTGTGCAACTCCATATAACTACGAGCAGCAGGACAATATTCTTGACTTGTTTAACAGTGCTGACACCACCCGAAGATTCATCCCTACTCTAAGGATGCTGTTGGTCTGCAACTCCATATAACGATGAGCAGCAGGACAACATTATTGACTACCTTTAAAAGTGCCGGCACCCCCCGGGGTTTCATCCCTTCTCTAAGGACGCTGTTGTTCTGCAACTACATATAACGATGAGCAGCAGGACAATATTCTTGACTATCCTTAACAGTGCTGACACTCCCCGGACGATTCATCCCTTCTCTAAGGACGCTGTTGGTCTGCAACTCCATATAACGATGAGCAGCAGGACAATATTCTTGACTATCTTTAACAGTGCTGACACCCCCGGACGATTCATCCCTTCTCTAAGGACACTGTTGGTCTGCAACTCCATATAACGATGAGCAGCAGGACTATATTCTTGGCTATCTTTAACAGTGTTGACACCCCCCGGACGATTCATCCCTTCTCTAAGTACGCTATTGGTCCGGAACTGCATATAACGATGAGCAGCAGGACAATATTCATGACTATCTTTAACAGTGCTGACACCCCCCTGACTATTCATCCTTTTTCTATGGACGCTATTGGTTTGCAGCTCCTTATAACGATGAGCAGCAGGACAACATTATTGACTACCTTTAAAAGTGCCGGCACCCCCCGGGGTTTCATCCCTTCTCTAAGGACGCTGTTGTTCTGCAACTACATATAACGATGAGCAGCAGGACAATATTCTTGACTATCCTTAACAGTGCTGACACTCCCCGGACGATTCATCCCTTCTCTAAGGATGCTGTTGGTCTGCAACTCCATATTACGATGACCAGCAGGACATCATTTTTTACTATCTTTAACAGTGCTGACACCGCCTGACGATTCATATCTTCTCTAAGGACGCTGTTGGTCTGCAACTCTATATAACGATGAGCACCAGGACAATATTCTTGACTATCCTTAACAGTGCTGACACCCCTAGGACGATTCATCCCTTCTCTAAGGACGCTGTTGGTCTGCAACTCCATATAACGATGAGCATCAGGACAATATTCTTGACTATCTTTAACAGTGCTGCCACCCACCGGACGATTCATCCCTTTGGTGAGGACGAAATTGGTGTGCAACTCCATATAACTACGAGCAGCACGACAATATTCTTGACTTGTTTAAAAGTGCTGACACCCCCCGAAGATTCATCCCTTCTCTATGGATGCTGTTGGTCTGCAACTCCATATAACGATGAGCAGCAGGACAATTTTCTTGACTATCTTTAACAGTACTGACACCCCCCGAAGATTCATCCCTTCTCTAAGGATGCTGTTGGTCTGCAACTCCATATTACGATGAGCAGCAGGACAATAATCTTGACTATCTTTAACAGTGCTGACACCCCCCCCCCCCCGACTATTCATCCCTACTCTATGGACGCTGTTGGTCTGCAACTCCATATAAAGATGAGCAGCAGGACAACATTCTTGACTATCTTTAACAGTGTAGTCACACCCGGGACAATTCATCCCTTCTCTAAAGACGCTGTTGGTCTGCAACTCCATATAACGATGAGCAGCAGGACAACATTCTTGATTATCTTTAACAGTGCTGACACCCCCCTGACAATTCATCCCTTCTCTAAGGACGCTGTTGGTCTGCAACTCCATATAACGATGAGCACCAGGACAATATTCTTGACTATCCTTAACAGTGCTGACACCCCTAGGACGATTCATCCCTTCCGTAAGGACGCATTTGGTCTGCAACTCCATATAACGATGAGCAGCAGTACAATATACTTGACAATCTTTAACAGTGCTGACACCCCCCGGACGAATCATCCCTTCACTAAGGACACTGTTGGTCTGCAACTCCATATAACGATGAGCAGCAGGACAACATTCTTGACTATCTTTAACAGTGCTGTCACACCCTGGACAATTCATCCCTTCTCTATAGACGCTTTTGGTCTACAACTCCATATAACAATGAGCAGCAGGACAACATTATTGACTATCATTAACAATGCTAACACCCCCTGACGATTCATCCCTTCTGTAAGGACGCTGTTGGTCTGCAACTCCACATAACGATGAGCAGCAGTACAATATACTTGAAAATCTTTAACAGTGCTGACACCTCCCGGACGAATCATCGCCATCACTAAGGAGACTGTTGGTCTGCAACTCCATATAACGATGAGCAGCAGGAGAACATTCTTGACTATCTTTAACAGTGCTGTCACACCCTGGACAATTCATCCCTTCTCTAAGGACGCTGTTGGTCTACAACTCCATATAACAATGAGCAGCAGGGCAACATTATTGACTATCTTTAACAATGCTGACACCCCCCAGACGATTCATCCCTTCTGTAAGGACGCTGTTGGTCTGCAACTCCATATAACGATGAGCAGCAGGACAATATTCTTGACTATCTTTAACAGTGCTGACACCCCCCGGACGATTCATCCCTTATCTAAGGACGCTGTTGGTCTGCAACTCCATATAACGATGAGCAGCAGGATAATATTCTTGACTATCCTTTACAGTGCTCAGACCCCCAGCAAGATTCATCCCTTCCGTAAGGATGCATTTATTCTGCAACCTCCATATAACGATGAGAAGCAGGACAATATTCTTTGCTATCTTTAACAGTGCTGACACCTCCCGGACGTTTCGTCCCTTCTCTAAGGATGCTGTTGGTATGCAACTCCATATAACGATGAGCAGCAGATCAATATTCTTGACTATCCTTAACAGTACTGACACCCCCCGCATGATTCATCCCTTCCGTAAGGACGCATTTGGTCTGCAACTCCATATAACGATGAGCAGCAGGACAATATTTTTGACTATCTTTAACAGTGCTGACACCACCTGGACGTTCATCCCTTCTCCAAGGACACTGTTGGTCTGCAACTCCATATAACGATGAGCAGCAGTACAATATTCTTGGCTATCTTTAACAGTGCTGACACCCCCCAGACGATTCATCCCTTCTCTAAGGACGCTATTGGTCTGGAACTCCATATAACGATGAGCAGCAGGACAATATTCTTCACTATCTTTAACAGTGCTGACACCCACCGGACGATTCATCCCTTCTCTAAGGACGCTGTTGGTCTGCAACTCCAAATAACGATGAGCAGCAGGACAATATTCTTGACTATCCTTAACAGTGCTGACACCCCCTAGACGATTCATCCCTTTCGTAAGGACGCATTTGGTCTGCAGCTCCATATAACTACGAGCTGCAGGACAATATTCTTGTCCATCTTTAACAGTGCTGACACAACCCGGACGATTCATCCCTTCTCTAAGGTCGCTGTTGGTCTGCAACTCCATATAACGATGAGCAGCAGGACAATATTCTTGACTATCTTTAACAGTGCTGACACCCCCGGACGATTCATCCCTTCTCTAAGGACACTGTTGGTCTGCAACTCCATATAACGATGAGCAGCAGGACAATATTCTTGGCTATCTTTAACAGTGCTGACACCCACCGGACGATTCATCCCTTCCGTAAGGACGAAATTGGTCTGCAACTCCATATTACTACAAGCAGCAGGAAAATATTCTTGACTTGTTTAACAGTGCTGACACCCCCCGAAGATTCATCCCTTCTCTATGGATGCTGTTGGTCTGCAACTCCATATAACGATGAGCAGCAGGACAATTTTCTTGACTATCTTTAACAGTACTGACACCCCCCGAAGTTTCATCCCTTCTCTAAGGATGCTGTTGGTCTGCAACTCCATATTACGATGAGCAGCAGGACATCATTTTTTACTATCTTTAACAGTGCTGACACCCCCTGACGATTCATCCCTTCTCTAAGGACGCTGTTGGTCTGCAACTCCATATAACGATGAGCACCAGGACAATATTCTTGACTATCCTTAACAGTGCTGACACCCCTAGGACGATTCATCCCTTCTCTAAGGACGCTGTTGGTCTGCAACTCCATATAACGATGAGCAGCAGGACAATATTCTTGACTATCTTTAACAGTGCTGCCACCCACCGGACGATTCATCCCTTCCGTAAGGACGAAATTGGTCTGCAACTCCATATAACTACGAGCAGCAGGACAATATTCTTGACTTGTTTAACAGTGCTGACACCCCCCAAAGATTCATCCCTTCTCTATGGATGCTGTTGGTCTGCAACTCCATATAACGATGAGCAGCAGGACATTTTTCTTGACTATCTTTAACAGTACTGACACCCCCCGAAGATTCATCCCTTCCCTAAGGATGCTGTTGGTCTGCAACTCCATATTACGATGAGCAGCAGGACAATTCTCTTGACTATCTTTAACAGTACTGACACCCCCCGAAGATTCATCCCTTCTGTAAGGACGCTGTTGGTCTGCAACTCCATATTACGATGAGCAGCAGGACAATTCTCTTGACTATCTTTAACAGTACTGACACCCCCCGAAGATTCATCCGTTCTGTAAGGATGCTGTTGGTCTGCAACTCCATATCACGATGAGCAGCAGGACATCATTTTTTACTATCTTTAACAGTGCTGACACCCCCCTGCCGATTCATCCTTTCTCTAAGGACGCTATTGGTTTGCAACTCCTTATAATGATGAGCAGCAGGACAATAATCTTGACTATCTTTAACAGTGCTGACACCCCCCCCCCCCCCCCCCCGCGGACGATTCAACCCTACTCTATGGACGCTGTTGGTCTGCAACTCCATATCACGATGAGCAGCAGGACAACATTCTTGACTATCTTTAACAGTGTAGTCACACCCTGGACAATTCATCCCTTCTCTAAAGACGCTGTTGGTCTGCAACTCCATATAACGATGAGCAGCAGGACAACATTCTTGACTATCTTTAACAGTGCTGACACCCCCCTGACGATTCATCCCTTCTCTAAGGACGCTGTTGGTCTGCAACTCCATATAACGATGAGCACCAGGACAATATTCTTGACTATCCTTAACTGTGCTGACACCCCTAGGACGATTCATCCCTTCCGTAAGGACGCATTTGGTCTGCAACTCCATATAACGATGAGCAGCAGTACAATATACTTGACAATCTTTAACAGTGCTGACACCCCCCGGACGAATCATCCCTTCACTAAGGACACAGTTGGTCTGCAACTCCATTTAACGATGAGCAGCAGGACAACATTCTTGACTATCTTTAACAGTGCTGTCACACCCTGGACAATTCATCCCTTCTCTATGGACGCTGTTGGTCTACAACTCCATATAACAATGAGCAGCAGGACAACACTATTGACTATCTTTAACAATGCTGACACCCCCCAGACGATTCATCCCTTCTCTAAGGACGCTGTTGGTCTGCAACTCCATATAACGATGAGCAGAAGGACAATATTCTTGAATATCTTTAACAGTGCTGACACCCCCCGGACGATTCATCCCTTATCTAAGGACGCTCTTGGTCTGCAACTCCATATAACGATGAGCAGCAGGACAATATTCTTGACTATCCTTGACAGTGCTGACACCCCCAGGCGATTCATCCCTTCCGTAAGGATGCATTTATTCTGCAACCTCCATATAACGATGAGCAGCAGGACAATATTCTTGGCTATCTTTAACAGTGCTGACACTCCCCGGACGATTCTTCCCTTCTCTAAGGACGCTGTTGGTCTGCAACTCCATATAACGATGAGCAGCAGATCACTATTCTTGACTATCCTTAACAGTGCTGACACCCCCCGCACGATTCATCCCTTCCGTAAGGACGCATTTGCTCTGCAACTCCATATAACGGTGAGCAGCAGGACAATATCTTTGACTATCTTTAACAGTGCTGACACCACCTGGACGATTCATCCCTTCTCCAAGGACTCTCTCGGTCTGCAACTCCATATAACGATGAGCAGCAGGGCAATATTCTTGGCTATCTTTAACGGTGCTGACACCCCCCGGACGATTCATCCCTTCTCTAGGAGGCTGTTGGTCTGCAACTGCATATAACGATGAGCAGCAGGACAATATTCTTGACTATCCTTAACAGTTCTGACACCCCCCAGACGATTCATCCCTTCTGTAAGGACGCTGTTGGTCTGCAACTCCATAAAACGATGAGCAGCAGGACAATATTCTTGACTATCTTTAACAGTGCTGACACCCAGCGGACGATTCATCCCTTATCTAAGGACGCTGTTGGTCTGCAACTCCATATAACGATGAGGAGCAGGACAATATATTCGACTACCTTTAACAGTGCTGACACCCTGCTGACGAATCATCCCTTCCCTAAGGACGCTTTGTTCTGCAACTCCATATAACGATGAGCAGCAAGACAATATTCTTGACTATCTTTAACAGTGCTGACACACCCTGGACGATTCATCCCTTCTATAAGGACCCTGTTGTCTGCAATTCCATATAACGATGAGCAGCATGACAATATTCTTGACTATCCCTAACAGTGCTGACACCCCCCGGACGTTTCATCCCTTCTCTAAGGTCGCTGTTGGTCTGCAACTCCATATAACGATGAGCTGCAGGGCAATATTCTTGACTATCTTTAACAGTGCTGACACCCCCCGGACGATTCATCCCTTCTCTAAGGTCGCTGTTGGTCTGCAACTCCATATAACGACGAGCAGCAGGACAATATTCTTGACTTCTTTAACAGTGCTGGCACCCCCCGAAGATTCATCTCTTCTCTAACGATGCTGTTGGTCTGCAACTCCATATAACGATGAGCAGCATTACAATATTCTTGACTATCTTTAACAGTACTGACACCCCCCAGACGATTCATCCCTTCTCTAAGGATGCTGTTGGTCTGCTACTCCATATAACGATGAGCAGCAGGACATCATTCTTGACTATCTTTAACAGTGCTGACACCCCCTGACGATTCATCCCTTCTCTAAGGACGCTGTTGGTCTGCAACTCCTTATAACGATGAGTAGCAGGACAATATTCTCGACTATCTTTAACAGTGCTGTCACACCCTGGATTATTCATCCCTTCTCTAAGGACGCTGTTGGTCTGCAACTCCATATAACGATGAGCAGCAGGACAACATTCTTGACTACCTTTAACAGTGCTGACACCTCCCGGACGATTCATCCCTTCTCTAAGGACGCTGTTGGTCTGCAACTCCATATAACGATGAGCAGCAGGACAATATTCTTGACTATCTTTAACAGTGCTGACACCCCCCTGACGATTCATCCCTTCTCTAAGGACGCTGTTGGAATGCAACTCCATATAACGATGAGCAGCAGGGTAATATTCTTGACTATCTTTAGCAGTGCTGACACCCCCCGGACGATTCATCCCCTCTCTAAGGTCGCTGTTGATCTGCAACTCCATATAACGACGAGCAGCAGGACGATATTCTTGACTATCTTTAACAGTGCTGACACCTCCCGGACGATACATCCCTTCTCTAAGGATGCTGTTGGTCTGCAACTCCATATAACGATGGGCAGCAGAACAACATTCTTGACTACCTTTAACAGTGCTGTCACACCCTGGACAATTCATCCCTTCTCTAAGGACGCTATTGGTCCGGAACTCCGTACAACGATGAGCAGCAGGACATCATTCTTCACTATCTTTAACAGTGCTGACACCCCCTGACGATTCATCCCTTCTCTAAGGACGCTGTTGGTCTGCAACTCCTTATAACGATGAGTATCAGGACAATATTCTTCACTATCTTTAACAGTGCTGTCACACCCAGGACAATTCATCCCTTCTCTAAGGACGCTGTTGTTCTGCAACTCCATATAACGATGAGCAGCAGGACAACATTCTTGACTATCTTTAACAGTGTCTACACCCCCCGGACGATTCATCCCTTCTCTAAGGACGCTGTTGGTCTGCAACTCCATATAACGATGAGCAGCAGGACAATGTTCTTGACTATCTTTAACAGTGCTGACACCCCCCGGACGATTCATCCCTTCTCTAAGGACGCTGTTGGTCTGCAACTCCATATAACGATGAGCAGCAGGACATCATTTTTGACTATCTTCAACAGTGCTGACACCCATTGACGATTCATCCCTTCTCTAAGGACGCTATTGGTTTGCAACTCCTTATAACGATGAGCAGCAGGACAATATTCTTGACTATCTTTAACAGTGCTGACACCCCAACGACAATTCATACCTACTCTAAGGACGCTGTTGGTCTGCAACCACATATAACGATGAGCAGCAGGACAACATTCTTGACTACCTTTAACAGTGCTGTCACACCCTGGACAATTCATCCCTTCTCTAAGGACGCTATTGGTCCGGAACTCCGTATAACGATGAGCAGCAGGACATCATTCTTCACTATCTTTAACAGTGCTGACACCCCCTGACGATTCATCCCTTCTCTAAGGACGCTGTTGGTCTGCAACTCCTTATAACGATGAGTATCAGGACAATATTCTTGACTATCTTTAACAGTGCTGACACCCCCCTTACAATTCATCCCTTCTCTAAGGACGCTTTTGGTCTGCAACTCCATATAACGATGAGCACCAGGACAATATTCTTGACTATCCTTAACAGTGCTGACACCCCTAGGACGATTCATCCCTTCCGTAAGGACGCATTTGGTCTGCAACTCCATATAACGATGAGCAGCAGTACAATATACTTGACAATCTTTAACAGTGCTGACACCCCCCGGACGAATCATCCCTTCACTAAGGACACTGTTGGTCTGCAACTCCATATAACGATGAGTAGCAGGACAACATTCTTGACTATCTTTAACAGTGCTGTCACACCCTGGACAATTCATCCTTTCTCTATGGACGCTGTTGGTCTACAACTCCATATAACAATGAGCAGCAGGACAACATTATTGACTATCATTAACAATGCTAACACCCCCAGACGATTCATCCCTTTTGTAAGGACGCTGTTGGTCTGCAACTTCACATAACGATGAGCAGCAGTACAATATACTTGACAACCTTTAACAGTGCTGACACCTCCGGGACGAATCATCGCCATCACTAAGGCCACTGTTGGTCTGCAACTCCATATAACGTAGAGCAGCAGGAGAACATTCTTGACTATCTTTAACAGTGCTGTCACACCCTGGACAATTCATCCCTTCTCTAAGGACGCTATTGGTCTGGAACTCCATATAACGATGAGCAGCAGCACAATATTCTTGACTATCCTTTACAGTGCTCAGACCCCCAGGAAGATTCATCCCTTCCGTAAGGATGCATTTATTCTGCAACCTCCATATAACGATGAGCAGCAGAACAATATTCTTTGCTATCTTTAACAGTGCTGACACCTCCCGGACGTTTCGTCCCTTCTCTAAGGACGCTGTTGGTATGCAACTCCATATAACGATGAGCAGCAGATCAATATTCTTGACTATCCTTAACAGTACTGACACCCCCCGCATGATTCATCCCTTCCGTAAGGACGCATTTGGTCTGCAACTCCATATAACGATGAGCAGCAGGACAATATTTTTGACTATCTTTAACAGTGCTGACACAACCTGGATGTTCATCCCTTCTCCAAGGACACTGTTGGTCTGCAACTCCATATAACGATGAGCAGCAGTACAATATTCTTGGCTATCTTTAACAGTGCTGACACCCCCCAGACGATTCATCCCTTCTCTAAGGACGCTATTGGTCTGGAACTCCATATAACGATGAGCAGCAGGACAATATTCTTGACTATCTTTAACAGTGCTGACACCCACCGGACGATTCATCCCTTCTCTAAGGACGCTGTTGGTCAGCAACTCCATATAACGATGAGCAGCAGGACAATATTCTTGACTATCCTTAACAGTGCTGACACCCCCTAGACGATTCATCCCTTTCGTAAGGACGCATTTGGTCTGCAGCTCCATATAACTACGAGCTGCAGGACAATATTCTTGTCTATCTTTAACAGTGCTGACACAACCCGGACGATTCATCCCTTCTCTAAGGTCGCTGTTGGTCTGCAACTCCATATAACGATGAGCAGCAGGGCAATATTCTTGACTATCTTTAACAGTGCTGACACCCCCGGACGATTCATCCCTTCTCTAAGGACACTGTTGGTATGCAACTCCATATAACGATGAGCAGCAGGACAATATTCTTGGCTATCTTTAACAGTGCTGACACCCACCGGACGATTCATCCCTTCCGTAAGGATGAAATTGGTCTGCAACTCCATATAACTACGAGCAGCAGGACAATATTCTTGACTTGTTTAACAGTGCTGACACCCCCCGAAGATTCATCCCTTCTCTATGGATGCTGTTGGTCTGCAACTCCATATAACGATGAGCAGGAGGACAATTTTCTTGACTATCTTCAACAGTACTGACACCCCCCGAAGATTCATCCCTTCTCTAAGGATGCTGTTGGTCTGCAACTCCATATTACGATGAGCAGCA
Organism: Schistocerca gregaria; assembly: GCF_023897955.1. Taxonomy (NCBI): domain Eukaryota; kingdom Metazoa; phylum Arthropoda; class Insecta; order Orthoptera; family Acrididae; genus Schistocerca; species Schistocerca gregaria. Next base: position 43,004,249 of record NC_064931.1, read on the forward strand.
GGACATCATTTTTTACTATCTTTAACAGTGCTGACACCCCCTGACGATTCATCCCTTCTCTAAGGACGCTGTTGGTCTGACACTCCATATAACGATGAGCACCAGGACAATATTCTTGACTATCCTTAACAGTGCTGACACCCCTAGGACGATTCATCCCTTCTCTAAGGACGCTGTTGGTCTGCAACTCCATATAACGATGAGCAGCAGGACAATATTCTTGACTATCTTTAACAGTGCTGCCACCCACCGGACGATTCATCCCTTCCGTAAGGACGAAATTGGTCTGCAACTCCATATAACTACGAGCAGCAGGACAATATTCTTGACTTGTTTAACAGTGCTGACACCCCCCGAAGATTCATCCCTTCTCTATGGATGCTGTTGGTCTGCAACTCCATATAACGATGAGCAGCAGGACAATTTTCTTGACTATCTTTAACAGTACTGACACCCCCCCAAGATTCATCCCTTCTCTAAGGATGCTGTTGGTCTGCAACTCCATATTACGATGAGCAGCAGGACAATTCTCTTGACTATCTTTAACAGTACTGACACCCCCCGAAGATTCATCCCTTCTGTAAGGATGCTGTTGGTCTGCAACTCCATATAACGATGAGCAGCAGGACAACATTCTTGACTATCTTTAACAGTGTAGTCACACCCTGGACAATTCATCCCTTCTCTAAAGACGCTGTTGGTCTGCAACTCCATATAACGATGAGCAGCAGGACAACATTCTTGACTATCTTCAACAGTGCTGACACCCATCTGACGATTCATCCCTTCTCTAAGGACGCTGTTGGTCTGCAACTCCATATAACGATGAGCACCAGGACAATATTCTTGACTATCCTTAACAGTGCTGACACCCCTAGGACGATTCATCCCTTCCGTAAGGACGCATTTGGTCTGCAACTCCATATAACGATGAGCAGCAGTACAATATACTTGACAATCTTTAACAGTGCTGACACCCCCCGGACGAATCATCCATTCACTAAGGACACTGTTGGTCTGCAACTCCATTTAACGATGAGCAGCAGGACAACATTCTTGACTATCTTTAACAGTGCTGTCACACCCTGGACAATTCATCCCTTCTCTATGGACGCTGTTGGTCTACAACTCCATATAACAATGAGCAGCAGGACAACATTATTGACTATCTTTAACAATGCTAACACACCCAGACGATTCATCCCTTCTCTAAGGACGCTGTTGGTCTGCAACTCCACATAACGATGAGCAGCAGTACAATATACTTGACAATCTTTAACAGTGCCGACACCTCCCGGACGAATCATCGCCATCACTAAGGACACTGTTGGTCTGCAACTCCATATAACGATGAGCAGCAGGAGAACATTCTTGACTATCTTTAACAGTGCTGACACCCCCCGGACGATTCATCCCTTATCTAAGGATGCTGTTGGTCTGCAACTCCATATAACGATGAGCAGCAGGACTATATTCTTGACTATCCTTTACAGTGCTGAGACCCCCAGGACGATTCATCCCTTCCATAAGGATGCATTTATTCTGCAACCTCCATATAACGATGAGCAGCAGGACAATATTCTTGGCTATCTTTAACAGTGCTGACACAACCCGGACGATTCATCCCTTCTCTAAGGACGCTATTGGTCTGGAACTCCATATAACGATGAGCAGCAGGACAATATTTTTTACTATCTTTAATAGTGCTGACACCACATGGACGTTCATCCCTTCTCCAAGGACACTGTTGGTCTGCAACTCCATATAACGATGAGCAGCAGGACATCATTTTTGACTATCTTCAACAGTGCTGACACCCATTGACGATTCATCCCTTCTCTAAGGACGCTATTGGTTTGCAACTCCTTATAACGATGAGCAGCAGGACAATATTCTTGACTATCTTTAACAGTGCTGACACCCCAACGACGATTCATACCTACTCTAAGGACACTGTTGGTCTGCAACCCCATATAACGATGAGCAGCAGGACAACATTCTTGACTATCTTTGACAGTGCTGTCACACCCTGGACAATTCATCCCTTCTCTAAGGACGCTGTTGGTCTGCAACTCCATATAACGATGAGCAGCAGGACATCATTCTTCACTATCTTTAACAGTGCTGACACCCCCTGACGATTCATCCCTTCTCTAAGGACGCTGTTGGTCTGCAACTCCTTATAACGATGAGCAGCAGGACAACATTCTTGACTATATTTAACAGTGTAGTCACACCCTGGACAATTCATCCCTTCTCTAAAGACGCCGTTGGTCTGCAACTCCATATAACGATGAGCAGCAGGACAACATTCTTGACTATCTTTAACAGTGCTGACACCCCCTGACAATTCATCCCTTCTCTAAGGACGCTGTTGGTCTGCAACTCCATATAACGATGAGCACCAGGACAATATTCTTGACTATCCTTAACAGTGCTGACACCCCTAGGACGATTCATCCCTTCCGTAAGGACGCATTTGGTCTGCAACTCCATATAACGATGAGCAGCAGTACAATATACTTGACAATCTTTAACAGTGCTGACACCCCCCGGACGAATCATCCCTTCACTAAGGACACTGTTGGTCTGCAACTCCATATACCGATGAGCAGCAGGACAACATTCTTGACTATCTTTAACAGTGCTGTCACACCCTGGACAATTCATCCCTTCTCTATGGTCGCTGTTGGTCTACAACTCCATATAACAATGAGCAGCAGGACAACATTATTGACTATCATTACCAATGCTAACACCCCCAGACGATTCATCCCTTTTGTAAGGACGCTGTTGGTCTGCAACTTCACATAACGATGAGCAGCAGTACAATATACTTGACAATCTTTAACAGTGCTGACACCTCCCAGACGAATCATCGCCATCACTAAAGACACTGTTGGTCTGCAACTCCATATAACGATGAGCAGCAGGAGAACATTCTTGACTATCTTTAACAGTGCTGTCACACCCTGGACAATTCATCCCTTCTCTAAGGACGCTATTGGTCTGGAACTCCATATATCGATGAGCAGCAGGACAATATTCTTGACTATCCTTTACAGTGCTCAGACCCCCTGGAAGATTCATCCCTTCCGTAAGGATGCATTTATTCTGCAACCTCCATATAACGATGAGCAGCAGGACAATATTCTTTGCTATCTTTAACAGTGCTGACACCTCCCGGACGTTTCGTCCCTTCTCTAAGGACGCTGTTGGTATGCAACTCCATATAACGATGAGCAGCAGATCAATATTCTTGACTATCCTTAACAGTACTGACACCCCCCGCATGATTCATCCCTTCCGTAAGGACGCATTTGGTCTGCAACTCCATATAACGATGAGCAGCAGGACAATATTTTTGACTATCTTTAACAGTGCTGACAACACCTGGACGTTCATCCCTTCTACAAGGACACTGTTGGTCTGCAACTCCATATAACGATGAGCAGCAGGACAATATTCTCGACTATCCTTAACAGTGCTGACACCCCCTAGACGATTCATCCCTTCTCTAAGGACGCTATTGGTCTGGAACTCCATATAACGATGAGCAGCAGGACAATATTGTTGACTATCTTTAACAGTGCTGACACCCAACGGAGGATTCATCCCTTCTCTAAGGACGCTGTTGGTCTGCAACTCCATATAACGATGAGCAGCAGGACAATATTCTTGACTATCTTTAACAATGCTGACACCCACCGGACGATTCATCCCTTCTCTAAGGACGCTGTTGGTCTGCAACTCCATATAACGATGAGCAGCAGGACAATATTCTTGACTATCTTTAACAGTGCTGACACCCACCGGACGATTCATCCCTCCTCTAAGGACGCTGTTGGTCTGCGACTCCATATAACGATGAGCAGCAGGACAATATTCTTGACTATCCTTAACAGTGCTGACACCCCCTAGACGATTCATCCCTTTCGTAAGGACGCATTTGGTCTGCAGCTCCATATAACTACGAGCTGCAGGACAATATTCTTGTCTATCTTTAACAGTGCTGACACAACCCGGACGATTCATCCCTTCTCTAAGGTCGCTGTTGGTCTGCAACTCCATATAACGATGAGCAGCAGGGCAATATTCTTCACTATCTTTAACAGTGCTGACACCCCCGGACGATTCATCCCTTCTCTAAGGACACTGTTGGTCTGCAACTCCATATAACGATGAGCAGCAGGACAATATTCTTGGCTATCTTTAACAGTGCTGACACCCACCGGACGATTCATCCCTTCCGTAAGGATGAAATTGGTCTGCAACTCCATATAACTACGAGCAGCAGGACAATATTCTTGACTTGTTTAACAGTGCTGACACCCCCCGAAGATTCATCCCTTCTCTATGGATGCTGTTGGTCTGCAACTCCATATAACGATGAGCAGCAGGACAATTTTCTTGACTATCTTTAACAGTACTGACACCCCCCGAAGATTCATCCCTTCTCTAAGGATGCTGTTGGTCTGCAACTCCATATTACGATGAGCAGCAGGACAATTCTCTTGACTATCTTTAACAGTACTGACACCCCCCGAAGATTCATCCCTTCTGTAAGGATGCTGTTGGTCTGCAACTCCATATTACGATGAGCAGCAGGACATCATTTTTTACTATCTTTAACAGTGCTGACACCCCCCTGCCGATTCATCCTTTCTCTAAGGACGCTATTGTTTTGCAACTCCTTATAATGATGAGCAGCAGGACAATAATCTTGACTATCTTTAACAGTGCTGACACCCCCCCCCCCCCAGACGATTCATCCCTACTCTATGGACGCTGTTGGTCTGCAACTGCATATCACGATGAGCAGCAGGACAACATTCTTGACTATCTTTAACAGTGTAGTCACACCCTGGACAATTCATCCCTTCTCTAAAGACGTTGTTGGTCTGCAACTCCATATAACGATTAGCAGCAGGACAACATTCTTGACTATCTTTAACAGTGCTGACACCCCCCTGACGATTCATCCCTTCTCTAAGGACGCTGTTGGTCTGCAACTCCATATAACGATGAGCACCAGGACAATATTCTTGACTATCCTTAACAGTGCTGACACCCCTAGGACGATTCTTCCCTTCCGTAAGGACGCATTTGGTCTGCAACTCCATATAACGATGAGCAGCAGGACAATATTCTTGACTATCCTTGACAGTGCTGACATCCCCAGGACGATTCATCCATTCCGTAAGGATGCATTTATTCTGCAACTGCATATAACGATGAGCAGCAGGACAATATTCTTGGCTATCTCTAACAGTGCTGACACCCCCCAGACGATTCATCCCTTCTCTATGGACGCTGTTGGTCAGCAACTCCATATAACGAAGAGCAGCAGGACAATATTCTTGACTATCTTTAACAGTGCTGACACCTCCCAGACGATACATCCCTTATCTAAAGACGCTGCTGGTCTGCAACTCCATATAACGATGAGCAGCAGGACAATATTCTTGACTATCTTTAACAGTGCTGACACCCCCCGGACGATTCATCCCTTATCTAAGGACGCTGTTGGTCTGCAACTCCATATAACGATGAGCAGCAGGACTATATTCTTGTCTATCCTTTACAGTGCTGAGACCCCCAGGACGATTCATCCCTTCCATAAGGATGCATTTATTCTGCAACCTCCATATAACGATGAGCAGCAGGACAATATTCTTGGCTATCTTTAACAGTGCTGACACAACCCGGACGATTCATCCCTTCTCTAAGGACGCTATTGGTCTGGAACTCCATATAACGATGAGCAGCAGGACAATATTTTTTACTATCTTTAATAGTGCTGACACCACATGGACGTTCATCCCTTCTCCAAGGACACTGTTGGTCTGCAACTCCATATAACGATGAGCAGCAGTACAATATTCTTGGCTATCCTTAACAGTGCTAACACCCCCCCAGACGATTCATACCTTCTCTAAGGACGCTATTGGTCTGGAACTCCATATAACGATGAGCAGCAGGACAATATTTTTTACTATCTTTAATAGTGCTGACACCACATGGACGTTCATCCCTTCTCCAAGGACACTGTTGGTCTGCAACTCCATATAACGATGAGCAGCAGTACAATATTCTTGGCTATCCTTAACAGTGCTGACACCCCCCCAGACGATTCATACCTTCTCTAAGGACGCTATTGGTCTGCAACTCCATATAACGATGAGCAGCAGGACAATATTCTTGACTATCCTTAACAGTGCTGACACCCCCTAGACGATTCATCCCTTTCGTAAGGACGCATTTGGTCTGCAGCCCCATATAACTACGAGCTGCAGGACAATATTCTTGTCTATCTTTAACAGTGCTGACACAACCCGGACGATTCATCCCTCCTCTAAGGTCGCTGTTGGTCTGCAACTCCATATAACGATGAGCAGCAGGGCAATATTCTTGACTACCTTTAACAGTGCTGACACCCACCGGACGATTCATCCCTTCTCTAAGGATGCTGTTGGTCTGCTACTCCATATAACGATGAGCAGCAGGACATCATTCTTGACTATCTTTAACAGTGCTGACACCCCCTGACGATTCATTCCTTCTCTAAGGACGCTGTTGGTCTGCAACTCCATATAACGATGAGCAGCAGGACAATAATCTTGACTATCATTAACAGTGCTGACACCCCCCCAGACGATTCATCCCTTCTCTAAGGATGCTGTTGGTCTGCAACTCCATATAACGATGAGCAGCAGGACAATATTCTTGACTATCCTTGACAGTGCTGACATCCCCAGGACGATTCATCCATTCCGTAAGGATTCATTTATTCTGCAACTGCATATAACGATGAGCAGCAGGACAATATTCTTGACTATCTTTAACAGTGCTGTCACACCCTGGACAATTCATCCCTTCTCTAAGGACGCTATTGGTCCGGAACTCCATATAACGATGAGCACCAGGACAATATTCTTGACTATCTTTAACAGTGCTGACACCCCCCGGACGATTCATCCCTTCTCTAAGGACGCTGTTGGTCTGCAACTCCATATAACGATGAGCAGCAGGGCAATATTCTTGACTATCTTTAACAGTGCTGACACCCCCCGTACGATTCATCCCTTCTCTAAGGTCGCTGTTGGTCTGCAACTCCATATAACGACGAGCAGCAGGACAATATTCTTGACTTCTTTAACAGTGCTGGCACCCCCCGAAGATTCATCTCTTCTCTATCGATGCTGTTGGTCTGCAACTCCATATAACGATGAGCAGCATTACAATATTCTTGACTATCTTTAACAGTGCTGACACCCCCCCAGACGATTCATCCCTTCTCTAAGGATGCTGTTGGTCTGCTACTCCATATAACGATGAGCAGCAGGACATCATTCCTGACTATCTTTAACAGTGCTGACACCCCCTGACGATTCATCCCTTCTTTAAGGACGCTGTTGGTCTGCAACTCCTTATAACGATGAGTAGCAGGACAATATTCTTGACTATCTTTAACAGTGCTGTCACACCCTGGATTATTCATCCCTTCTCTAAGGACGCTGTTGGTCTGCAACTCCATATAACGATGAGCAGCAGGACAACATTCTTGACTACCTTTAACAGTGCTGACACCCCCCGGACGATTCATCCCTTCTCTAAGGACGCTGTTGGTCTGCAACTCCATATGACGATGAGCAGCAGGACAATATTCTTGACTCTCTTTAACAGTGCTGACAACCCCCTGACGATTCATCCCTTCTCTAAGGACGCTGTTGGAATGCAACTCCATATAACGATGAGCAGCAGGGCAATATTCTTGACTATCTTTAGCAGTGCTGACACCCCCCGGACGATTCATCCCTTCTCTAAGGTCGCTGTTGATCTGCAACTCCATATAACGACGAGCAGCAGGACGATATTCTTGACTATCTTTAACAGTGCTGACACCTCCCGGACGATACATCCCTTCTCTAAGGATGCTGTTGGTCTGCAACTCCATATAACGATGGGCAGCAGAACAACATTCTTGACTACCTTTAACAGTGCTGTCACACCCTGGACAATTCATCCCTTCTCTAAGGACGCTATTGGTCCGGAACTCCATATAACGATGAGCAGCAGGACATCATTCTTGACTATCTTTAACAGTGCTGACACCCCCTGACGATTCATCCCTTCTCTAAGGACGCTGTTGGTCTGCAACTCCATATAACGATGAGCAGCAGGACAATAATCTTGACTATCATTAACAGTGATGACACTCCCTCAGACGATTCATCCCTTCTCTAAGGATGCTGTCGGTCTGCAACTCCATATAACGATGAGCAGCAGGACAATATTCTTGACTATCCTTGACAGTGCTGACATCCCCAGGACGATTCATCCATTCCGTAAGGATGCATTTATTCTGCAACTGCATATAACGATGAGCAGCAGGACAAAATTTCTTGGCTATCTCTAACAGTGCTGACACCCCCCAGACGATTCATCCCTTCTCTAAGGACACTGTTGGTCGGCAACTCAATATAACGAAGAGCAGCAGGACAATATTCTTGACTATCTTTAACAGTGCTGACACCCCCCTGACGATTCATCCCTTCTATAAGGACGCTGTTGGTCTGCAACTCCATATAACGATGAGCAGCAGGGCAATATTCTTGACTATCTTTAACAGTGCTGACACCCCCCGGACGCTTCATCCCTTCTCTAAGGTCGCTGTTGATCTGCAACTCCATATAACGACGAGCAGCAGGACGATATTCTTGACTATCTTTAACAGTGCTGACACCTCCCGGACGATACATCCCTTATCTAAAGACGCTGTTGGTCTGCAACTCCATATAACGATGAGCAGCAGGATAATATTCTTGACTATCCTTGACAGTGCTGACACCCCCAGGCGATTCATCCCTTCTCTAAGGACGCTGTTGGTCTGCAACTCCTTATAACGATGAGTAGCAGGACAATATTCTTGACTATCTTTAACAGTGCTGTCACACCCTGGACAATTCATCCCTTCTCTAAGGACGCTATTGGTCCGGAACTCCATATAACGATGAGCAGCAATACAATATTCTTGACTATCTTTAACAGTGCTGACACCCCCCGGACGATTCATCCCTTCTCTAAGGTCGCTGTTGTTCTGCAACTCCATATAACGACGAGCAGCAGGACAATATTCTTGACTTCTTTAACAGTGCTGGCACCCCCCGAAGATTCATCTCTTCTCTATCGATGCTGTTGCTCTGCAACTCCATATAACGATGAGCAGCAGGACGATATTCTTGACTATCTTTAACAGTGCTGACACCTCCCGGACGATACATCCCTTCTCTAAGGATGCTGTTGGTCTGCAACTCCATATAACGATGGGCAGCAGAACAACATTCTTGACTACCTTTAACAGTGCTGTCACACCCTGGACAATTCATCGCTTCTCTAAGGACGCTATTGGTCCGGAACTCCATATAACGATGAGCAGCAGGACATCATTCTTGACTATCTTTAACAGTGCTGACACCCCCTGACGATTCATCCCTTCTCTACGGACGCTGTTGGTCTGCAACTCCATATAACGATGAGCAGCAGGACAATATTCTTGACTATCCTTGACAGTGCTGACATCCCCAGGACGATTCATCCATTCCGTAAGGATGCATTTATTCTGCAACTGCATATAACGATGAGCAGCAGGACAAAATTTCTTGGCTATCTCTAACAGTGCTGACACCCCCCAGACGATTCATCCCTTCTCTAAGGACGCTGTAGGTCAGCAACTCCATATAACGAAGAGCAGCAGGACAATATTCTTGACTATCTTTAACAGTGCTGACACCCCCCTGACGATTCATCTCTTCTCTAAGGACGCTGTTGGTCTGCAACTCCATATAACGATGAGCAGCAGGGCAATATTCTTGACTATCTTTAACAGTGCTGAAACCCCCCGGACGCTTCATACCTTCTCTAAGGTCGCTGTTGATCTGCAACTCCATATAACGACGAGCAGCATTACGATATTCTTGACTATCTTTAACAGTGCTGACACCTCCCGGACGATACATCCCTTATCTAAAGACGCTGTTGGTCTGCAACTCCATATTACGATGAGCAGCAGGATAATATTCTTGACTATCCTTGACAGTGCTGACACCCCCAGGCGATTCATCCCTTCTCTAAGGACGCTGTTGGTCTGCAACTCCTTAAAACGATGAGTAGCAGGACAATATTCTTGACTATCTTTAACAGTGCTGTCACACCCTGGACAATACATCCCTTCTCTAAGGACGCTATTGGTCCGGAACTCCATATAACGATGAGCAGCAGGACAATATTCTTGACTATCTTTAACAGTGCTGACACCCCCCGGACGATTCATCCCTTATCTAAGGACGCTGTTGGTCTGCAACTCCATATAACGATGAGCAGCAGGACAATATTCTTGACTATCCTTGACAGTGCTGACACCCCCAGGCGATTCATCCCTTCCTTAAGGATGCATTTATTCTGCAACTCCATATAACGATGAGCAGCAGGGCAATATTCTTGGCTATCTTTAACAGTGCTGACACCCCCCGGACGATTCATCCCTTCTCTAGGAGGCTGTTGGTCTGCAACTCCATATAACGATGAGCAGCAGGACAATATTCTTGACTATCCTTAACAGTGCTGACACCCCCCGCACGATTCATCCCTTCCGTAAGGACGCATTTGCTCTGCAACTCCATATAACGATGAGCAGCAGGACAATATCTTTGGCTATCTCTAACAGTGCTGACACCCCCCAGACGATTCATCCCTTCTCTAAGGACGCTGTTGGTCAGCAACTCCATATAACGAAGAGCAGCAGGACAATATTCTTGACTATCTTTAACAGTGCTGACACCCCTCGGACGATTCATCCCTTCTCTAAGGTCGCTGTTGGTCTGCAACTCCATATAACGACGAGCAGCAGGACAATATTCTTGACTTCTTTAACAGTGCTGGCACCCCCCGAAGATTCATCTCTTCTCTAACGATGCTGTTGGTCTGCAATTCCATATAACGAAGAGCAGCATGACAATATTCTTGACTATCCCTAACAGTGCTGACACCCCCCGGACGTTTCATCCCTTCTCTAAGGTCGCTGTTGGTCTGCAACTCCATATAACGATGAGCAGCAGGGCAATATTCTTGACTATCTTTAACAGTGCTGACACCCCTCGGACGATTCATCCCTTCTCTAAGGTCGCTGTTGGTCTGCAACTCCATATAACGACGAGCAGCAGGACAATATTCTTGACTTCTTTAACAGTGCTGACACCCCCCGAAGAATCATCCCTTCTCTAAGGATGCTGTTGGTCTGCAACTCCATATAACGATGAGCAGCCGGACAACATTCTTGACTATCTTTAACAGTGCTGACACCCCCCGAAGATTCATCCCTTCTCTAAGGATGCTGTTGGTCTGCAACTCCATATAACGATGAGCAGCAGGACAATATTCTTGACTATCTTTAACAGTGCTGACACCCCCGGACGATTCATCCCTTATCTAAGGACGCTGTTGGTCTGCAACTCCATATAACGATGAGCAGCAGGACAATATTCTTGACTATCCTTGACAGTGCTGACACCCCCAGGCGATTCATCCCTTCCGTAAGGATGCATTTATTCTGCACCCTCCATATAACGATGAGCAGCAGGACAATATTCTTGGCTATCTTTAACAGTGCTGACACCCCCCGGACGATTCATCCCTTCCCTAAGGACGCTGGTGGTCTGCAACTCCATATAACGATGAGCAGCAGATCACTATTCTTGACTATCCTTAACAGTGCTGACACCCCCCGCACGATTCATCCCTTCCGTAAGGACGCATTTGCTCTGCAACTCCATATAACGATGAGCAGCAGGACAATATCTTTGACTATCTTTAACAGTGCTGACACCACCTGGACGATTCATCCCTTCTCCAAGGACTGTTGGTCTGCAACTCCATATAACGATGAGCAGCAGGGCAATATTCTTGGCTATCTTTAACAGTGCTGACACCCCCCGGACGATTCATCCCTTCTCTAGGAGGCTGTTGGTCTGCAACTCCATATAACGATGAGCAGCAGGACAATATTCTTGACTATCCTTAACAGTTCTGACACCCCCCAGACGATTCATCCCTTCTGTAAGGACGCTGTTGGTCTGCAACTCCATATAACGATGAGCAGCAGGACAATATTCTTGACTATCTTTAACAGTGCTGACACCCAGCGGACGATTCATCCCTTATCTAAGGACGCTGTTGGTCTGCAACTCCATATAACGATGAGCAGCAGGACAATATATTCGACTATCTTTAACAGTGCTGACACCCCGCAGACGATTCATCCCTTCTCTAAGGACGCTTTGTTCTGCAACTCCATATAACGATGAGCAGCAGGACAATATTCTTGACTATCCTTGACAGTGCTGTCACACCCTGGACGACTCATCCCTTCTCTAAGGACACTGTTGTCTGCAATTCCATATAACGATGAGCAGCATGACAATATTCTTGACTATCCCTAACAGTGCTGACACCCCCCGGACGTTTCATCTCTTCTCTAAGGTCGCTGTTGGTCTGTAACTCCATATAACGATGAGCAGCAGGGCAATATTCTTGACTATCTTTAACAGTGCTGACACCCTCCGGACGATTCATCCCTTCTCTAAGGTCGCTGTTGGTCTGCAACTCCATATAACGACGAGCAGCAGGACAATATTCTTGACTTCTTTAACAGTGCTGGCACCCCCCGAAGATTCATCTCTTCTCTAACGATGCTGTTGGTCTACAACTCCATATAACGATGAGCAGCATTACAATATTCTTGACTATCTTTAACAGTGCTGACACCCCCCCAGACGATTCATCCCTTCTCTAAGGATGCTGTTGGTCTGCTACTCCATATAACGATGAGCAGCAGGACAATATTCTTGACTATCCTTGACAGTGCTGACACCCCCAGGCGATTCATCCCTTCTCTAATGACGCTGTAGGTCTGCATCTCCTTATAACGATGAGTAGCAGGACAATATTCTTGACTATCTTTAACAGTGCTATCACACCCTGGACAATTCATCCCTTCTCTAAGGACGCTATTGGTCCGGAACTCCATATAACGATGAGCAGCAGGACAATATTCTTGACTATCTTTAACAGTGCTGACACCCCCCGGACGATTCATCCCTTCTCTAAGGACGCTGTTGGTCTGCAACTCCATATAACGATGAGCAGCAGGACAATATTCTTGACTATCTTTAACAGTGCTGACACCCCCCGGACGATTCATCCCTTATCTAAGGACGCTGTTGGTCTGCAACTCCATATAACGATGAGCAGCAGGACAATATTCTTGACTATCCTTGACAGTGCTGACACCCCCAGGCGATTCATCCCTTCCTTAAGGATGCATTTATTCTGCAACCTCCATATAACGATGAGCAGCAGGACAATTTTCTTGGCTATCTTTAACAGTGCTGACACCCCCCGGACGATTCATCCCTTCCCTAAGGACGCTGTTGGTCTGCAACTCCATATAACGATGAGCAGCAGATCACTATTCTTGACTATCCTTAACAGTGCTGACACCCCCCGCACGATTCATCCCTTCCGTAAGGACTCATTTGCTCTGCAACTCCATATAACGATGAGCAGCAGGACAATTTTCTTGGCTATCTTTAACAGTGCTGACACCCCCCGGACGATTCATCCCTTATCTAAGGACGCTGTTGGTCTGCAACTCCATATAACGATGAGCAGCAGGACAATATTCTTGACTATCCTTGACAGTGCTGACACCCCCAGGCGATTCATCCCTTCCTTAAGGATGCATTTATTCTGCAACTCCATATAACGATGAGCAGCAGGGCAATATTCTTGGCTATCTTTAACAGTGCTGACACCCCCCGGACGATTCATCCCTTCTCTAGGAGGCTGTTGGTCTGCAACTCCATATAACGATGAGCAGCAGGACAATATTCTTGACTATCCTTAACAGTTCTGACACCCCCCAGACGATTCATCCCTTCTCTAAGGACGCTGTTGGTCTGCAACTCCATATAACGATGAGCAGCAGGACAATATTCTTGACTATCTTTAACAGTGCTGACACCCAGCGGACGATTCATCCCTTATCTAAGGACGCTGTTGGTCTGCAACTCCATATAACGATGAGCAGCAGGACAATATATTCGACTATCTTTAACAGTGCTGACACCCCGCAGACGATTCATCCCTTCTCTAAGGACGCTTTGTTCTGCAACTCCATATAACGATGAGCAGCAGGACAATATTCTTGACTATCTTTAACAGTGCTGACACACCCTGGACGATTCATCCCTTCCCTAAGGACACTGTTGTCTGCAATTCCATATAACGAAGAGCAGCATGACAATATTCTTGACTATCCCTAACAGTGCTGACACCCCACGGACGTTTCATCCCTTCTCTAAGGTCGCTGTTGGTCTGCAACTCCATATAACGATGAGCAGCAGGGCAATATTCTTGACTATCTTTAACAGTGCTGACACCCCTCGGACGATTCATCCCTTCTCTAAGGTCGCTGTTGGTCTGCAACTCCATATAACGACGAGCAGCAGGACAATATTCTTGACTTCTTTAACAGTGCTGGCACCCCCCGAAGATTCATCTCTTCTCTAACGATGCTGTTGGTCTGCAACTCCATATAACGATGAGCAGCATTACAATATTCTTGACTATCTTTAACAGTGCTGACACCCCCCCAGACGATTCATCCCTTCTCTAAGGATGCTGTTGGTCTGCTACTCCATATAACGATGAGCAGCAGGACATCATTCTTGACTATCTTTAACAGTGCTGACACCCCCTGACGATTCATCCCTTCTCTAAGGACGCTGTTGGTCTGCAACTCCTTATAACGATGAGTAGCAGGACAATATTCTTGACTATCTTTAACAGTGCTGTCACACCCTGGATTATTCATCCCTTCTCTAAGGACGCTGTTGGTCTGCAACTCCATATAACGATGAGCAGCAGGACAACATTCTTGACTACCTTTAATAGTGCTGACACCCCCCGGACGATTCATCCCTTCTCTAAGGACGCTGTTGGTCTGCAACGCCATATAACGATGAGCAGCAGGACAATATTCTTGACTATCTTTAACAGTGCTGACAACCCCCTGACGATTCATCCCTTCTCTAAGGATGCTGTTGGAATGCAACTCCATATAACGATGAGCAGCAGGGCAATATTCTTGACTATCTTTAGCAGTGCTGACACCCCCCGGACGATTCATCCCTTCTCTAAGGTCGCTGTTGGTCTGCAACTCCATATAACGATGAGCAGCAGGGCAATATTCTTGACTATCTTTAACAGTGCTGACACCCCCCGGACGATTCATCCCTTCTCTAAGGTCTCTGTTGGTCTGCAACTCCATATAACGACGAGCAGCACGACAATATTCTTGACTTCTTTAACAGTGCTGACACCCCCCGAAGATTCATCCCTTCTCTAAGGAGGCTGTTGGTCTGCAACTCCATATAACGATGAGCAGCAGGACATCATTTCTGACTATCTTTAACTGTGCTGACACCCACTGACGATTCATCCCTTCTCTAAGGACGCTATTCTTTTGCAACTCCTTATAACGATGAGCAGCAGGACAATATTCTTGACTATCTTTAACAGTGCTGACACCCCAACGACGATTCATCCCTACTCTAAGGACGCTGTTGGTCTGACACTCCATATAACGATGAGCAGCAGGACAACATTCTTGACTATCTTTGACAGTGCTGTCACACCCTGGACAATTCATCCCTTCTCTAAGGACGCTGTTGGTCTGCAACTCCATATAACGATGAGCAGCAGGACATCATTCTTCACTATCTTTAACAGTGCTGACACCCCCTGACTATTCATCCCTTCTCTAAGGACGTTGTTGGTCTGCAACTCCTTATAACGATGAATATCAGGACAATTTTCTTTACTATCTTTAACAGTGCTGTCACACCCTGGACAATTCATCCCTTCTCTAAGGACGCTGTTGGTCTGCAACTCCATATAACGATGAGCAGCAGGACAACATTCTTGACTATCTTTAACAGTGCTGACACCCCCCGGACGATTCATCCCTTCTCTAAGACGCTGTTGGTCTGCAACTCCATATAACGATGAGCAGCAGGACAATATTCTTGACTATCTTTAACAGTGCTGACACCCCCCGGACGATTCATCCCTTCTCTAAGGACGCTGTTGGTCTGCAACTCCATATAACGATGAGCAGCAGGGCAATATGCTTGACTATCTTTACAGTGCTGACACCCACCGGACGATTCATCCCTTCTCTAAGGTCGCTGTTGGTCTGAAACTCCACATAACGACGAGCAGCAGGACAATATTCTTGACTTCTTTAACAGTGCTGACACCCCCCGAAGAATCATCCCTTCTCTAAGGATGCTGTTGGTCTGCAACTCCATATAACGATGAGCAGCCGGACAACATTCTTGACTATCTTTAACAGTGCTGACACCCCCCGAAGATTCATCCCTTCTCTAAGGATGCTGTTGGTCTGCAACTCCATATAACGATGAGCAGCAGGACAATATTCTTGACTATCTTTAACAGTGCTGACACCCCCCGAAGATTCATCCCTTACCTATGGACGCTGTTGGTCGGCAACTCCATATAACGATGAGCAGCAGGACATCATTTTTGACTATCTTTAACAGTGCTGACACCCCCAGGCGATTAATCCCTTCCGTAAGGATGCATTTATTCTGCAACCTCCATATAACGATGAGCAGCAGGACAATATTCTTGGCTATCTTTAACAATGCTGACACCCCCCGGACGATTCATCCCTTCTCTAAGGATGCTGTTGGTCTGCAACTCCATATAAGGATGAGCAGCAGGACAATATTCTTGACAATCCTTGACAGTGCTGACACCCCCAGGACGATTCATCCCTTCCGTAAGGATGCATTTATTCTGCAACTCCATATATCGATGAGCAGCAGGACAATATTCTTGACTTCTTTAACAGTGCTGGCACCCCCCGGACGATTCATCCCTTCTCTAAGGACGCTGTTGGTCTGCAACTCCATATAACGATGAGCAGCAGGACATCATTTTTGACTATCTTTAACAGTGCTGACACCCATTGACGATTCATCCCTTCTCTAAGGACGCTATTGGTTTGCAACTCCTTATAACGATGAGCAGCAGGACAATATTCTTGACTATCTTTAACAGTGCTGACACCCCAACGACGATTCATACCTACTCTAAGGACGCTGTTGGTCTGCAACCCCATATAACGATGAGCAGCAGGACAACATTGTTGTCTATCTTTGACAGTGCTGTCACACCCTGGACAATTCATCCCTTCTCTAAGGACGCTGTTGGTCTGCAACTCCATATAACGATGAGCAGCAGGACATCATTCTTCACTATCTTTAACAGTGCTGACACCCCCTGACGATTCATCCCTTCTCTAAGGACGCTGTTGGTCTGCAACTCCTTATAACGATGAGCAGCAGGACAACATTCTTGACTATCTTTAACAATGCTGTCACACCCTGGACAATTCATCCCTTCTCTAAGGGCGCTATTGGTCCGCAACTTCATATAACGATGAGCAGCAGGACAATATTCTTGACTATCTTTAACAGTGGTGACACCCCCCGGGCGACTCATCCCTTCTCTAAGGACGCTGTTTGTCTGCAACTCCATATAACGATGAGCAGCAGGACAATAATCTTGAATATGCTTAACAGTGCTGACAGCCCCCGGACGATTCATCCCTTCTCTAAGGTCGCTGTTGGTCTGCAACTCCATATAACGATGAGCAGCAGGGCAATATTCTTGACTATCTTTAACAGTGCTGACACCCCCCGGACGATTCATCCCTTCTCTAAGGTCGCTGTTGGTCTGCAACTCCATATAACGACGAGCAGCACGACAATATTCTTGATTTCTTTAACAGTGCTGACACCCCCCGAAGATTCATCCCTTCTCTAAGGAGGCTGTTGGTCTGCAACTCCATATAACGATGAGCAGCAGGACATCATTTCTGACTATCTTTAACAGTGCTGACACCCACTGACGATTCATCCCTTCTCTAAGGACGCTATTGGTTTGCAACTCCTTATAACGATGAGCAGCAGGACAATATTCTTGACTATCTTTAACAGTGCTGACACCTCAACGACGATTCATCCCTACTCTAAGGACGCTGTTGGTCTGCAACTCCATATAACGATGAGCAGCAGGACAACATTCTTGACTATCTTTGACAGTGCTGTCACACCCTGGACAATTCATCCCTTCTCTAAGGACGCTGTTGGTCTGCAACTCCATATAACGATGAGCAGCAGGACATCATTCTTCACTATCTTTAACAGTGCTGACACCCCCTGACTATTCATCCCTTCTCTAAGGACGCTGTTGTTCTGCAACTCCTTATAACGATGAATATCAGGACAATTTTCTTTACTATCTTTAACAGTGCTGTCACACCCTGGACAATTCATCCCTTCTCTAAGGACGCTGTTGGTCTGCAACTCCATATAACGATGAGCAGCAGGACAACATTCTTGACTATCTTTAACAGTGCTGACACCCCCCGGACGACTCATCCCTTCTCTAAGACGCTGTTGGTCTGCAACTCCATATAACGATGAGCAGCAGGACAATATTCTTGACTATCTTTAACAGTGCTGACACAACCCGGACGATTCATCCCTTCTCTAAGGACGCTGTTGGTCTGCAACTCCATATAACTATGAGCTGCAGGGCAATATGCTTGACTATCTTTACAGTGCTGACACCCACCGGACGATTCATCCCTTCTCTAAGGTCGCTGTTGGTCTGCAACTCCACATAACGACGAGCAGCAGGACAATATTCTTGACTTCTTTAACAGTGCTGACACCCCCCGAAGAATCATTACTTCTCTAAGGATGCTGTTGGTCTGCAACTCCATATAACGATGAGCAGCAGGACAACATTCTTGACTATCTTTAACAGTGCTGACACCCCCCGAAGATTCATCCCTTCTCTAAGGATGTTGTTGGTCTGCAACTCCATATAACGATGAGCAGCAGGACAATATTCTTGACTACCTTTAACAGTGCTGACACCCCCCAAAGATTCATCCCTTACCTAAGGACGCTGTTGGTCTGCAACTCCATATAACGATGAGCAGCAGGACATCATTTTTGACTATCCTTAACAGTGCTGACACCCCCAGGCGATTAATCCCTTCCGTAAGGATGCATTTATTCTGCAACCTCCATATAACGATGAGCAGCAGGACAATATTCTTGGCTATCTTTAACAGTGCTGACACCCCCCGGACCATTCATCCCTTATCTAAGGACGCTGTTGGTCTGCAACTCCATATAACGATGAGCAGCAGGACAATATTCTTGACTATCCTTGACAGTGCTGACACCCCCAGGCGATTAATCCCTTCCGTAAGGATGCATTTATTCTGCAACTTCCATATAACGATGAGCAGCAGGACAATATTCTTGGCTATCTTTAACAGTGCTGACACAACCCGGACGATTCATCCCTTCTCTAAGGAGGCAGTTGGTCTGCAACTCCATATAACGATGAGCAGCAGGACATCATTTCTGACTATCTTTAACAGTGCTGACACCCACTGACGATTCATCCCTTCTCTAAGGACGCTATTGGTTTGCAACTCCTAATAACGATGAGCAGCAGGACAATATTCTTGACTATCTTCAACAGTGCTGACACCTCAACGACGATTCATCCCTACTCTAAGGACGCTGTTGGTCTGCAACTCCATATAACGATGAGCAGCAGGACAACATTCTTGACTATCTTTGACAGTGCTGTCACACCCTGGACAATTCATCCCTTCTCTAAGGACGCTGTTGGTCTGCAACTCCATATAACGATGAGCAGCAGGACATCATTCTTCACTATCTTTAACAGTGCTGACACCCCCTGACTATTCATCCCTTCTCTAAGGACGCTGTTGTTCTGCAACTCCTTATAACGATGAATATCAGGACAATTTTCTTTACTATCTTTAACAGTGCTGTCACACCCTGGACAATTCATCCCTTCTCTAAGGACGCTGTTGGTCTGCAACTCCATATAACGATGAGCAGCAGGACAACATTCTTGACTATCTTTAACAGTGCTGACACCCCCCGACGACTCATCCCTTCTCTAAGACGCTGTTGGTCTGCAACTCCATATAACGATGAGCAGCAGGACAATATTCTTGACTATCTTTAACAGTGCTGACACCCCCCGGACGATTCATCCCTTCTCTAAGGACGCTGTTGGTCTGCAACTCCATATAACGATGAGCAGCAGGCAATATGCTTGACTATCTTTACAGTGCTGACACCCACCGGACGATTCATCCCTTCTCTAAGGTCGCTGTTGGTCTGCAACTCCACATAACGACGAGCAGCAGGACAATATTCTTGACTTCTTTAACAGTGCTGACACCCCCCGAAGAATCATCCCTTCTCTAAGGATGCTGTTGGTCTGCAACTCCATATAACGATGAGCAGCAGGACAACATTCTTGACTATCTTTAACAGTGCTGACACCCCCCGAAGATTCATCCCTTCTCTAAGGATGCTGTTGGTCTGCAACTCCATATAACGATGAGCAGCAGGACAATATTCTTGACTATCTTTAACAGTGCTGACACCCCCCAAAGATTCATCCCTTACCTAAGGACGCTGTTGGTCTGTAACTCCATATAACGATGAGCAGCAGGACATCATTTTTGACTATCTTTAACAGTGCTGACACCCCCAGGCGATTAATCCCTTGCGTAAGGATGCATTTATTCTGCAACCTCCATATAACGATGAGCAGCAGGACAATATTCTTGGCTATCTTTAACAGTGCTGACACCCCCCGGACCATTCATCCCTTATCTAAGGACGCTGTTGGTCTGCAACTCCATATAACGATGAGCAGCAGGACAATATTCTTGACTATCCTTGACAGTGCTGACACCCCCAGGCGATTAATCCCTTCCGTAAGGATGCATTTATTCTGCAACTTCCATATAACGATGAGCAGCAGGACAATATTCTTGGCTATCTTTAACAGTGCTGACACAACCCGGACGATTCATCCCTTCTCTAAGGATGCTGTTGGTCTGCAACTCCATATAACGATGAGCAGCAGGACAATATTCTTGACTATCCTTGACAGTGCTGACACCCCCAGGACGATTCATCCCTTCCGTAAGGATGCATTTATTCTGCAACTCCATATATCGATGAGCAGCAGGACAATATTCTTGACTTCTTTAACAGTGCTGGCACCCCCCGTAGATTCATCCCTTCTCTAAGGATGCTGTTGGTCTGCAACTCCATATAACGATGAGCAGCAGGGCAATATTCTTGACTATCTTTAACAGTGCTGACACCCCCCGGACGATTCATCCCTTCTCTAAGGAAGCTGTTGGTCTGCAACTCCATATAACGACGAGCAGCAGGACAATATTCTTGACTTCTTTAACAGTGCTGGCACCCCCGAAGATTCATCCCATCTCTAAGGATGCTGTTGGTCTGCTACTCCATATAACGATGAGCAGCAGGACATCATTCTGGACTATCTTTAACAGTGCTGACACCCCTGACGATTCATCCCTTCTCTAAGGACGCTGTTGGTCTGCAACTCCTTATAACGATGAGTAGCAGGACAATATTCTTGACTATCTTTAACAGTGCTGTCACACCCTGGACAATTCATCCCTTCTCTAAGGACGCTGTTGGTCTGCAACTCCATATAACGATGAGCAGCAGTACAATATACTTGACAATCTTTAACAGTGCTGACACCCCGCGGACGAATCATCCCTTGACTAAGGGCATAGTTGTTCTGCAACTCCATATAACGATGAGCAGCAGGACAACATTCTTGACTATCTTTAACAGTGCTGTCACACCCTGGACAATTCATCCCTTCTCTAAGGACGCTGTTGGTCTACAACTCCATATAACGATGAGCAGCAGGACAACATTATTGACTATCTTTAACAGTGCTGACACCCCCTGGACGATTCATCCCTTCTCTAAGGACGCTGTTGGTCTGCAACTCCATATAACGATGAGCAGCAGGACAATATTCTTGACTGTCTTTAACAGTGCTGACACCCCCCAGACGATTCATCCCTTCTCTAAGGACGCTGTTGGTCTGCAACTCCATATAACGATGAGCAGCAGTACAATATACTTGACAATCTTTAACAGTGCTGACACCCCGCGGACGAATCATCCCTTGACTAAGGACATAGTTGTTCTGCAACTCCATATAACGATGAGCAGCAGGGCAATATTCTTGACTATCTTTAACAGTGCTGAAACACCCCGGACGCTTCATACCTTCTCTAAGGTCGCTGTTGATCTGCAACTCCATATAACGACGAGCAGCAGGACGATATTCTTGACTATCTTTAACAGTGCTGACACCTCCCGGACGATACATCCCTTATCTAAAGACGCTGTTGGTCTGCAACTCCATATAACGATGAGCAGCAGGATAATATTCTTGACTATCCTTGACAGTGCTGACACCCCCAGGCGATTCATCCCTTCTCTAAGGACGCTGTTGGTCTGCAACTCCTTATAACGATGAGTAGCAGGACAATATTCTTGACTATCTTTAACAGTGCTGTCACACCCTGGACAATACATCCCTTCTCTAAGGACGCTATTGGTCCGGAACTCCATATAACGATGAGCAGCAATACAATATTCTTGACTATCTTTAACAGTGCTGACACCCCCCGGACGATTCATCCCTTATCTAAGGACGCTGTTGGTCTGCAACTCCATATAACGATGAGCAGCAGGACAATATTCTTGACTATCCTTGACAGTGCTGACACCCCCAGGCGATTCATCCCTTCCGTAAGGATGCATTTATTCTGCACCCTCCATATAACGATGAGCAGCAGGACAATATTCTTGGCTATCTTTAACAGTGCTGACACCCCCCGGACGATTCATCCCTTCCCTAAGGACGCTGTTGGTCTGCAACTCCATATAACGATGAGCAGCAGATCACTATTCTTGACTATCCTTAACAGTGCTGACACCCCCCCCCCCCCCCCCCCACGATTCATCCCTTCCGTAAGGACGCATTTGCTCTGCAACTCCATATAACGATGAGCAGCAGGACAATATCTTTGGCTATCTCTAACAGTGCTGACACCCCCCAGACGATTCATCCCTTCTCTAAGGACGCTGTTGGTCAGCAACTCCATATAACGAAGAGCAGCAGGACAATATTCTTGACTATCTTTAACAGTGCTGACACCCCCCTGACGATTCATCCCTTCTCTAAGGACGCTGTTGGTCTGCAACTCCATATAACGATGAGCAGCATGGCGATATTCTTGACTATCTTTAACAGTGCTGACACCCCCCGGACGCTTCATCCCTTCTCTAAGGTCGCTGTTGATCTGCAACTCCATATAACGACGAGCAGCAGGACGATATTCTTGACTATCTTTAACAGTGCTGACACCTCTCGGACGATACATCCCTTATCTAAAGACGCTGTTGGTCTGCAACTCCATATAACGATGAGCAGCAGGATAATATTCTTGACTATCCTTGACAGTGCTGACACCCCCCGGCGATTCATCCCTTCTCTAAGGACGCTGTTAGTCTGCAACTCCTTATAACGATGAGTAGCAGGACATTATTCTTGACTATCTTTAACAGTGCTGTCACACCCTGGACAATTCATCCCTTCTCTAAGGACGCTATTGGTCCGGAACTCCATATAACGATGAGCAGCAATACAATATTCTTGACTATCTTTAACAGTGCTGACACCCCCCGGACGATTCATCCCTCCTCTAAGGACGCTGTTGGTCTGCAATTCCATATAACGATGAGCAGCAGGACAATATTCTTGACTATCTTTAACAGTGCTGACACCCCCCGGACGATTCATCCCTTATCTAAGGACGCTGTTGGTCTGCAACTCCATATAACGATGAGCAGCAGGACAATATTCTTGACTATCCTTGACAGTGCTGACACCCCCAGGCGATTCATCCCTTCCGTAAGGATGCATTTATTCTGCACCCTCCATATAACGATGAGCAGCAGGACAATATTCTCGGCTATCTTTAACAGTGCTGACACCCCCCGGACGATTCATCCCTTCCCTAAGGACGCTGGTGGTCTGCAACTCCATATAACGATGAGCAGCAGATCACTATTCTTGACTATCCTTAACAGTGCTGACACCCCCCGCACGATTCATCCCTTCCGTAAGGACGCATTTGCTCTGCAACTCCATATAACGATGAGCAGCAGGACAATATCTTTGACTATCTTTAACAGTGCTGACACCACCTGGACGATTCATCCCTTCTCCAAGGACTCTGTTGGTCTGCAACTCCATATAACGATGAGCAGCAGGGCAATATTCTTGGCTATCTTTAACAGTGCTGACACCCCCCGGACGATTCATCCCTTCTCTAGGAGGCTGTTGGTCTGCTACTCCATATAACGATGAGCAGCAGGACAATATTCTTGACTATCCTTAACAGTTCTGACACCCCCCAGACGATTCATCCCTTCTGTAAAGACGCTGTTGGTCTGCAACTCCATATAACGATGAGCAGCAGGACAATATTCTTGACTATCTTTAACAGTGCTGACACCCAGCGGACGATTCATCCCTTATCTAAGGACGCTGTTGGTCTGCAACTCCATATAACGATGAGCAGCAGGACAATATATTCGACTATCTTTAACAGTGCTGACACCCCGCAGACGATTCATCCCTTCTCTAAGGACGCTTTGTTCTGCAACTCCATATAACGATGAGCAGCAGGACAATATTCTTGACTATCCTTGACAGTGCTGTCACACCCTGGACGACTCATCCCTTCTCTAAGGACACTGTTGTCTGCAATTCCATATAACGATGAGCAGCATGACAATATTCTTGACTATCCCTAACAGTGCTGACACCCCCCGGACGTTTCATCCCTTCTCTAAAGTCGCTGTTGGTCTGTAACTCCATATAACGATGAGCAGCAGGACAATATTCTTGACTATCTTTAACAGTGCTGACACCCCCCGGACGATTCATCCCTTCTCTAAGGACGCTGTTGGTCTGCAACTCCATATAACGATGAGCAGCAGGACAATATTCTTGACTATCTTTAACAGTGCTGACACCCCCCGGACGATTCATCCCTTATCTAAGGACGCTGTTGGTCTGCAACTCCATATAACGATGAGCAGCAGGACAATATTCTTGACTATCCTTGACAGTGCTGACACCCCCAGGCGATTCATCCCTTCCTTAAGGATGCATTTATTCTGCAACCTCCATATAACGATGAGCAGCAGGACAATTTTCTTGGCTATCTTTAACAGTGCTGACACCCCCCGGATGATTCATCCCTTCCCTAAGGACGCTGTTGGTCTGCAACTCCATATAACGATGAGCAGCAGATCACTATTCTTGACTATCCTTAACAGTGCTGACACCCCCCGCACGATTCATCCCTTCCGTAAGGACTCATTTGCTCTGCAACTCCATATAACGATGAGCAGCAGGACAATTTTCTTGGCTATCTTTAACAGTGCTGACACCCCCCGGACGATTCATCCCTTATCTAAGGACGCTGTTGGTCTGCAACTCCATATAACGATGAGCAGCAGGACAATATTCTTGACTATCCTTGACAGTGCTGACACCCCCAGGCGATTCATCCCTTCCTTAAGGATGCATTTATTCTGCAACTCCATATAACGATGAGCAGCAGGGCAATATTCTTGGCTATCTTTAACAGTGCTGACACCCCCCGGACGATTCATCCCTTCTCTAGGAGGCTGTTGGTCTGCAACTCCATATAACGATGAGCAGCAGGACAATATTCTTGACTATCCTTAACAGTTCTGACACCCCCCAGACGATTCATCCCTTCTCTAAGGACGCTGTTGGTCTGCAACTCCATATAACGATGAGCAGCAGGACAATATTCTTGACTATCTTTAACAGTGCTGACACCCAGCGGACGATTCATCCCTTATCTAAGGACGCTGTTGGTCTGCAACTCCATATAACGATGAGCAGCAGGACAATATATTCGACTATCTTTAACAGTGCTGACACCCCGCAGACGATTCATCCCTTCTCTAAGGACGCTTTGTTCTGCAACTCCATATAACGATGAGCAGCAGGACAATATTCTTGACTATCTTTAACAGTGGTGACACACCCTGGACGATTCATCCCTTCCCTAAGGACACTGTTGTCTGCAATTCCATATAACGAAGAGCAGCATGACAATATTCTTGACTATCCCTAACAGTGCTGACACCCCCCGGACGTTTCATCCCTTCTCTAAGGTCGCTGTTGGTCTGCAACTCCATATAACGATGAGCAGCAGGGCAATATTCTTGACTATCTTTAACAGTGCTGACACCCCTCGGACGATTCATCCCTTCTCTAAGGTCGCTGTTGGTCTGCAACTCCATATAACGACGAGCAGCAGGACAATATTCTTGACTTCTTTAACAGTGCTGGCACCCCCCGAAGATTCATCTCTTCTCTAACGATGCTGTTGGTCTGCAACTCCATATAACGATGAGCAGCATTACAATATTCTTGACTATCTTTAACAGTGCTGACACCCCCCCAGACGATTCATCCCTTCTCTAAGGATGCTGTTGGTCTGCTACTCCATATAACGATGAGCAGCAGGACATCATTCTTGACTATCTTTAACAGTGCTGACACCCCCTGACGATTCATCCCTTCTCTAAGGACGCTGTTGGTCTGCAACTCCTTATAACGATGAGTAGCAGGACAATATTCTTGACTATCTTTAACAGTGCTGTCACACCCTGGATTATTCATCCCTTCTCTAAGGACGCTGTTGGTCTGCAACTCCATATAACGATGAGCAGCAGGACAACATTCTTGACTACCTTTAATAGTGCTGACACCCCCCGGACGATTCATCCCTTCTCTAAGGACGCTGTTGGTCTGCAACGCCATATAACGATGAGCAGCAGGACAATATTCTTGACTATCTTTAACAGTGCTGACAACCCCCTGACGATTCATCCCTTCTCCAAGGATGCTGTTGGAATGCAACTCCATATAACGATGAGCAGCAGGGCAATATTCTTGACTATCTTTAGCAGTGCTGACACCCCCCGGACGATTCATCCCTTCTCTAAGGTCGCTGTTGGTCTGCAACTCCATATAACGATGAGCAGCAGGGCAATATTCTTGACTATCTTTAACAGTGCTGACACCCCCCGGACGATTCATCCCTTCTCTAAGGTCTCTGTTGGTCTGCAACTAAATGTAACGACGAGCAGCACGACAATATTCTTGACTTCTTTAACAGTGCTGACACCCCCCGAAGATTCATCCCTTCTCTAAGGAGGCTGTTGGTCTGCAACTCCATATAACGATGAGCAGCAGGACACCATTTCTGACTATCTTTAACAGTGCTGACACCCACTGACGATTCATCCCTTCTCTAAGGACGCTATTGGTTTGCAACTCCTTATAACGATGAGCAGCAGGACAATATTCTTGACTATCTTTAACAGTGCTGACACCCCAACGACGATTCATCCCTACTCTAAGGACGCTGTTGGTCTGACACTCCATATAACGATGAGCAGCAGGACAACTTTCTTGACTATCTTTGACAGTGCTGTCACACCCTGGACAATTCATCCCTTCTCTAAGGACGCTGTTGGTCTGCAACTCCATATAACGATGAGCAGCAGGACATCATTCTTCACTATCTTTAACAGTGCTGACACACCCTGACTATTCATCCCTTCTCTAAGGACGTTGTTGGTCTGCAACTCCTTATAACGATGAATATCAGGACAATTTTCTTTACTATCTTTAACAGTGCTGTCACACCGTGGACAATTCATCCCTTCTCTAAGGACGCTGTTGGTCTGCAACTCCATATAACGATGAGCAGCAGGACAACATTCTTGACTATCTTTAACAGTGCTGACACCCCCCGGACGATTCATCCCTTCTCTAAGACGCTGTTGGTCTGCAACTCCATATAACGATGAGCAGCAGGACAATATTCTTGACTATCTTTAACAGTGCTGACACCCCCCGGACGATTCATCCCTTCTCTAAGGACGCTGTTGGTCTGCAACTCCATATAACGATGAGCAGCAGGGCAATATGCTTGACTATCTTTACAGTGCTGACACCCACCGGACGATTCATCCCTTCTCTAAGGTCGCTGTTGGTCTGAAACTCCACATAACGACGAGCAGCAGGACAATATTCTTGACTTCTTTAACAGTGCTGACACCCCCCGAAGAATCATCCCTTCTCTAAGGATGCTGTTGGTCTGCAACTCCATATAACGATGAGCAGCAGGACAACATTCTTGACTATCTTTAACAGTGCTGACACCCCCCGAAGATTCATCCCTTCTCTAAGGATGCTGTTGGTCTGCAACTCCATATAACGATGAGCAGCAGGACAATATTCTTGACTATCTTTAACAGTGCTGACACCCCCCGAAGATTCATCCCTTACCTATGGACGCTGTTGGTCTGCAACTCCATATAACGATGAGCAGCAGGACATCATTTTTGACTATCTTTAACAGTGCTGACACCCCCAGGCGATTAATCCCTTCCGTAAGGATGCATTTATTCTGCAACCTCCATATAACGATGAGCAGCAGGACAATATTCTTGGCTATCTTTAACAGTGCTGACTACCCCCGGACGATTCATCCCTTCTCTAAGGATGCTGTTGGTCTGCAACTCCATATAACGATGAGCAGCAGGACAATATTCTTGACTATCCTTGACAGTGCTGACACCCCCAGGACGATTCATCCCTTCCGTAAGGATGCATTTATTCTGCAACTCCATATATCGATGAGCAGCAGGACAATATTCTTGACTTCTTTAACAGTGCTGGCACCCCCCGGACGATTCATCCCTTCTCTAAGGACGCTGTTGGTCTGCAACTCCATATAACGATGAGCAGCAGGACATCATTTTTGACTATATTTAACAGTGCTGACACCCATTGACGATTCATCCCTTCTCTAAGGACGCTATTGGTTTGCAACTCCTTATAACGATGAGCAGCAGGACAATATTCTTGACTATCTTTAACAGTGCTGACACCCCAACGACGATTCATACCTACTCTAAGGACGCTGTTGGTCTGCAACCCCATATAACGATGAGCAGCAGGACAACATTCTTGTCTATCTTTGACAGTGCTGTCACACCCTGGACAATTCATCCCTTCTCTAAGGACGCTGTTGGTCTGCAACTCCATATAACGATGAGCAGCAGGACATCATTCTTCACTATCTTGAACAGTGCTGACACCCCCTGACGATTCATCCCTTCTCTAAGGACGCTGTTGGTCTGCAACTCCTTATAACGATGAGCAGCAGGACAACATTCTTGACTATCTTTAACAATGCTGTCACACCCTGGACAATTCATCCCTTCTCTAAGGGCGCTATTGGTCCGCAACTTCATATAACGATGAGCAGCAGGACAATATTCTTGACTATCTTTAACAGTGGTGACACCCCCCGGACGACTCATCCCTTCTCTAAGGACGCTGTTGGTCTGCAACTCCATATAACGATGAGCAGCAGGACAATAATCTTGAATATGCTTAACAGTGCTGACAGCCCCCGGACGATTCATTCCTTCTCTAAGGTCGCTTTTGGTCTGCAACTCCATACAACGATGAGCAGCAGGGCAATATTCTTGACTATCTTTAACAGTGCTGACACCCCCCGGACGATTCATCCCTTCTCTAAGGTCGCTGTTGGTCTGCAACGCCATATAACGACGAGCAGCACGACAATATTCTTGACTTCTTTAACAGTGCTGACACCCCCCGAAGATTCATCCCTTCTCTAAGGAGGCTGTTGGTCTGCAACTCCATATAACGATGAGCAGCAGGACATCATTTCTGACTATCTTTAACAGTGCTGACACCCACTGACGATTCATCCCTTCTCTAAGGACGCTATTGGTTTGCAACTCCTTATAACGATGAGCAGCAGGACAATATTCTTGACTATCTTTAACAGTGCTGACACCTCAACGACGATTCATCCCTACTCTAAGGACGCTGTTGGTCTGCAACTCCATATAACGATGAGCAGCAGGACAACATTCTTGACTATCTTTGACAGTGCTGTCACACCCTGGACAATTCATCCCTTCTCTAAGGACGCTGTTGGTCTGCAACTCCATATAACGATGAGCAGCAGGACATCATTCTTCACTATCTTTAACAGTGCTGACACTCCCTGACTATTCATCCCTTCTCTAAGGACGCTGTTGTTCTGCAACTCCTTATAACGATGAATATCAGGACAATTTTCTTTACTATCTTTAACAGTGCTGTCACACCCTGGACAATTCATCCCTTCTCTAAGGACGCTGTTGGTCTGCAACTCCATATAACGATGAGCAGCAGGACAACATTCTTGACTATCTTTAACAGTGCTGACACCCCCCGGACGACTCATCCCTTCTCTAAGACGCTGTTGGTCTGCAACTCCATATAACGATGAGCAGCAGGACAATATTCTTGACTATCTTTAACAGTGCTGACACCCCCCGGACGATTCATCCCTTCTCTAAGGACGCTGTTGGTCTGCAACTCCATATAACGATGAGCAGCAGGGCAATATGCTTGACTATCTTTACAGTGCTGACACCCACCGGACGATTCATCCCTTCTCTAAGGTCGCTGTTGGTCTGCAACTCCACATAACGACGAGCAGCAGGACAATATTCTTGACTTCTTTAACAGTGCTGACACCCCCCGAAGAATCATCCCTTCTCTAAGGATGCTGTTGGTCTGCAACTCCATATAACGATGAGCAGCAGGACAACATTCTTGACTATCTTTAACAGTGCTGACACCCCCCGAAGATTCATCCCTTCTCTAAGGATGCTGTTGGTCTGCAACTCCATATAACGATGAGCAGCAGGACAATATTCTTGACTATCTTTAACAGTGCTGACACCCCCCAAAGATTCATCCCTTACCTAAGGACGCTGTTGGTCTGCAACTCCATATAACGATGAGCAGCAGGACATCATTTTTGACTATCTTTAACAGTGCTGACACCCCCAGGCGATTAATCCCTTCCGTAAGGATGCATTTATTCTGCAACCTCCATATAACGATGAGCAGCAGGACAATATTCTTGGCTATCTTTAACAGTGCTGACACCCCCCGGACCATTCATCCCTTATCTAAGGACGCTGTTGTTCTACAACTCCATATAACGATGAGCAGCAGGACAATATTCTTGACTATCCTTGACAGTGCTGACACCCCCAGGCGATTAATCCCTTCCGTAAGGATGCATTTATTCTGCAACTTCCATATAACGATGAGCAGCAGGACAATATTCTTGGCTATCTTTAACAGTGCTGACACAACCCGGACGATTCATCCCTTCTCTAAGGAGGCTGTTGGTCTGCAACCCCATATAACGATGAGCAGCAGGACATCATTTCTGACTATCTTTAACAGTGCTGACACCCACTGACGATTCATCCCTTCTCTAAGGACGCTATTGGTTTGCAACTCCTTATAACGATGAGCAGCAGGACAATATTCTTGACTATCTTTAACAGTGCTGACACCTCAACGACGATTCATCCCTACTCTAAGGACGCTGTTGGTCTGCAACTCCATATAACGATGAGCAGTAGGACAACATTCTTGACTATCTTTGACAGTGCTGTCACACCCTGGACAATTCATCCCTTCTCTAAGGACGCTGTTGGTCTGCAACTCCATATAACGATGAGCAGCAGGACATCATTCTTCACTATCTTTAACAGTGCTGACACCCCCTGACTATTCATCCCTTCTCTAAGGACGCTGTTGTTCTGCAACTCCTTATAACGATGAATATCAGGACAATTTTCTTTACTATCTTTAACAGTGCTGTCACACCCTGGACATTTCATCCCTTCTCTAAGGACGCTGTTGGTCTGCAACTCCATATAACGATGAGCAGCAGGACAACATTCTTGACTATCTTTAACAGTGCTGACACCCCCCGGACGACTCATCCCTTCTCTAAGACGCTGTTGGTCTGCAACTCCATATAACGATGAGCAGCAGGACAATATTCTTGACTATCTTTAACAGTGCTGACACCTCCCGGACGATTCATCCCTTCTCTAAGGACGCTGTTGGTCTGCAACTCCATATAACGATGAGCAGCAGGGCAATATGCTTGACTATCTTTACAGTGCTGACACCCACCGGACGATTCATCCCTTCTCTAAGGTCGCTGTTGGTCTGCAACTCCACATAACGACGAGCAGCAGGACAATATTCTTGACTTCTTTAACAGTGCTGACACCCCCCGAAGAATCATCCCTTCTCTAAGGATGCTGTTGGTCTGCAACTCCATATAACGATGAGCAGCAGGACAACATTCTTGACTATCTTTAACAGTGCTGACACCCCCCGAAGATTCATCCCTTCTCTAAGGTCGCTGTTGGTCTGCAACTCCACATAACGACGAGCAGCAGGACAATATTCTTGACTTCTTTAACAGTGCTGACACCCCCCGAAGAATCATCCCTTCTCTAAGGATGCTGTTGGTCTGCAACTCCATATAACGATGAGCAGCAGGACAACATTCTTGACTATCTTTAACAGTGCTGACACCCCCCGAAGATTCATCCCTTCTCTAAGGATGCTGTTGGTCTGCAACTCCATATAACGATGAGCAGCAGGACAATATTCTTGACTATCTTTAACAGTGCTGACACCCCCCAAAGATTCATCCCTTACCTAAGGACGCTGTTGGTCTGCAACTCCATATAACGATGAGCAGCAGGACATAATTTTTGACTATCTTTAACAGTGCTGACACCCCCAGGCGATTAATCCCTTCCGTAAGGATGCATTTATTCTGCAACCTCCATATAACGATGAGCAGCAGGACAATATTCTTGGCTATCTTTAACAGTGCTGACACCCCCCGGACCATTCATCCCTTATCTAAGGACGCTGTTGGTCTGCAACTCCATATAACGATGAGCAGCAGGACAATATTCTTGACTATCCTTGACAGTGCTGACACCCCCAGGCGATTAATCCCTTCCGTAAGGATGCATTTATTCTGCAACTTCCATATAACGATGAGCAGCAGGACAATATTCTTGGCTATCTTTAACAGTGCTGACACAACCCGGACGATTCATCCCTTCTCTAAGGATGCTGTTGGTCTGCAACTCCATATAACGATGAGCAGCAGGGCAATATTCTTGACTAACCTTGACAGTGCTGACACCCCCAGGACGATTCATCCCTTCCGTAAGGATGCATTTATTCTGCAACTCCATATATCGATGAGCAGCAGGACAATATTCTTGACTTCTTTAACAGTGCTGGCACCCCCCGTAGATTCAACCCTTCTCTAAGGATGCTGTTGGTCTGCAACTCCATATAACGATGAGCAGCAGGGCAATATTCTTGACTATCTTTAACAGTGCTGACACCCCCCGGACGATTCATCCCTTCTCTAAGGAAGCTGTTGGTCTGCAACTCCATATAACGACGAGCAGCAGGACAATATTCTTGACTTCTTTAACAGTGCTGGCACCCCCGAAGATTCATCCCATCTCTAAGGATGCTGTTGGTCTGCTACTCCATATAACGATGAGCAGCAGGACAACATTCTTGACTATCTTTAACAGTGCTGTCACACCCTGGACAATTCATCCCTTCTCTAAGGACGCTGTTGGTCTACAACTCCATATAACGATGAGCAGCAGGACAACATTATTGACTATCTTTAACAGTGCTGACACCCCCTGGACGATTCATCCCTTCTCTAAGGACGCTGTTGGTCTGCAACTCCATATAACGATGAGCAGCAGGACAATATTCTTGACTGTCTTTAACAGTGCTGACACCCCCCAGACGATTCATCCCTTCTCTAAGGACGCTGTTGGTCTGCAACTCCATATAACGATGAGCAGCAGTACAATATACTTGACAATCTTTAACAGTGCTGACACCCCGCGGACGAATCATCCCTTGACTAAGGACATAGTTGTTCTGCAACTCCATATAACGATGAGCAGCAGGACAACATTTTTGACTATCTTTAACAGTGCTGTCACACCCTGGACAATTCATCCCTTCTCTAAGGACGCTGTTGTTCTGCAACTCCATATAACTATGAGCAGCAGGACATCATTCTGGACTATCTTTAACAGTGCTGACACCCCCTGACGATTCATCCCTTCTCTAAGGACGCTGTTGGTCTGCAACTCCTTATAACGATGAGTAGCAGGACAATATTCTTGACTATCTTTAACAGTGCTGTCACACTCTAGACATTTCATCCCTTCTCTAAGGACGCTGTTGGTCTGCAACTCCATATAACGATGAGCAGCAGGACAACATTCTTGACTATCTTTAACAGTGCTGTCACACCCTGGACAATTCATCCCTTCTCTAAGGACGCTGTTGTTCTGCAACTCCATATAACGATGAGCAGCAGGACATCATTCTGGACTATCTTTAACAGTGCTGACACCCCCTGACGATTCATCCCTTCTCTAAGGACGCTATTGGTTTGCAACTCCTTATAACGATGAGCAGTAGGACAATATTCTTGACTATCTTTAACAGTGCTGACGCCCGCCCCCCCCCCCACGATTCATCTTTACTCTAAGGACGCTGTTGGTCTGCAACTCCATATAACGATGAGCAGCAGGACAACATTATTGACTATCTTTAACAGTGCTGACACCCCCCGGACGATTCATCCCTTATCTAAGGACGCTGTTGTTCTGCAACTCCATATAACGATGAGCAGCAGGACAATATTCTTGACTGTCTTTAACAGTGCTGACACCCCCCAGACGATTCATCCCTTCTCTAAGGACGCTGTTGGTCTGCAACTCCATATAACGATGAGCAGCAGTACAATATACTTGACAATCTTTAACAGTGCTGACACCCCACGGACGAATCATCCCTTGAATAAGGACATAGTTGTTCTGCAACTCCATATAACGATGAGCAGCAGGACAACATTCTTGACTATCTTTAACAGTGCTGACACCCCCCGGACGATTCATCCCTTCTCTAAGGTCGCTATTGGTTTGCAACTCCTTATAACGATGAGCAGTAGGACAATATTCTTGACTATCTTTAACAGTGCTGACCCCCCCCCCCCCCCCCCGACGATTCATCTTTACTCTAAGGACGCTGTTGGTCTGCAACTCCATATAACGATGAGCAGCAGGACAACATTCTTGACTATCTTTAACAGTGCTGTCACACCCTGGACAATTCATCCCTTCTCTAAGGACGCTGTTGGTCTGCAACTCCATATAACGATGAGCAGCAGTACAATATACTTGACAATCTTTAACAGTGCTGACACCCCGCGGACGAATCATCCCTTGACTAAGGACATAATTGTTCTGCAACTCCATATAACGATGAGCAGCAGGACAACATTCTTGATTATCTTTAACTGTGCTGTCACACCCTGGACAATTCATCCCTTCTCTAAGGACGCTGTTGGTCTACAACTCCATTAACGATGAGCAGCAGGACAACATTATTGACTATCTGTAACAGTGCTGACACCCCCCGGACGATTCATCCCTTCTCTAAGGACGCTGTTGGTCTGCAACTCCATATAACGATGAGCAGCAGGACAATATTCTTGACTGTCTTTAACAGTGCTGACACCCCCCAGACGATTCATCCCTTCTCTAAGGACGCTGTTGGTCTGCAACTTCATATAACAAAGAGCAGCAGGACAATATTCTTGACTATCTTTAACAGTGCTGACACCCCCCGGACGATTCATCCCTACTCTAAGGACGCTGTTGGGATGCAACTCCATATAACGATGAGCAGCAGGACAACATTTTTGACTATCTTTAACAGTGCTGACACCCTCCGGACGATTCATCCCTTCTCTAAGGACGCTGTTGGTCTGCAACTCCATATAACGATGAGCAGCAGGACAATATTCTTGACCATCTTTAACAGTGCTGACACCCCCCGACCGATTCATCGCTTCTCTAAGGACGCTTTTGGTCTACAACTCCGTATAACGATGAGCAGCAGGGCAATATTCTTGACTATCTTTAACAGTGCTAACACCCCCCCAGTCGATTCATCCCTTCTCTAAGGACGCTGTTGGTCTTCAACTCCATATAACGATGAGCAGCTGGACAATATTCTTGACTATGTATAACAGTGCTGACACCCCCCCGGACGATTCATCCCTTCTCTAAGGACGCTGTAGGTCTGCAACTCTTCATAACGATGAGCAGCAGGACAATATTCTTGACTATCTTTAACAGTGCTGACACCCCCCGGACGATTCATCCCTTCTCTAAGGACGCTGTTGGTCTGCAACTCCATATAACGATGGGCAGCAGGACAACATTCTTGACTATCTTTAACAGTGCTGACTTCCCCCGGACGATTCATCCCTTCTCTAAGGACGCTTTTGGTCTGCAACTCCATATAACGATGAGCAGCAGGACAGTATTCTTGACTATCTTTAACAGTGCTGACACCCCCCGGACGATTCATCCCTTCTCTAAGGACGCTGTTGGTCTGCAACTCCATATAACGAAGAGCAGCAGGACAATATTCTTGACTATCTTTAACAGTGCTGACACCCCCCGGACGATTCATCGCTACTCTAAGGACGCTGTTGGTCTGCAACTCCATATGATGAGCAGCAGGACAATATTCTTGACTATCTTTAACAGTGCTGACACCCCCCCAGACGATTCATCCCTTCTCTAAGGACGCTGTTGGTCTGCAACTCCATATAACGAAGAGCAGCAGGACAATATTCTTGACTATCTTTATCAGTGCTGACACCCCCCGGACGATTCATCCCTACCCTAAGGACGCTGTTGGGATGCAACTCCATATAACGATGAGCAGCAGGACAATATTTTTGACTATCTTTAACAGTGCTGACAACCCCCGGACTATTCATCCCTTCTCTAAGGACGCTGTTGGTCTGCAACTCCATATAACGATGAGCAGCAGGACAACATTCTTGACTATCTTTAACAGTGCTGACACCCCCCGGACGATTCATCCCTTCTCTAAGGACGCTATTGGTTTGCAACTCCTTATAACGATGAGCAGTAGCACAATATTCTTGACTATCTTTAACAGTGCTGACCCCCCCCCCCCCCCCCGACGATTCATCTTTACTCTAAGGACGCTGTTGGGATGCAACTCCATATAACGATGAGCAGCAGGACAACATTTTTGACTATCTTTAACAGTGCTGACACCCTCCGGACGATTCATCCCTTCTCTAAGGACGCTGTTGGTCTGCAACTCCATATAACGATGAGCAGCAGGACAATATTCTTGACCATCTTTAACAGTGCTGACACCCCCCGGACGATTCATCGCTTCTCTAAGGACGCTTTTGGTCTACAACTCCGTATAACGATGAGCAGCATGGCAATATTCTTGACTATCTTTAACAGTGCTAACACCCCCCCAGTCGATTCATCCCTTCTCTAAGGACGCTGTTGGTCTTCAACTCCATATAACGATGAGCAGCTGGACAATATTCTTGACTATGTATAACAGTGCTGACACCCCCCCGGACGATTCATCCCTTCTCTAAGGACGCTGTAGGTCTGCAACTCTTTATAACGATGAGCAGCAGGACAATATTCTTGACTATCTTTAACAGTGCTGACACCCCCCGGACGATTCATCCCTTCTCTAAGGACGCTGTTGGTCTGCAACTCCATATAACGATGAGCAGCAGGACAACATTCTTGACTATCTTTAACAGTGCTGACTTCCCCCGGACGATTCATCCCTTCTCTAAGGACGCTTTTGGTCTGCAACTCCATATAACGATGAGCAGCAGGACAGTATTCTTGACTATCTTTAACAGTGCTGACACCCCCCGGACGATTCATCCCTTCTCTAAGGACGCTGTTGGTCTGCAACTCCATATAACGAAGAGCAGCAGGACAATATTCTTGACTATCTTTAACAGTGCTGACACCCCCCGGACGATTCATCGCTACTCTAAGGACGCTGTTGGTCTGCAACTCCATACGATGAGCAGCAGGACAATATTCTTGACTATCTTTAACAGTGCTGACACCCCCCGGACGATTCATCCCTACCCTAAGGACGCTGTTGGGATGCAACTCCATATAACGATGAGCAGCAGGACAATATTTTTGACTATCTTTAACAGTGCTGACACCCCCCGAACTATTCATCCCTTCTCTAAGGACGCTGTTGGTCTGCAACTCCATATAACGATGAGCAGCAGGACAACATTCTTGACTATCTTTAACAGTGCTGACACCCCCCGGACGATTCATCCCTTCTCTAAGGACGCTATTGGTTTGCAACTCCTTATAACGATGAGCAGTAGCACAATATTCTTGACTATCTTTAACAGTGCTGACCCCCCCCCCCCCCCCCCGACGATTCATCTTTACTCTAAGGACGCTGTTGGGATGCAACTCCATATAACGATGAGCAGCAGGACAATATTTTTGACTATCTTTAACAGTGCTGACA
Source organism: Schistocerca gregaria (assembly GCF_023897955.1). Lineage (NCBI taxonomy): Eukaryota > Metazoa > Arthropoda > Insecta > Orthoptera > Acrididae > Schistocerca > Schistocerca gregaria. Next base: position 43,042,844 of record NC_064931.1, read on the forward strand.
CCCCCCGGACTATTCATCCCTTCTCTAAGGACGCTGTTGGTCTGCAACTCCATATAACGATGAGCAGCAGGACAACATTCTTGACTATCTTTAGCAGTGCTGACACCCCCCGGACGATTCATCCCTTCTCTAAGGACGCTATTGGTTTGCAACTCCTTATAACGATGAGCAGTAGGACAATATTCTTGACTATCTTTAACAGTGCTGGCGCCCCCCCCCCCCCCCGACAATTCATCTTTACTTTAAGGATGCTGTTGGTCTGCAACTCCATATAACGATGAGCAGCAGTACAATATACTTGACAATCTTTAACAGTGCTGACACCCCGCGGACGAATCTTCCCTTGACTAAGGACATAATTGCTCTGCAACTCCATATAACGATGAGCAGCAGGACAACATTCTTGACTATCTTTAACTATGCTGTCACACCCTGGACAATTCATCCCTTCTCTAAGGACGCTGTTGGTCTACAACTCCATATAACGATGAGCAGCAGGACAACATTATTGACTATCTTTAACAGTGCTGACACCCCCCGGACGATTCATCCCTTCTCTAAGGACGCTGTTGGTCTGCAACTCCATATAACGATGAGCAGCAGGACAATATTCTTGACTGTCTTTAACAGTGCTGACACCCCCCAGACGATTCATCCCTTCTCTAAGGACGCTGTTGGTCTGCAACTCCATATAACGATGAGCAGCAGGACAACATTCTTGACTATCTTTAACAGTGCTGACACCCCCCGGACGATTCATCCCTTCTCTAAGGACGCTATTGGTTTGCAACTCCTTATAACGATGAGCAGTAGGACAATATTCTTGACTATCTTTAACAGTGCGGGCGCCCCCCCCCCCCCCGACCATTCATCTTTACTCTAAGGACGCTGTTGGTCTGCAACTCCATATAACGATGAGCAGCAGTACAATATACTTGACAATCTTTAACAGTGCTGACACCCCGCGGACGAATCATCCCTTGACTAAGGACATAATTGCTCTGCAACTCCATATAACGATGAGCAGCAGGACAACATTCTTGACTATCTTTAACTATGCTGTCACACCCTGGACAATTCATCCCTTCTCTAAGGACGCTGTTGGTCTACAACTCCATATAACGATGAGCAGCAGGACAACATTATTGACTATCTTTAACAGTGCTGACACCCCCCGGACGATTCATCCCTTCTCTAAGGACGCTGTTGGTCTGCAACTCCATATAACGATGAGCAGCAGGACAATATTCTTGACTGTCTTTAACAGTGCTGACACCCCCCAGACGATTCATCCCTTCTCTAAGGACGCTGTTGGTCTGCAACTCCATATAACGAAGAGCAGCAGGACAAAATTCTTGACTATCTTTAACAGTGCTGACACCCCCCGGACGATTCAACCCTACTCTAAGGACGCTGTTGGGATGCAACTCCATATAACGATGAGCAGCAGGACAACATTTTTGACTATCTTTAACAGTGCTGACACCCTCCGGACGATTCATCCCTTCTCTAAGGACGCTGTTGGTCTGCAACTCCATATAACGATGAGCAGCAGGACAATATTCTTGACCATCTTTAACAGTGCTGACACCCCCCGGACGATTCATCGCTTCTCTAAGGACGCTTTTGGTCTACAACTTCGTATAACGATGAGCAGCAGGGCAATATTCTTGACTATCTTTAACAGTGCTAACACCCCCCAGACGATTCATCCCTTCTCTAAGGACGCTGTTGGTCTTCAACTCCATATAACGATGAGCAGCTGGACAATATTCTTGACTATGTATAACAGTGCTGACACCCCCCCGGACGATTCATCCCTTCTCTAAGGACGCTGTAGGTCTGCAACTCTATATAACGATGAGCAGCAGGACAATATTCTTGACTATCTTTAACAGTGCTGACACCCCCCGGACGATTCATCCCTTCTCTAAGGACGCTGTTGGTCTGCAACTCCATATAACGATGAGCAGCAGGACAACATTCTTGACTATCTTTAACAGTGCTGACTTCCCCCGGACGATTCATCCCTTCTCTAAGGACGCTTTTGGTCTGCAACTCCATATAACGATGAGCAGCAGGACAGTATTGTTGACTATCTTTAACAGTGCTGACACCCCTCGGACGATTCATCCCTTCTCTAAGGACGCTGTTGGTCTGCAACTCCATATGACGATGAGCAGCAGGACAATATTCTTGACTACCTTTAACAGTGCTGACACCCCCCGGACGATTCATCCCTACTCTAAGGACGCTGTTGGTCTGCAACTCCATATAACGATGAGCAGCAGGACAATATTCTTGACTATCTTTAACAGTGCTGACACCCCCCCAGACGATTCATCCCTTCTCTAAGGACGCTGTTGGTCTGCAACTCCATATAACGAAGAGCAGCAGGACAATATTCTTGACTATCTTTAACAGTGCTGACACCCCCCGGACGATTCATCCCTTCTCTACGGACGCTGTTGGTCTGCATCTCCATATAACGTTATCGCACCAGCTATGGATGCAGCTTGGCCGCAAGTTTTGCTTAATGGTGGAGCAGGAACTTCTAGGGACCGTTCAAAACCATTCAACGAAACACAATAGAAAGTTTATGCTTTTCCAGTCCTGCTGTTTTGCACCCTCATAATGACGAGTGGAGCGTGGGGAAGAGGAGAGGGGGTGTTGTGTTGGAGGGTGGTGGTGAATATGACACTGGATGAATAAAGTGACAAAGGGTCCCCACCCCCACCCCCCTTCCCAATATCTGAAATACCATTGCTACCATCTTGGGCACTTTGAAAATGTACCTCTTGTAACGGGACATTCTCCTCCTCAGCAGTGGTTCTCGCTACCAGTATTATTTTTGAATTTTGGACTCGTCAATATTATCTCAGTTGCTTTTCTGAAATCTTTCGTATAGCTTTACACACAGTATGCTATATTTCAAGCTAAAATTTATGAAAAGGAATTATTTCATCCAATTTTTTAATTTCGATGTTATTATGTACAGTTAAAAATATATATTTTTTGAAACATTTCAAATTACGAATTATTTCCACACTTAAAATTTATATTATCAGTTACGCAATCCTTTACTGTTTATTGTGTTTATTTTGGAATTCGTTTATTAAATAATAAACAATAATTTAACGAAAACTTGTAGATATTCATTTGTTAAGAAAAATTATGAACCTTTTGGAATATTGTTATTTCCGCAGAGTGTGAGAATCATTAGCCTGCTTCTGATGTGATCTGACGTATTTTTGTGTAATATCAAAATACTGCACGACATACTAAAATGTGAGAAAATCTGTGGAAAATATATTTACGTAAAAAATTCTGCAACAACAAACTTTCAATTTATTTAGTTCAAACCAACAACTGTGAGGACCTGATGTTTGATTTTCAGCTTGAAGAATCATACCCCTAGACAAGAAGAACTGGAGCCATCTCAACATGACAATCTAAGTAAATTTGAAAGTTTATTGTAATTTTCGCTCCTCTCAAATCTCCATAAAAGGCTTTGCTTATTAATTACTTGGACTGGGCATTGTTTAATGTGGAGAATAGATGGAAGAAGGAAGGAGGACAGATATTACACAGTATAGATAAAACCCACGATGTATTCCTAGGCGTCTGTAGGCGGGCAACCCTGCCGACACTCCTCAGATTCCGCAGGCACGCAATCATGTGCGAGAGCTCAGCGTAACACCCCACAGCTGTAGGTTGTCGGAGGGGTTGCTTCTCTGTAGATACGTTGTAATCAGTCACTAGTTTTCTTTGTAGGGGTGCATTGTTAAAGCGCTCAACGAAAGTGTGCGTGTTTGTAGCCGAAATTGGGGGTCTTAGAGCGACACTTTGCCGTTTTATTCACGTACCTATCAAAGTCGACCCACCACCCCCTGATCAAAGCACAGCAGGGTACTAAACAGGAGGGATGAAAATTCATAATACACTTTCCTGCTTCCGATTAAGTTCAAATTTCGTCGAATGGTTTTGAACGGTCTCTAGTGGTTCCACACTGTACACCACAACAAAAATTGCAGTAGTGCTACACTTCAAAGGGATGTGACAACGTTCACGGGAGTTGCAGGCCCACGATGTCCTGTTGTTCACCGCACTATGGACTATCGTTTTCGAGCGCGAAATGTGTGAATCAGTGCCTAATGGGAGAGGCTGTTTCATTGAAGACCCTTTATGCCATCCCCTGAGACCTTTCGGTGTCTGAAATGTTTTCGGTTCCCACCCATGAGAAAATCCCGTCGTTTCGACGTTGGCGTCTCGGTTCTGACATCCATCGCAGTGTCGTCACAAGGAGAGGTGAAATGTGGGAAAGACGGGATTTGACGACCTGCCACATCCAGAGAGTGGCTTCGCAAGATGCCACGCTTTTACACTACTAAAAAGGGAGGCTGTAGATATCTTCGAGCAAAATTTCAAACGTCTGCGTCACAATGGGAAAAGGTTACTGGATTCCGAAAAAGTGACCCTTTTATTATGTTGCCCAGTGTACCTGAAAACAGTAACGGTTCTTTCCTTGGTGTACTCTAGAATTCACCTTTATATCCGTCGATTTTGCAGTGTCAAGAGCGGCATGCTGAGTTCTATCTGAAAGGAAGGCTTGATTGCGGTTACAAATCTGGTCCAGCACTTAGTAAGCTCGCTTTTTTCACTAAACGACACTGCGAAACTATATCAGATGTCTTCCTGAATCGAGGAACACAGCATCAAGCTGATCGCCGTGGCCTTCAGCTATATGGGTCTCAAGGAGGAGCAGAGCGAGCCGAGTTTGCGAAATAAATATTGATTTTCATAGACGAGATTTTTGTTCTCAAAGAAGGTGGTAATTCTTGAGGGTAAAACATGTTGTATAGTTCTGCAACTAACTAACGTCAATTACATGGGCTTCTAATTATATGCGTCTGTACTAGGACCCTTCCTGAAAACGGGAGTAACCTGTGTTTCTTTCCAGCCGTTGGCTACCCACCGCTGCTCCAGTGGCCAACGATAAATTATTGCCAGAAGGGAGCTAATTCTTTACCATTATCTCTGTAAAATCTTACAGATATTTCATCTGGTCCAGGTGCCTCTACACTACTAATCGATTATAACTTTTTTACTATGCCTCGATTACTTACCAGCCATTTTGGCGTTCGTGCGATGGTTGATCGGAGGGGCCGTATTGCGATTTTTCACAGTGAAACAGTTTCGAAAGGCTGAATTCAGTATTTCGGCCTTCTGTCCGCTATCTTCCGTTTCGGTACCAGTAAATGTTTCTACCATTCCCTATCTACGAAACAAGTAAGATAACGCAATGATGAGACTCTGGACTAACTAAGAACCGGGATTTAACTCCGTGTCCAGTAATGCGGGAGTAGATTTCCCGTGGTTTCTCTTTAATTGAGTAAGGTAAATGACAGGATAGTCTCTGTTATGGACGAATTTTTTCAACATGTCTGGCCACTTCTGAGCTTGAGCACAGGCTATAATGATCTCGGAACCAGAAATCCTAATCTTCCACCAGTCTCCCGATCTAGAATTCGCGGATTGTTGGTCCATCGAACCATTACCGCGGTGTTTCATTGGTTTCTGGCAGTCACTAATAGCGCGCCAAAAATACCTCTAAGCATAGCTGCTGAAACTACCACACGTGCTCATCCCCTTGGATGCCTTATTAAGATAATGTAGCACGAAATGAATCTTCTGTTTCTCTTAACCTGATGATATACACACAGTTTTTAAAATTCTCATGAGAATTCGTCGGGGTGTATACTGACCTTCTATTAAAAATGTGGAAGTTGAATTTCTTAACGAATTCGCTGTCGTGATGTATCTGGAAGCGATTCCATCGCTTCCTGCTCGCGTTTTGAAAGGTCATCATTGCAGATGTAGATTTTTGGCTCGCACCTACTATGTTTTCTGTTTCAGATTCGGTTTATTCTCAGTAGTTACAATGGTGCCCCTGAGTTTTGCAGTTGTTTACGGTAAGACTTATGCTTCTTGCTTTGCTTGCCTTTACGTCCTGAGCTTTTGCTGTAGATAGGTAATACTGTTCTGCTATTTGCACTTGACTTTTTTGTACGTACCATTACTCTCTCCATGCGTTTCTTCATATTTCTACCTGAACGCATATATTTTATTTTTCAGATTGGCCAGTGTTCCCTATTGTAACATATCTTTGCCAGTGTGCCTCTTTATCAAATAGAGTAGTCCTTTCTTCCAAATTATAATTTCAACGTGATATTCGCCCCCTATTGTGAGAACGGATAGATAGCTGTAGAAAGCACTGAATGAGGGCTCTCTGGCAAGGGAGCTTAGAGGTCGCGTGCGTGACAGGTGGGAGATTTAATAACGCTCTGGCGTGGGGGACTTCGGTCAGGGCGAGACGTGATAGCAAGGGGAGGACCCGCAATTCGTACACAAATTATTTATAACGTAAGACGGTAATTGCCGATATGCTGTAGCGAGGCAAAATCTGTATGTAAACAACATTTTGAAAGTCCAATAAACATATTAATTTATGAAATATCTGAGGACGCTGTTCTCGACCGAACGTAGCCGAATTGCTACCGAAGGTAGTCGATAGAACTCAGCTAGCTTCGCAACGCGCAAAGTTGCAGTCGGCTCCTAGGCGCGGTTCGAGGCATTAGCTCCGCTAGAATGGACACGTATGTATGTAATAATTCGACAGCAATTTTGAGAATGTCTATCAACGGTCAAATTTTTGTCTCAAATCATTGAAGCAGATTTTTTGGCATCTCGATTATTACGGCTTTCATAAAGGTGGAATCCCGCCAGATACTTCTAAGTTAATTCATTCACTGTCGTGACACCAGTCAACGCTATCTGCCGCAGGTACATTGCGTGGAAGACTGTCAAATAATTGGGTTCAATCAATTAGTGGATTAAACAAGTTGCAAATCAGAGAGTGCGCAACCATTGTGAAGTTCTCTGTGCCACAGTGACAGCTATAAAACGCCGGTAGTGGCTTCATTCCAGTCTCCACAGGTAATGGAGTTGTTTCAGTGCGGCATTCCTTGCGGGATAGCGCTTTTCAGATAATCCACGAACTTTGGATTAGAAGTGTTGGTGGCGGTGGTTAGTGGTGGTGGTTAGTGTTTAACGTCCCGTCGACAACGAGGTCATTAGAGACGGAGCGCAAGCTCGGGTTAGGGAAAGATTGGGAAGGAAATCGGCCGTGCCCTTTCAAAGAAACCATCCCGGCATTTGCCTGAAGCGATTTAGGGAAATCACGGAAAACCTAAATCAGGATGACCGGAGACGGGATTGAACCGTCGTCCTCTCGAATGCGAGTCCAGTGTGCTAACCACTGCGCCACCTCGCTCGGTTAGAAGTGTTACTGGAATGCTTTGCAGAGCTCCATGGATTTAGAGGCAGAATGTTTTGTGATGTCAAAGATACACCAAGTTGTCTGCTGTGGACAGCATAGCGAATAACAAAGCAGTATTAGTATTTTATTTGCGACGTTTTGTTAGGAAGTGTATTATGTATGAAAGGTGCCGAAGATTCCATTGTAAAAAATGCTCTGTAGTGTAACCGTCCGCCTTTGGAAATAAGGATGTAAATAAATTGTGATACTGTAATTACAGAACTGTGGTAAATTAATATAATAGCATTTAAATAGGGTGGTGTTCCAGAAAGAGGAGTAAAAGCAGTCTCTCAGCAAGACGACAATGGAAGGAGACAGAAGACAGCGCAGAAGCAGTATTAGCGAAGTCCGTTAAGAATAACAGGCAGCGATGGGTTGCGCTGGAAGCCAAGTATGAGGCACCAGCTGCAGCGCGACGGAACAGCACGCCAGGGCCCCAAGTGCAAAGCGCCTGTAAGTCACTAGCCGTTTCGTCAACAGGTTGCTGAGGCGCGGAGAAAGTAAGTGATAATGCATTACCGTGCCTTAAATTAATTGCTGATATTGCCACAAGGTTAAGTAGTTTGTTTTGGAGACTTTTTAATACTACTCAACGCTCGGCATGCTAACTTTCGGGACAAGATGAGGTAGACGTAGATCGAATTCGCGAGGTTGGTCTGATACACTTGCCAGCCTGGGTCTAGTTTTTAGGTAGTTTTCCTCACTTATTTAGACAAAATGTCTGCTCCATAAACTCCACGACACGATGCAGAAAAAGGTAAAATGCGATAACACAGAGAAAACTTTACACGATTCGAGACAGATGGCGCGTACGAGTTCCCTCCTTTTGATTACTGACGACTATAACGACAGTGAGAGCGTCTGTCTACAAACTAAAATTAAATTTGCCAAACCAGGAAAACAAAAGATACGTGTACGAGAAGAGAAAACGCTACGAAAAAGATTGTAAGTATTTACTTTTGGTCTATAAACTCACAGTTTTATATAACGTATCCCCTGAAAAAGGATAAAGATGTTCAAATGATAGGCGAAGATGGTTTAGGTTTATCATATGGCCGTAGGGAATTACACGAAAACGCTACAGAAATAAGGGAGTTCAGGGGACAAAGATTCCACGGAATTTCTTGCCTGCACTGACTTGGTCAGCGTCAACAAAGAAAAAGAAGTTAGATCTACGTCTACATTATTCCTCCGCAATTCACAGCTAAGTGCCTCGCAGAAGGCTCATCGCACCACCTTCAGGCTATTTCTCTTCAAAAATGGCTCTGAGCACTATGGGACTTAACATCTATGGTCATCAGCCCCCTAGAACTTAGAACTACTTAAACCTAACTAACCTAAGGACAGCACGCAACACCCAGTCATCACGAGGCAGAGAAAATCCCTGACCCCGCTATTTCTCTATCGTTCCACTCTCGAACAGCGACAGGGAAAAACCAACACTTAAATCTTTCCGCGCGAGCTCTTCTTTCTATTATTTTATTGTGTTGGTCATATCTCCCCATCTAGGGAGCGCTGACAAAATATTTTCACACTGTGAGGATAAAGCTGGTGATTGAAATTTCATGAGAAATTTCTGTCGCAACGATAAGTGCCTTTGTTTTAAAAGTTGCCACCCCAATTCGAGTATCATATCAACGGCACTCTCTCTCCCATATCGCGACAATACAAAACCAACTGCCTTCTTTGAACTTTTTCCATGTCCTCCGTAAATGCTATCTGATGCGGATCCCACACCGCGTAGCAATACTCCAGAAGAGAACGGACGATAGTAGTGTAGGCGGTCTCTTTAGTAGACTTGTTGCATTTTCTAAGTGTTCTGCCATTATATCGCAGTGTTTGGTTCTCTTTCCCCACAACATTATCTATGTGATCGTTCTAGCTTAAGTTATTGGTAACTGTAATCCCTAAGTACTTGCTTGGATGCACAGCCTTTAGATTTGTGTGGTTTATCGTGTAACCGTAATTTAGCGGATTTCTTGTAGTACACATGTAGATCACTTCACACTTTTCATTATTTAGAGTCAATTACCACTTTTCGCACCATAATGTGGGCACCCTAAAAATATTTTAAGATAACACGATAGCATGGAAATTAAAAGGTTAATATTCAGCCTATTGGGCATGTGACGCTGTTTATGGTCATCCGTCTGTCGGATGGGGACGTTAAGTTTGCCCGTCCCCTTGATGCTATTTGAGACGAGTAGGCTATGTGCCAGCACCAGGTTTCACCCTCTCTCATCATCGTCATACACAAAATTATACTATATGCTCATCCATTACACTCGCATACACTCCACAAAGACTCATACAACACAACATTCACATCGGAGGAGGTTCACTCTTTCCACTAGGCTGCTGAACCCACCCCGTGGGATATCCCAGACAACACTGTCATACGTGATTTTCATTTCCATTCAATCTATTAAAAACCAACTGGCGGAAAAGCTCTAAAGTTTGCCAACAACGTTCGTGAAAGTATAGAGAAGAAACCAAGAACAGCCTGTAAACATTAGTGAGGCACAATCTGTACTTGGTTGTGAAGTACATAATACCTGATAGAGGTCAGAGGAGATGCATAACAAGATAAAAGAGATTCAACGCGAGATTAGTGAAAAGATAGCCAAGGACACTAATCATTCCGTTGATCATATTAAAGATCTTATATGAAAGTGTTACCTTCATACTTTGAGACTGTTTCAGCAAAGAAAGGATTAATTTTGCGAATGTATTGTACTGAAGTCAGGTGTTTAAATATATATATAATTTATAGTTTCTGGGCAAAGAGAGGGCTGCATTCAGTAGCTTTCGTAAGACAGTTCCTCAACACTGGGATGACGAAATGAAAATTGGTCGTGCCATCAGCAGGCTTGAAGAGGATAGTTTGACACAATGCACAGTAATGGAAATCAGTACGAGGGCAGGGTTCCTACGAGAATAGCAGTACAATGGCTGAAGCATATGTGTATCAAATTTATTATGAAACTAGTAGATACGTATAAGACATAAACCATCATGATGGAATTACATAATTTCTTTCATAACACAGGTAACAAGGCGTTTGCATTTCCTGGATGGAAATTCGTATAATGGCTCTCACTGTCCTATTGCCTTATTGCATTGTTAGTACTTTCTCCAAAACCCAGCGGTCTAAGGCGCTGCAGTCATGGACTGTACGGCTGGTCCCGGCGGAGGTTCGAGTCCTCCCTCGGGCATGGGTCCTTATGATAATTTAGGTTAAGTAGTGTATAAGCTTAGGGACTGATGACCTTAGCAGTTAATTCCCATAAGATTTCACACACATTTAAACAGTTGAACATTCCAAAACCCGTTCTTCCTAATTAGCTCAAAAATTCTCTTAGGCACTGATTTTGTCAGGGTTTGTAGTTCTTGCAATGAAACTGTCACTCATTCTTATACTATAGCTCTTTTCGGCTCATATAGGGCCTCAAATTGCCTTTCATTGCGATAAACACGCCTTGCAAGTATTCCCCAAAGGTTTTCCACTGGGTTAAAATTCGGGCTACCAGAAGGCCAGGGCACTTTTTGGTTGCAGCACAAACATGCACAGATGCACAGTCTTGTGGAAACATTAGACTTTCGTCCCCTGGGTCTTCATAATCAAGTTTGTCTCTAGCATATCACTGTACACGTTCATTCTAGTGCTCAGCCAAGCAAGGCGTGATTTACGTTTAGCCCAAATCCCACTTCCACCACCAAAATTTCTGCTCGTTCGTACCCGTTGCTCTGATCTCAGATCATGCCAATAATACTGAACTCCATCCATCCCATCTAAATTAAACTTCTTCTGATAACTCGAGATCGCTTTATTCCATTCTGGAGCCCACGACATATTTTTTTAGCAAACCCCAATCTAGTCTGTTTATGTTTGGGTGTTAGAGCAGGTTTCTGCAGCCGTTTCTTGAATTCAAGAAGTCTGTCATGTGACAAAATGTGTCGTACACGTCTGTCCGTTACTGGCGACCGTAAATCAGCAACAAGTTGAGAAGAATAACGGATTGTGCCCCTTGCTTTCCGCAAAAGTAACCATTTTGGTGCCTCAGATGATTTTCTACTTCGGTCATATATTCCGCTCTGTTCATATCGTGCTCCGAATCTAACGAAATTATCAATCACTGTACTCGAACTGTTAAACTTCTTGGAGATTTGAAAGTCCCACTTCCTTGTACACACCGACTTGTGCTTTTTCATCATATGATAACTGTTTCCCGCGAGGCGTTGTCACAGTCGGCGTTTACGTACACAGCACAGTGTTACTACTATTGTCTGTTTCCTATATGCAGCAAAGACACGTACGGCACACCAGCACAGCACAGAGCCGACTGCCTTGATACTGTGTTCCACCCTCTACCACAGGAATCCTTGATGTCTTTTATACACCCATCAAGAAAAGTTAAGCTTATAACTGGCTCTCGTAGCTTGAAATGAGATAGATGTCTTATTCTGTATTTTTGATAATACAGAATTTCATGCAAAGGAAAACTACACAATTTGTTCTCTCTCAACCGATTACGAAAGGAAAAAGGAACATTATTTGAGAAAAAATTGCAATGTCCCACAACATCAAAGAACATATAATGGTGTGTTCAGTGCACTGTGAAATAACGAACCCTCCGGCACTCTTGAATGCGATGGGGAATACTCAATACCAACTCATTGCAGGTCTCTGGAGACATACTGTTCCACTCCTCAATGGCAGCATTCCTGAGAGCTGCAATCGTTAGTGTAGGATGTTAACGACTAGAAATCACTCTGTTGAGATCCATGTATGCTTTATGGAATTCATATCCGGTGAGCATGCTGGCCATTCCATTCTTCGGATCTCATGTCCTGTCAGAAACCAACACAAACTGCGAGCACGATGGAGTTATCTTATAGAGTAAACCCTTCCTCTAGAGTCTCTTCAAAACCACTATGGGTCGGAGAATGTCGTTTTCATACACTGCAGCAGTCATGTTGCCTTCGGAACTAGTAGTATGTGGCGGCCATATACACTGAAGAGACAGAAAAACTGGTACACCTGCCTAATATCGTGTAGGAGCCCCTCTGGCACGTAGAAGTGTCGCAACACAACGTGGCGTGGACTCGACTAACGCCTGAAGTATTGCTGGAGGGAACTGACACCACGAATCCTGCAGGGATGTCAGTAATCCGTAGGAGTACGTCGGGCTGGAGATCTCTTCTGAACAGCACGGAGCAAGCCATCCCAGATATGCTCAATAACGTTCATGCCTGGGGAGTTTGGTAGCCAGCGGAAGTGTTTAATCTCAGAAGAGCGTTCTTGGATCCACTCTGTAGTAATTCTGGATGTGTGGGGTGTCGCATTGTCCTGCTGGAGTTGCCCAAGTCCGTCGCAATGCACAACGGACATGAATGGATGCATGTGATTAGGCAGGATGCTTATGTACGACGTGACACCTGTCAGAGTCATATCTACACTCCTGGAAATTGAAATAAGAACACCGTGAATTCATTGTCCCAGGAAGGGGAAACTTTATTGACACATTCCTGGGGTCAGATACATCACATGATCACACTGACAGAACCACAGGCACATAGACACAGGAAACAGAGCATGCACAATGTCGGCACTAGTACAGTGTATATCCGCCTTTCGCAGCAATGCAGGCTGCTATTCTCCCATGGAGACGATCGTAGAGATGCTGGATGTAGTCCTGTGGAACGGCTTGCCATGCCATTTCCACCTGGCGCCTCAGTTGGACCAGCGTTCGTGCTGGACGTGCAGACCGCGTGAGACGACGCTTCATACAGACCCAAACATGCTCAATGGGGGACAGATCCGAAGATCTTGCTGGCCAGGGTAGTTGACTTACACCTTCTAGAGCATGTTGGGTGGCACGGGATACATGCGGACGTGCATTGTCCTGTTGGAACAGCAAGTTCCCTTGCCGGTCTAGGAATAGTAGAACGATGGGTTCGATGACGGTTTGGATGTACCGTGCACTATTCAGTGTCCCCTCGACGATCACCAGAGGTGTACGGCCAGTGTAGGAGATCGCTCCCCACACCATGATGCCGGATGTTGGCCCTGTGTCCCTCGGTCGTATGCAGTCCTGATTGTGGCGCTCACCTGCACCGCGCCAAACACGCATACGACCATCATTGGCACCAAGGCAGAAGCGACTCTCATCGCTGAAGACGACACGTCTCCATTCGTCCCTCCATTCACGCCTGTCGCGACACCACTGGAGGCGGGCTGCACGATGTTGGGGCGTGAGCGGAAGACGGCCTAACTGTGTGCGGGATCGTAGCCCAGCTTCATGGAGACGGTTGCGAATGGTCCTCGCCGATACCCCAGGAGCAACAGTGTCCCTAACTTGCTGGGAAGTGGCGGTGCGGTCCCCTACGGCACTGCGTAGGATCCTACGGTCTTGGCGTGCATCCGTGCGTCGCTGCGGTCCGGTCCCAGGTCGACGGGCACGTGCACCTTCCGCCGACCACTGGCGACAACATCGATGTACTGTGGAGACCTCACGCCCCACGTGTTGAGCAATTCGGCGGTACGTCCACCCGGCCTCCCGCATGCCCACTATACGCCCTCGCTCAAAGTCCGTCAACTGCACATACGGTTCACGTCCACGCTGTCGCGGCATGCTACCAGTGTTAAAGACTGCGATGGAGCTCCGTATGCCACGGCAAACTGGCTGACACTGACGGCGGCGGTGCACAAATGATGAGCAGCTAGCGCCATTCGACGGCCAACACCGCGGTTCCTGGTGTGTCCGCTGTGCCGTGCGTGTGATCATTGCTTGTACAGCCCTCTCGCAGTGTCCGGAGCAAGTATGGTGGGTATGACACACTGGTGTCAATGTGTTCTTTTTTTCCATTTCCAGGAGTGTAGATGTATCAGGGGTTCCACATCTCTCCAATTGAACACGCCTCACACCATTACAGAGCCTCCACCAGCTTGAACAGTACCCTGCTGACATGCAGGGTCCACTGATTCATGATTTTCTCCATACCCGCACACGACCATCCACTCGATACAGCCCGCATCTCGTGGTCGTGCGGTAGCGTTCTCGCTTCCCACGCCCGGATTCCCGGGTTCGATTCCCGGCGGGGTCAGGGATTTTCTCTGCCTCGTGATGGCTGGGTGTTGTGTGATGTGCTTAGGTTAGTTACGTTTAAGTAGTTCTACGTTCTAGGGGACTGATGACCATAGATGTTAAGTCCCATAGTGCTCAGAGCCATTTGAACCGCTCGATACAATGTGAAACGAGACTCGTCCGACCAGGAAACATGGTTCCAGTCATCAACAGTATAATGTCGGTATTGACGGGCCCAGGAGAGGCGTAAAGCTTTGTGTCGTGCAGTCATCAGGGGTACACGAATGTGCCTTCGGCTCCGAAAGGCCATATCTATGTGTTTCGTTGAATGATTCGCACGTTGACACTTGTTGATGGTCCGACATTGAAATCTGCAGCAATTTGCGGGATGGTTGCCCTTCTGTCACGTTGAGCTATTTTTTTCAGTCGTCATTGGTCCCGTTCTTGCAGGATCTTTTTCTGGCCGCAGCGATGTCGGAGATTTGATGTTTTACCGGATTCCTTATATTCACGGTACACTTGTGAAATGGGACACTTCATCGCTACCTCGGAGATGCTGTGTCCCATCTCTCGAGCGCAGACTGTAACACCACGTTCAAACTCACTTAAATCTTGATAAGTGCCCTTGTAGCAGCAGTAACCGATCTAGCAAGTGCGCCAGACACTTGTCTTATATAGGCGTTGCCGACTGCAGCGCCATATTCTGCCTATTTAGTCTACATATATCTGTATTTCAATACGCATGCCTATACCAGTTTCTTTGGCGCTTCAGTGTATGATACCTACCCAGAATAAGATTGGCGATGTTCCACAGTCATCGAGGGATAATTACACTTCCCTGTTCGACTCCATATGCAAACAGAGTTGTCGTCAGGATTCAAGCCTATTCGCACTTCGTCTGTGAACAGCGCTTTAGTCAAATGGTCTGGTGTCCACTGTTCATGTGTTCTACCCCGTGTTACACGAGCACCCCTTTTATTTGGACGGAGTGGTGGAGTCTTGAGAGGTCTTCGGCTGTACAAGCCCCCATCATGAAGTCTTTTGGGTAGTTATGGTAACTCCTGTGGCTTATCGAAACTCGTGGAGCAGAGTAGTCGCTGTGTTTGTAGGGAGTCTCCGTGCTGGTATCGTTGCATAACGATCCTAAACTGCTCCACGTTTGCGCCGACGGCCTTCGCAGTGTACATTCGCTATTGAACGCGTTTCCTGAAATTTTTTCCACAGTCTGGAGACAACACTTTGATTAACGTGAGCTTCATTCGTAACGTCATCAGTGTGACGATTTTGATATGGTCTGCTATGGAGAGCCTGTTCCGAGGCATTTTGCTGCACTACGAGGCACTCGGGCAACTGTGCATTCACAGGAATTCAGCTCTGGTGTACTGCGTTTGTTTGCAATCCGGGATTTACGGTCCCTGATGAGGCAGAGTAGCAACGACGAACGAGTTCGCATTATGTACACAAAAACCTTTCTACATTAACACAAAAGGAACACCCATAGTGGCTATTGGTGGGTAATTTGGAAACATGCTTAACATTTTTTGATGACTGTCTAACGTACTACTGACATCAAATACCATACCATTTGACTACATTTGTTGGTACGCTGGATCTCATACTACTGTTCCAACCACCAATGTTAATTTTCCTACAAATATCCATGCCTTTATACTGATTTCCATCACTGTATGAAAGCAGAAAACTCATATAATTCGTAAGAAGAATTTACAAAGCTTCTCGTGGATAAATACAGGTCTCGCAGTATTCAGGGCAATATAAGAAACAGTATATTTCAGGATAGGAATGTAATTCCTTATTGCAAGTTGGACAGCGCTAGAAAAGACTCTTTGTGCAGTGCCAGCATCTTACTAGCTGACAGCAGTTGAGAATACGGTTCTGTGTTAAAATTAACGCCATATAACACAAGGCGGCGCCAGTAAAAATAGATGTGCGTGAAAATGGTCTGGAAAAACCCTGAAGGTTACAGTGAAATTGTAGGTGTGTACATTACCATTATAAAGAAACTCTGAATTTAAGCCCAACAGCACAGTGATGTTCTGTTTCGTAGTTTTAATGTCTTTGTCGAACATGTGGGTTATTACGTTAGAGTGACTTGACTAGTAGGTGGGGCACGCTGGGGGGGGGGGGGGGGGGGGGGTATACTGGTTGCCTAGTGGCAGCACTGCGAAGGAGATAAAATATGTTAACATACTTGTTATTTGTGGGAGATCTTTACCAGAGATTACACTGATGAAGTTCAGTACAGCCATTAATTTAGGGTGTGGCTTTTATGCTGACTATAAACAATGGACCATGTTGCTGAAAAACACTGCTTTAGTTTTACGTCAGTTCCAGTCATATCTTCTTTTTTGTAGCCAAGCAACTCGTAAAATGACGAGTTCGACATTCAAAGACAACTGAAAAATTTACTGTCGTCCGCAATTAGATCGTCGGACAGTGTCTAATACAATCGTTTGCTCCATCGATCAATACACATTGGATGTTCTCTCATTTTCCTACCCTTCTGGCACTTCCTTTATAATAGATATGTAAAGAGATGTGGTTCTTCATACGACGTCATTCTCTCAACTGACAATTTCGCAGTAAGGACATAGCTATTATTAAATAGTGGCGCCACAAGTTGTCTGGTTCATACAAACTCTGGTAGCGAACGGGTCCACGAGTAGAGCCACAAGTGACCCCCGGCTAATTGCGGCCTTAGCTCTTGCTACTATAAGGCTGCTATTACCCAAGAGACACAATATGTTCACTCCGGACATCAATAGTGGCTGCTAGATGTTTTATGAAAGAGGCAGTTTGTGGCGACACTTTTCAAAAGTAGTT
Source organism: Schistocerca gregaria (assembly GCF_023897955.1). NCBI lineage: Eukaryota > Metazoa > Arthropoda > Insecta > Orthoptera > Acrididae > Schistocerca > Schistocerca gregaria. Next base: position 43,060,154 of record NC_064931.1, read on the forward strand.
CACTTCTAATGGGGAAATAGTCAATTGGGCTGACTTCGTTTGCAGAACTACTTCTCCTCACTGTTCTATTAAAAAGAAAAAGTCGAATGAGTAGGAAAATGAGAAAACATCCAGTGTACGAGGGTATGTTGAAAAGTAATGCCTAGGAATTTTTTTATGTGGTAAGTCTTACTGCTTTTTAAATAAAACAAATGTTATTAGTATTCTACATCTGTATCCTTCACGTCTATGTATCTGCAGCCGCCTCTCGCCGGAGGGCTCCGAAATGTCAGTATGTAACGTAAATACACTGGAGAGCCAAAGAAATGGTAAACATGCCTAATGTCGTGTATGGCCTCCTAAGCACGCAGAACTGCGGCAACACGTCGTGGCATGGACTCGACTAAGTGCTGGAGGGAATTAACACCACGAATCCTGCAGGGCTGCCTATAAATCCGAGTACGATGGGTGGAGATCTCTTCTTAACAGCACGTTGAAAGGCATCCCAGATATTCTAAATAATGTTCATGTCTAGGGAGTTTGGTGGACAGCGGAAGTGTTTAAGCTCAAAGATTGTTCCTGGAACCACTCTGTAGCAATTCTGGACGTGTGGGGCGTCACATTGTTCTGCTGGAATTGCCCATGTTCGTCGGAATGCACAATGGACATGAATGGATGTAGCTGATCAGACAAGATGCTGACGTACGTGTCACCTGTCAGAGCCGTGTCTAGACGTATCAGGGGTCCCAATATCGCTTCAACTGCACATACCCAACAGCATTACAGAGCCTCCTCTAGATTGAACAGTGCCCTGCTTCCATGCAGGGTCCACGGATTCATGAAGTTGTCTCCATACCTGCACCTGTCCATCCGCTCGATACAATTTGAAACGAGACTCGTCTCATAGGGCAACATGTCGCTAGTCATCAACAGTCCAATGTTAGAGTTGACTGGCCCAGGCGAGGCCTAAAGCGTTGTATCGAGCAGTCATCAAGAGCACACGAGTGGACCTTCGGCTCCGAAAGCCCATATCTACATCTACATCCATACTATGCAAGCCACCTGCCGGTGTGTGGCGGAGGACACCTTGAGTACCTCTATTGGTTCTCCCTTCTATTGCACTCTCGTATTGTTCGTGGAAAGAAGGATTGTCGGTATGCCTCTGTGTGGGCTCTAATCTCTCTGATTTTATCCTCATGGTCATATACGTAGGAGGGAGCAATATACTGCTTGACTCCTCGGTGAAGGTATGTTCTCGAAACTTTAACAAAAGCCCGTACCGAGCTACTGAGCGTCTCTCCTGCAGAGTCTTCCACTGGAGTTTATCTATCATCTCCGTAACGCTTTCGCGATTATTAAATGATCCTGTAACGAAGCGCGCTGCTCTCCTTCGGATCTTCTCTATCTCTTCTATCAACCCTATCTGGTACGGATCCTACACCGATGAGCAGTATTCAAGCAGTGGGCAAACAAGTGTACTGTAATCTACTTCCTTTGTTTTCGGACTGCATTTCCTTCGGATTCTTCCAATGAATCTCAGTCTGGTGTTTGCTTTACCGACGATTAATTTTATATCGCCATCCTGATGCGTACTCCCAGATAATTTATGGAATTAACTGCTGCAGTTGCTGACCTGCTGTTTTGTAGCTAAATGCTAAAGGATCCTTCTTTCTATGTATTCGCAGCACATTACACTTGTCTACATTGAGATTCAATTGCCATTCCCTGCACCATGCGTCAATTCGTTGCAGATCCTCGTGCATTTCAGTACAATTTTTCAGTTTTACAACCTCTCGATGTACTACAGCATCACCCGCAAAAAGCCTTAGTGAACTTCTGATGTTATCCACAAGGTCATTTATATATATTGTGAATAGCAACGATCCTACGACACTCCCCTGCAGCACACCAGAAATCCCTCTTACTTCAGAAGACTTCTCTCCATTGAGAATGACAAGCTGCGTTCTGTTATCTAGAAACTCCTCAATCCAATCACACAATTGGTCTGACAGTCCATATGCTCTTACTTTGTTCATTAAACGACTGTGGGGAACTGTATCAAACGCGTTGCGAAGGCAAGAAACACGGTATATACCTGTGAACCCGTGCCTATGAGCCTCTGAGTCTCGTGGACGAATAGTGCGAGCTGTTTCACACGATCGTCTTTTCGAAACCCATACTGATTCCTAGAGAGTAGATTTCTAGTCTCCAGAAAAGTCATTATACTCGAACATAATACGTGTTCCAAAATTCTACAACTGATCGACGTTAGGGATATAGGTCTATAGTTGTGCACATCTGTTCGACGTCCCTTCTTGAAAACAGGGATGACCTGTGCCCTTTTCCAATCCTTTGGAACGCTACGCTCTTCTAGAGACCTACGGTACACCGTTGCAAGAAGGGGTGGGGGAGGAAGTTCCTTCGCGTACTCTGTGTAAAATCGAACTGGTATCCCATCAGATCCAGCGGCCTTTCCTCTTTTGAGCGATTTTAATTGTTTTCCTATCCTTCTGTCATCTATTTAGATGTCTACCATTTTGTCATCTGTGCGGCAATCTAGAGGAGGAACTACAGTGCAGCTTCCCTCTGTGAAACAGCTTTGGAGGAAGACATTTAGTATTTCGGCCTTTAGTCTGTCATCCTCTGTTTCAATACCATTTTGGTCACAGAGTGTCTGGACAATTTGTTTTGATCCACCTACGGCTTTGACATAAAACCAAAATTTCTTATCATTTTCTGCCACGTCAGTACGTAGAACTTTACTTTCGAATTCATTGAACGCCTCTCGCATAGCCCTCCTCACACTACATTTCGCTTCGTGTAATTTCTGTTTGCCTTCAAGGCTTTGGCTATGTTTATGTTTGCTGTGAAGTTCCCTTTGCTTCCGTAGCAGCTTTCTAACTCGGTTATTGTACCACGTTGGCTCTTTTCCATCTCTTACGATCTTGCTTGACACATACCCATCTAGTGCATATTGTACGATGGTTTTGAACTTTGTCCACTGATCCTCAACACCATCTGTACTTGAGATAAAAGTTTTGTTTTGAGCCGTCAAGTACTCTGAAATCTGCTTTTTGTCACTTTTGCTAAACAGAAAAATCTTCCTACCTTTTTCAGTATTTCTATTTACGGCTGAAATCACCGATGCTGTAACCGCTTTGTGGTCGCTGATTCCCTGCTCTACGTTAATTGTTTCAAATAGTTCGGGTCTGTTTGTGACCAGAAGGTCTAATATGTTATCGCCACGAGCCGGTTCTCTGTTTAACTGCTCAAGGCAGTTTTCAGATAAAGCACTTAAAAGAATTTCACTGGATTCTTTGTCCCTGCCACCCGTTATGAACGTTCGAGTCTCCCGGTTGTGGGCCTGCTTGCCTCAGAAGAGGCTGCAACGGCAGTACTTGTATCCAGGCGTGAGGGAATACAACATCATACTGATAAGTGGGCTCATGCTGGCAAGTTCTTTGTAAATTTGGGTCGATTTTCAAATCACCGTACTAACGGCACATTGTGCTGATGCAAGCTGGCGCCAGTACACCAGGTGGCAAACAGTTGCAAGAAGATGGACAGGTCTCAAAAACAGACTTGCAGGTAACGTAGCGCCAAGACCCTCTCGGCCGCCAGTATTCAGAGCAGCTTCGTGGGCCGGAGGGCCAGTCTGTTGCAGTCTGTCGCACCGGGTGAGTTCCAGTCTGTCATCAGCCCAGCGGGAGTCGCAATAGCACTTAGCTCCGCTGCTAGCTCAGATGCAGGCAGCACAGAAGAGTGCACATAGCGGACTTTGTGCCCCACCAGCGTGGACTAGCGGAAGAGCTTGTACCACAACAACTATCTTGAGTTAAGTATTTTTTATTCTTATGAATGAAGAACCCAGTTAGTAATATATGCATGCAGTTTGTGTTATAGGAAGAGGATACTTACCACCAAGCAACGTCCTCTCCTTGCTTCCCGTGGTACAGCTCCACCAGAGACAATGAGACGACATAAAACACATGCCCTCTCAACTCGTGAAGTCTCATTCCTGTTTCTCTTATCTTTATGGTTGTTTTTACCTTTTTTCGTCAGTCAGTGTAATTTACTTATCGGGATATTGTGATTTACGCTTTCAAACGACTTTTACAGATCACACAATACACCAGTAGCCTGTAATTGACTATCTGATTGCAATTTATTCAGTTTCTAGTTTAATATGTTAGTCAGTCTTGTTCCGAACTCACAGTTATGTTTCCATTTTATTACAATTAATTATAAATCGATCTCAGTTTCTTCAGTTCCTATCTGGTCGCTGATTGGTGGCAACCTTTCCTCCTATTCCCGTGGAGAAGCGTTGCAGAGTGTCGCAGCCGGCCGCGGTGGCAATGCGGTTCTAGGCGCTTCAGTCTGGAACCGCGGGACTGCTACGGTCGCAGGTTCGAATCCTGCCTCGGGCATGGATGTGTGTGGTGGCCTTAGGTTAGTTAGGTTTAAGTAGTTATAAGTTGTAGGGGACTGCTGACCTAAGATGTTAGGTCCCATAGTTGTCAGAGCCATTTGAACCAGAGTGTCTTCCACTGCATTTCAGGCCCACGTACTTGCTGATATCAGAGGTGTGACGCGATGACTGAGTTCTTAGTACATAGGGAGGCGGTAACAGCCTTTTGCCGGATGTGTACGGTCGGAAAACTTCTGCAGTGTCCAAACAAACGACTTCAAATCGGCCTTCATTGAATTCTCGTTCCACTCGGGTAGTACATCTTGGGAGACCCTTTCACGGTCATACAAGACAAGGCGGAAACTGACAGAGCTCTCTCTCTCTCTCTTATCATGGTGCCGAAATAACTTTCAAGCCTTTTTTGATCAGTGCATGTAGTAACACGCCTCACATAAACTGAAAAAATAAATTAAAAGGAAAGAAAAAAGTGGCCATAGAACGACAAGATCACAATTAAAAGGTCTCTTGCAGTCCGTCAGACATTACGAAGCGGTTAAAAATTTAATGGAGGAAACTGAAGTACAATCAAATGATGATGACCACCTCTCGTTTCCTCGTAGGTGAAATTTTTGTGCTGAAAATTTCTACTGCGACCATGCGATACTGCATTATCATGAGTTAACAAAGGCTATGGGATCTCGAAAGTAATACCTCGAGTTCATGTATAAACTAATATTCCTGTTGCTCGCAAACAGCTACTATTACATAAAATTTCCTATTGATAGTTAGTGATTGCTGTTCTGTTGTACAGGATGTTCAATGCAGTATGTTGTACTCCGTTGCTTCAAAACTCCTTTACACGTACATCTTTTATC